>NC_092863.1:50159734-50276454 GCF_032062135.1 Pyxicephalus adspersus
CCACAATGCCGCCACCACTCCTGCCATACTGCAGGATATCCTGAACACATGGCTTTTGCAACCGATCACCTGATCAAATCCATAAGCGGGGCGAAGACGCTGGCCACTTGTTCACCATCTGCACCACTCCCAAATTGTCACAATAAAAGCGAATACACTTATTCACTAACACACCACCCCACAATTCAACCGCCAAAACAATGCCGAATAATTCCATAAGCACCAAATTAGAAATCAACTTTGCATCCACCCAATCCCGTGGCCATGACCCTGCACTCCATGCCCCCTGGAAATAATCCCAAAACCTATTGATCCTGCCGCATCCATAAACAGCTCCAGATCCGGGGTACTTACTGGTCCTTCCATACAAAGGGCCCATCTTTTATATTCCACCAGAAAAGAACGCCACACTTGCAGATCTTCCCTCAAATCCTTAGTCAGTCTTACAAATCGTTACGGACTTTGTACCCCTGCCGTTGCCGCTGCCAATCTCCTGGCAAAGATCCTACCCAAAGGTATAATCTGCAAAGTTCAGCTTGCCTAGCAACACTTGCATCTGTCGTAACCGCAATTTTTTCTTTCCCGCCATCACCACCACTTCCTCCCTCTATTCCGGCAACTTTCCTTTCCAGTAGTCTACATTCCATCCGCTCAGAATCAATAATGATTCCCAAAAAGGCTATAACCGTAGATGGCCCGGTGCCGATGGCACCCCAAAACGCTCCGTCGCATGCTGTAATGTGCCCAGAAGAACATGACACGTCCACACTTTTGCCCCACATGCAGAAAATTATCTAAATATTGTAACACAGAATCCACCTCGGTTAAGTCCCACACCACCCATTCCAGAAAGGTGCTAAAAACCTCAAACAGCGCGCACAACACCGCACATCCCATCAGCAGACATCGATCCATAAAACTGTCCCTCCCAAAGACATCCCAGCCATCGCAGACTATCCTTATGAACCGGCAGCAATCTAAAGGCAGCCTCTCTGTCCAACTTCGCCATCAATGTCCCTTTCCCATACCTCTGTACCCACTTCACCACGCTATCGAAAGATGCTTACGACACTAAACACAGTTCAGGATCGTTGGCCGTGTTTACTGAGGCCCCTTTTGGATATAACAAGATGTATTAACCAAAATTTTCCCGCTTCTTTCTTGGGCACCAATCTCAACGGGGAAAGCACCAAGGAAGTCGAAGGAGACCTGACTTCCGGGCTCCCCAAGAAAGGGCTGGTTACTCACCATTGCCAACGTCATCAGCTTCATCCAAAACCCTATATCCTTATGATCCCATTTCAAAGATGGCCCCACCGCCTTCCGTTGCCTAAATTGTTGGTCATACCTGAGCCATGCTTGACCATACATACGATACATACGATCAATACATACGATAGGGCTCATTAGTACCATGCAGATACCCACAACAATGCTCTGGCTCTTTTTCACCTATCACACCCGCCATGATAGAAAAGGCCTGCAGCCAATTACTAAAAGACCTCGGAATCATCCTATGCCGCCATGCCTCCTCTTCCACCCTTTTACAACCCGCCTTCCTTGCTCCCTAAAGCTGTCTGGTCCGCTGTTCTTTTGGGAACTGCCCACTTCCGGGGACGCAGTTCCGCTTCCGCCTAGGTTCTCCCCCTAACCACGGAAGCAGAAGTCGGCGCCATAATGTTGGAGCCGACTCTGCCCCCTGTGGCCATCTTGGAGGAAACTGCGCCATGTGCAGAAAGGCTCATCGTGCTTCTCGCCGCTTTCTTGACCACGCTCTCTGCTCGCCCGGCATCTTCTTGGCAGGGGCCCCAACAGCCCCAGGAATAACACTAGAACTCGCCATGGATTTGCCTCCTCTTCGCACCTCCTGGCCCTTGCTAACGCTCTGCCATAGTCAGGGATTCCTCCCAGCACCCCCCGCTACTCCAACAGCAGACTGTTTTGCGGAAAGGCCTGGAGGGTCCCTGATGGGGCTCCTTATGCGGCTCCTAGCCATGTTGACCTCGGGGCTCAGGCGCACCAGAGGCCTACATCTCTGAGGCCATACCCTGTCCAACTCCGAACTTTCTTGGGCCATATCAGACCCTTGTATCACTGTGGCCAGCTGATCTTTTAGCCATCCTAGCCCTTTTTACGCTGCTCGCAATTTAGCCAACATGGTCTCCACAGCATCCATGACAGCAGGTAATAAACTTTTTAAAATTGTGACTTCCCCTCTGTCCCTCTCTCTTTCCTATACCTTTCCTCACTCCACCCTTTGTTTTCTTTTTTTTACTTATCATATTCAGTACCCCACTTTAACCTTCCCCCTTTTATTTTACAAACACTGAGCTCTATGCCTACCCCCCACACTCATGCAGGCCCTCGACTAGCTCCTCCTCCTCGCCATCTCCTGGGCCTTACTTTTTAAAAGCTTAAGTCCAGAACTACTGTGGTTAAAAGATAAGGGAAATAAACCCATCTACTCTTTATTTCTACAAACAGTAGGCCTCAGATGCATGGTAACTGGCTCCTCAGGCACCAAATGCTGTCATGATAGAGGAAGGAAAAGACTAGCTCTCTTCTCTTCTTGTAGTTAAAGGTAAGTTTTGAGAAAAAAATATTCAGCCTGGAGAGATGACAGTATAGAAAACCGGTATTTTGCCCTGCATTAACAATCACAGGTTTACCATGGCAGTAAATCATATCTGCAGAAAGATGTCCTCAATACCAGGCTCTAATTTTTTCTCAGGAATGTGTTCATTTACTTTCACCAGTGTTATATAGGGATGAGCGAGCGAGTTTTTAAAACTCGATCTTGCGGCGAATTCAGAGGTTCTCGCTTACCGAAATTGTAAGCGAGAACGGCCAGTGTAAATTCGCCAAACAAGATAGAATTTTAATCTATGACGTCATCTAGATTTTTCTTTCCTCAGGCAATCAGAGAGCACTAGAGGTTTTGAATGGGTAGACTTGTTCCCATTTAACCTTCAGTGCCAGGGATCATACTAAACGAATGAACGAATGCAGCCCTGGAAATCCACTGTGATGCCCGGGCACTGGAGGTTAATTACCTTCCTTAACTGATTTTTCAGGAACTTCCGATGGGTTTGCAAAATCGGTTCGCCAAAATTTCGAGGACCCATTGGAAGTTTGAGGAAATTTTTGCGACAATGCCCGAGGCATTCTCGCTTATCCCTAGTGTTATATAGTGTTACTAAGCTGGAGAAAATGATGGCGCATTACCAAAAAGCTGATCACAAAAAGTGATAATCAGAATCCACATCTCTTGATTTCCTGAAATAATCTGGAATATTGAACCTTATTAATTAAAGCTCTCCAAGACTGGAGAAAATAGACTATCAAAGGTGAATCTGGATGATTCAGCAAACCTGGAATGAATCTGGTCTGAGATTTCAAACATTTGCCAATAGCAAAATATTTTTTAATAAATCCATTCTAGGTTTGCTGGATCATTCAGCTTCACCTCTGATAGTTTGTCTTCTCCATTCTCGGAGAGCTTTAATTAATTGGGTCCATTCTGTTAGTTTTGGGAAGTGTTAGTTAAAAGGATGATAGCATAGTGAAACTGAAATTGGAACGCAACGCAGAGGCATAGAATCAATGGTGATACATAGATATATGCCATGATGAAAGCTTTATATGCCAGATGAAAGCTTTATGGCTTTAGTGTGCATTTAACACTAATGACTGGTATTTAACATTTCAGGTACAGGATGATTTGACAGCTCCCATTATATCCACCCAAAAAAAATTGTTAGTTGCAGAAAGACAAAAACAGATTGGGTGCCAGTATACTGAAAACAGAGACAGATGTAATTGTAACCAGGACAGGCAGACAAAGACAAGCAGGAAGAGAGATCACATCCAATACAGACATAAATACCAACAGAAGAAACCAATGCAAATAAAATAAGAACATTTGGAGGCTGAAAGTCTAAGGTCAGTACAAACTAACTCAAGCGGGTGCAACAGAAGCTTAGTGTAAAGTAAAAAAATAAAACACAGAGCATGGAGCAGGACTTCCATGATTGGGATAACACATTTGGGACCTTAAAAGAGAGCACACATTCGTGGCAATTTTTAGTTACAGTTTATCCTTAATAGAAACCAAATTCCTTGTGGTGAACTTCCATGCTATTAAAATTGGTAAAATGATTCAGACAGCTTTCTATTTTACAGGAAATGTTTATTCCATTAAATGACCAGCTGACTGCTTATGTATTCTGAGCTTCTCTAGCAGTCAAATAGTCCCAAGTCAAAGCACAGCAAGGCAGCCATTGATTTAGTGTTCTAGTTTCTTAAGGGTAAGATATTTGATCAGACATTTTTTTTCTAGAATCAATATACTACTCTGCATTGTGCAGTTTCCCAGAAATGATATACTGCTTACATCAATGTTTTGTGTGCTTCTGCAAAAAGCTTTATCAACTTTACCTTCAATAGAAAAACACACATAAGTGACCATCAGCAGTGAATTGGTAGGGTAACGTTTTCAAATGATTTTGGTAATTGTTCTTTGTGTTTTAGAGATAGTAATCCATGAGTTACATATTTTGTGATGTTGGATTACTTTACTGAACACACAAAGTAAAAAGAGAACACATAGTCCCTATTCAGAAAAGTAGTGATATGTGTTTTCCTTCAGCAATGAGTGTTATTCTGTTAGATCAATCACAATTTGCAAAACAAAAAACTTTATATGTTTACTATTAATGCATCGGCACTTTTATTAAAGATCGTACACATGGTATAGAGGAAGTAAACTCAAAAAAAGCCAATACAAAAATAATACACTTACCTTCAATCCTGCAGTGCAGTCGATCGGTCCGGAGGTCCTTCCATCAGGTCCCGCGTCTCGGCATTGGTCTTCTGGCCGGCGCTCCAGGCGCCGCCATCTACTTCTCTTCTTCTGGGTTCTTCTTACTACGTCACCCTACCCAGGCACAAGATTGGGTGACGTAGTTGGGGAAAAAAAATTGCAGATCTCACTGCGCATGTGTGAAATCGGCTGTTTTTCACCTTTTCACAAAAGGGCTCCTTCCGTGCATGGCTAAGGTGTTCGGGCATGTGCAGAATGAGCACCCAAGAGCCTCCCGGGATGCATGACATAGGTATCCCATGAGGCTTTGTGCTCCCATTCATTCTCCATCGCCTAGGCAATCAAGAATTAGTTGTCTACTCTTTTATGTGAAGTGAAAATTCTGGGTTTATGTAACAACAGGGTCCAATTACAAGCTACCACATCCCAATAAAGACTGTAAAAAATTATAACAAATGTGGGAATTTTTAGGTACCAATCATATACAAAACACAAATGTAAAATCAATGCATCCTTTTGTTTACACATCACATTTAAAAAACACATATACTCACTGTTTTTTGTAACACATATAGACACATATAGTTACTATGTAATCCACTACATCATGTATCCATATACACATATAGGGCAAAGTTACAAAATATCAATTATTAAACCTCTAGAGGCATCTTATAAACATTGCCAAAAAGTAGAAAAATGCAGCGTTACCTTGTGGGTCACAAGTCCTCCTTACATCCAGTAAGCATATGCTGGGCCCTGTATTGAATAGAGGCAGAGGACCTCCTACCAGGCCGTCATCCCCCATTAGTCACCCCTACTGGCTGAAGCATCACCTGGCACCACCTACCTCCTACATCGCACTTTAAACCTGGAAAGCAACATCAATGGCACAGCATGAAACAAGTCATGCCGAATCTGTGCAGATATGCAGAGCGGTACGTGGTGCCAGACGATTTACTATGGAGACATCCAACGAGAACAATGAAGGCAACTATTAGCAGGGAACCTAAATACAAAACTACATCATTTAGGACCACTTCATTACATTATACATAACATACATGTTTTTCATTCTTATTCATAACTTTCTTATTCATGATATTAGTATTAGTAGTATTTTCTTGCATATACATACACTGTATTTTATTTATAGCTACATCTTGACAACACAGCGTGGAGAGAAGAAGAAAAATCTAGGGTTTCCCCTCACTGGGGATCAATGTCATTCACAGTATGACAAAACAACCTCCACAAAATTTAGCCACCTGGCTCTGGTCAACCAGAGCTAAACTGTGGAAGACCTGCTCACAGGCTTCACACAGACTTTCTGCCTGAGCCACACCTGGCCTCAGGCTGACACTGCCCCTTACTCAAAGGCAGGTGTCTTTTTATCAATGACAGGTTCTCCAGAGCAATTCTCAATCTCTGACCTGGAAAAGGGATAGAGTGCCTGGCTCATTTCTTCCAGGACACTCTGGGCCTGGATCCCAAATAAAGAGCTGTAAATCTACAGCACAAAATGTTTTATTTGCCTTAACCAGGCCCATTAACCTTATTAAATTATCATTTTAAAATGACCTATACCCCAAATATAGAGAAGCTGATAACTTAAGAGAAGATACCAGCATAACCAAAAGATTTATCAATACCCGTCCTTCCAGGTTTTCCCATCAAAGACACTGACTGCTTGACATTGTATTAAAATTGACAACAGCAGCCTTTTATTAAACAATCAACAAATAACATTACCCAATAATGAACCAAAACATAAACAAACTATTATTATCAGGACAGAATCTTTGGGTGTCCATTGACGATAAAGCAAAATTCAGCACCACCCCTCTCCCTAGTGGCTCATATTTTTGATCTAAATATATAACTATTCCAACTTCCACAAAGAATCTAAGCACCAGGTAGATCCAACCCCAGCTTGCCAAAAAAGCTACTTGATGAACACCATTTTGCCCGTATTTCCAAGAAACTCCAAATAACCCTCCACCAAAAAAAAAATAAAACCACCATGCTACCCTGGCAAGAAGAACACATATCCAACAACTAAAACCCGAGGGCAGGCAAGTGGGTAGTACACATTTACTTGTCAGCTATCTTTTTGAACTCATCTTTACAACTCCCTCCTGATTCCAACTATTTTCTGCTCCACATAACCAGTCAGATAAAAACTTTCTTTTACTTTATCAGAAATCCACACTCTCTTAACCTAAATTTGCCTATATTATTTCTTCCCCTTTGAGCGCCTTTGTTGCCCACAGTAGGTAGCCCCTACACTGAAAGACACCCCTCACTATATTTTCCTTTTTATTTTAAATATAAGACTTTTCAAACTAGCAAAATGAAATAATATAGAGATTGAATGACAGGTTTAGTGCAATACACCTAATCATCCATGTTATTTATTTCGTGGATATCTGCAGTTCAATTTACTATGTAATGTAGTTCAATTAAGTATGTAATTATGTGCTGTGTGTAGTCTCATAGCTAATGATGGGTGTTCTATCCAAAACCATAACGTGATGTATTATAAGGTGAACATACCAATAAGCACTGTTTTACCATTTTTGGCATACACAGCTATAAATGAGAAAATATGGGTAAGGATTGTCAGCACAGAAAGTGATTAGACACTTCCAGAGGAGAAGAGGGGTATAGCATGCAAGGAGGCAGGGAACTTTAATAGTTATATTTCATTTACATACAGTTAGGAGTAGTTACGTTTTCCATCAAGTTCTAAGGCATATTCAAAAAGGAAGTTCATGTATTTAAAGGAAAGACACCGCATGTAAGCTCTTACTTGCAATTTGGTTTTAATTTGGAGACAAGGTCTCTGAAACTAAAGCTTCTCATTGAATGTTTAGAAAGAAATCATAGCATAAGACAAGTATTTAAATCTGCCCTAAGTGTAAGGGCTAAGCTGCCTCTTCTTCTGAAAATGCTATAGGGTCTTCATGCTCACTCGTTGGCTCCAAAACTTAAGGGTCTACTTATAAATGTTTTAAACCAAGAATCAACCAACTTTTACCCTTAATGGAATTGAGAAAACACAATACATTTAAATTGCATTATATCTTATGGAGTACATCATTAATGAATATATTAAAGTGTTCTGAGTTCTCACTGAGAACATTCAAGGTTATTTCAAGACCCATAGAGGAAAGATTCACATGCTATAATGGATATCAAGTTCTGGTTGGGACTTCTGATTAGGTGTGGATCTGTGTTTTAAATTCCACAAGAAATGAGACAATTGCCACTGCTAGACCTGTGCTAATCAAAACTGTACAAACATTTTTTTTTTACTTTTACAAGTGCCTATTGAACTATGTGCACTGGTTATTTTTTTAAAAAGTCCATTGATAGTGTGCAATATATTTCTGTTAAGCCATCAGTATTCTAATGCAGTGACTCATTTTGAAGTCAAAAACATCCAGAGAAATATAATTTTTCAAAAGCAATCTACCTATGCCTCTCAGTATCTTTGCATAGGTTTTTTTTACCAAGGTTATAGGCAAATGAAAGATGTTTTACATACAGGAATAAGGGTTCATGTTAGGTCAAAAATGTTTTCTTAAATAGAGTTAGGAATGATTAAAATTCCTATCAGGGTTTTGTCATATCTCTAGGGTTCTGTTAAAGAGATTTAACCCCAACAGTTTTGTCAGACAGGAGGTAATCTGCAAAAGTAACACAGAATAAAAATCTTACATAAGGTCCTAACCTTGCGCTGCTCTACCAAGGAAAACGTATTTGTCTGTGTTACTGTTGTAGAGTTCCCCTTGTCTCCTGTCTGGTAAAACATTGTCAGCAGGGCAGAAAATGAAGATTCCAACCAGGTTCCAACCATTCAGTACTTTATTCAAAACTATTTTAAACATGTAGTGGATACAAAACCTACATTAATGACTGTAGTGTTTTCTCAGTCCAATTTCTGCAATCTACCAACTGATGCAAATAAATTTGTAGGAAGCAACAAATAATAAAAGAGGGGTAATAAAAGGGGTTATCCCCCATATCCGATATGGGGTAATCCCATATCGATACGGATTTGAATTCTCTGTTGATTAAATTGCAACAGCATATATAGCATATTAGTAATCATATGCTATATTACACAAAACTTCTATAAATACTCTTACCTCATACTATAGACTGTATACATTTACATTACTCAAAATAACTGTTCACAAAAAATAAACAAAATATTAATAATAGGAAACATGTTTGTAAAGTTTCATAAAACTAAGCCAAGGGAAAGGTGACAAATCTTCCCACTACATAATAGGAGATTTCACCGCTTATTAGGTTAATGTGGACAAATAAACATCATTGGATGAAAGCTATGCCATTCTGGTACGTCCAATCAAGATGACTGAAGATCGTCTGGAAGAGTATGAAGAGAAGGAAGATGGTGGCACCTGTTGCTGGAATGCAGGTGGGTTTAGTTCTGTTTTAAGCTGTATGCTTCATTACAGAAAACTTTGTGTTTCATGGACATGGATTTGTCAGTGAATCATATATTTTGTATAGATGTTTATTTTAATTTGGCCTAGATATAGCACCTCAATTTGATTCCTTTCTTTTAAGCTTTTATTTGCCCTTTCTTTCTTATCTATTTCCACTGGCTGTAACTTTTGTACCTTTTCATTGCCCTGTAAACGTGTACTTCAAGCCCCCCCCCCCCCCCCATCTTTTATGCACACGCTGTTTCTAATTTTGATACTTTATTTACTGTGTTGAAACTCTACCAATCCCTTTGCTAGCATATATATTTTTGTTTACAAACGGTTTACCCCAATCTGTTTTTGCAGGATCTCTAATTTTTTAAAACCGGATTTCCCCCTAAACTCTGTAGCTTTTACACCGTTGCCATATCATTTGATGTCAACCATTATGTGTTTTCCATCCTAATCTGCTGAAATTTGTGATACTTCACTGTGAATTTCTTTACATGACACATAAAAAAACTATATTACTTTGTGGCTCCGTTTTACTTTCCATCTATATTATTTAATATTTTCAACAAAAATCCAATACAATTTTTGTAAAGGAAAGATAATCTTTTTGTTTTGACACCAGGCTAATAGACCTGAATTGACAGGTAAAAGTATCAGTCACAACAAATCTGAAAGCTGTAGCAAAGTTTAACTTTTTAAAAAAAAAACTAAACTGAAGGTCTAAACAAATTGGTAATTGACAGCAATTTAATAGCAAGGTTTGTGAGCTTACATTTTTAAAAGCACTACACAGCATTGTCTTTTTTTCAACTTCATAAAATAACATAATTTTTTAAATTTACATTCAAAATATAAAAATATTTAAAAAAGGAAACATTCCTATACATGATTTATTGTCACCGATCCCGCAGGTCTGTGCCTCCTTCTGGCTCACCCTCCTCTGCTGCCAGCTTCATCTCTGCTTCTGGTTCCAACTCTGCACACTTTCCTGGTCCAGGTCAGGTGATTCTCTGCCAGCTGCTCCATTACCTCAGAGGACTAGAGTGTTCTGCAGATGCACTCCATCTGCTTGCAGGCATCTGAATAACACTCAACTCATTACCAGCACTTCTGCTGGTGGGATTGGTATCTGCGGCTCACATGACCTACACTTATCACCTGACATCACCTTTTTAAGGAAGTGACCTGGCAACCATGTTTCTATAGCTCCAGTCTCTGCGTATTGTTCCTGTGCTATCCGTGAACGTACCCCAGCTTGTTTCCTGACGTCTCATGTTTGCTGCCTGTCCTGACATTCGGCTTGTTCGACTACTCTTTTTGATTTCGCTCTGGTACTAGGTCGTTGGTACCTGTCAGTCAGCTGTCAACTGCCTTGGCGGGCACAGGGGCTGCAACCTGGCAGTAGCTTGCTGCACAACATCCTCACCTCTGGAGGCTCTGCAGAAGACCAATCTACTGCTTAGTCCCTGGGCCCCATGCACATCTCCACCCACTGGGTTGGTGACCCAGTGGGTCCACCACTTTGCCCTGTGGATCCATGACATTTATCCATTCAACACTTTGTCACAAAGTGTTTCTGCTTTAGAGTTTCAGTCCTTTACACATTTTTCCACTTGGCTTCATCAGAAGGATACACCTTCATGTACATTTAATCCTGAATCCCCAAACACCCGAGATCCATACCAACATCTGTCAAATGAACCCCATCCCTCCCCAAATACAATCTACTCTCCTTTTCCAACTACTTATGCCGGACCACAATCCCTCTATTCTTTGCCACAAATCTCCCCACATCCTTATTAAGGTTAATCCAGGCATTGTTTAAACTTGCCATGGATCGAGCCCCCCTCCAATGCGCCCTGGCCACCATGTCAGACCATACCACAACCAACTGAGGAAAAGCTGTCAGCAGCCTGAGGAAATCCCATTTTATGTTACAAAGCAATTCCCGCACCTTTCTCTTACCCAAGTCATTACCACTCGCATGAAGAACCACTACACCTGGCTTCCTATCCCAATGCACAAATCTATGTATTTCCGGTAGTACCCTGCTCCAAGGCATGCCAGGCACTCCAATCCAATGGATCACTCCTTCAGACCTCGGAATACGTATTTTCTCACCAATTTCAGTGCAAAGTCAAATGATGTGTATGACACAGAGCACAACTCCGGGTCAATAGCATCATTCACCAAACCCCCCCGCTGGAAATGACAGATGGTGTTTTAGCCAAAACTTATTCAGCTCTTTTTTAGGCACTACACCTAGCGGTGAAATCACTAGCCCCTCCACCGATGCCACCTGAAATAGCCCTCCCATTCTCCCAGCTCCACTTCCTTCTTCAGTTTTTCAAATCTTTTCGTAAACTACTCAGGATGCATCTGTGCTGATTTCAAATTCCTTTCCACTGGCGGTGACTCCACCAGCGAGCACAGAATCCGGAATCCCTCCCTGAAGCTGTCCTCCAACAGCCTCGCTGCTGTCCTATTGGGATATCTATTTAAGAACGGGTGCATAGGCTCGACCCTCACCGGCGTCCTCCCTCTTTTCAGTTTAGTCCATCCCTTTTTCTTTGCCACTCCTAAAAGACCTGGATGCTCCGTGCGACAATCTCCCACATCCGGCACATTTATGCTTGAAACGACAGGAGCCGCCAAATTTGCAGACCCCTTCGTTATATTGCCAACTCAAACCCCTCCTGAAAGGCAATGAACCTCCAGCCCTCCCGAGAAAGGGCTGTCCAACTGGCCGTGCTGGGGTCACCAGCTTCATTCACAAGCTGATATCCTTGTGATCCTAGTGAATGGACTGCCGAAGTGCCTTGCACTGCCAAAGTTGCTTGTCATATCTCAGCCAGGCCCCCCCACCCCTTGCCTGCAACCCACCTGATCCCCCCAGATCCTCCTAACCCCGCTAACACAGCACGCAATACAGACAATACATACTGCACTCCCCTGACACCCTCGTTCCCCATCTGCTTGCCACCCCACACCCTGGCCGCCACCCAACCCGCCCCATCCTCCCCCATCCTTCTCCATAGCACTCATCAAGGCCGCAAGGAGCTGCAGACCCTCTGGCCACCGACATCCCTTGATCACCGAGCTCCACCATCTCATCCTCCACTTCGCCCTCTGACAGGGCCTCCCCAGGCACATGCCCCTGCTCAACCCAGGCATTAGCACCCAGGGTGCAGAAGGCCGCACCCTCTGAACCCCCTTAGTGGCCATCCTCCTCTGCCATCACCGGCACAGCTGACACTGCCGGGGCCCGACAAAGATAATCCCGGAACCGACTGTCCCCACCCCTTGTACAGGGGGAGCCACGGCTGTAATCCTCTGTGTGCTGCCTCCGACTCCAATTTTTCACCCGCACGCGTGCGGGCACTTCCAAATCCAGGCTGCAGGCTTGAGGCTTTCTTGGTGGCAGCCATTTTTCTGTAGCCCCGCGGCTCCGCCCCACTACTTCTGGCGCCTTCACTTCTGGCGGGGCTTTCTAGAGCCCTGCGGCTCCACCCTACTTCTCACAGCGGCAACCATCTTGGAGGAGCCAATCGTCCCCGCCTCCATCTTGGTGGAGAACATCGGCTCTGAAATTCGGGAAGCATGCCCAAGTACACCCGTGGCCTGCCCGGAGGAGCCACAGGCGGGGCCACCAACTGGCCAGAGCCCCGCGGCTTACTCACCCACCACTGGGTTCTTGGTTGCTCCCTCGGAAGCGCCACAGCTCCAGACCGAGAGTCTCCCCTACAACCCTCCTTAGCCATGCAGCTGCTTGCCCCCACAGCAGGCAGCCGATCTCCCCCTGTGACAGTACCAGAGGGCAGCAGCATATGGGAACGCTGACCCCCTCCCACGGCTCTGCCATGGCTGAGGAATCCTCCTGGCTGCCTCAGCAGCTGCAGCTGGAAAACGCTGCGCTGCTCGCGCTGCAGGGTCCCTTGAGGGGCTCATGATTCTGCGGCGGGCCAGGGGGTTCAGGATTCAGGCGCACCAGAGGCTTAGACCTCTGAGGCCGCAAGGCATACTGTCCCCTGATGTTGGGGACAGAAGCCACACCCCTTAGAGCCTCAGCTACCTGCCCTTGCAGCCAGCCTGGCCCACGCCCTGAGTTGGGCCAGCAGGACCTCCACATCTGACATCTTGAGGAATGGTAAGTACAAGGAAGCTTTCTAAACTTTTTCCTCTATAACAAACTGTTCCCACACTTACCAAAACTCCCCTTCACTCTGTCTTCTCACTAAAATGATCACTCCTTTTCAAATCACTGTCCTTTTAACCCCTTTACTGTCCACCCAGCCCTACGTCACCTTCACATCCCCGTCCCTAATGCTAACTTCCCGGGCTTTTTCCATTAACCCTCTCACTGCCTGCTTCCTGTCTCCTTCAGTCATGCAGGCCTTCCACTATCTTCCTAAAGACATTACGGTCCAGGCCTGTCTTTTTGGGGGGAACAATTTTTTTATAATCCGACTGCATAGCTTTCTAAATAATGATTTTGTTTACTCACTTTAACCATTTTTTTGTATTCTATTTAAGAAAAAAAGTATATTTTCGATTAAGTCAGCTCCATTATTTTTTCAATTAATTCATGAGATTTCTCAACTGATATTTTTATCATGATTTCCATCCAAAAGAGCATTTATCTGGTTCAGTCAACAACATGCTTCAATTTGTCTGAAGTGGCATCTAAGTGCCTTAGTCCAAGCTGCTCAAGGATAAGCTGTACAGAAAACATAATTTACATTTCTGGAATAATAAATACAATACAACATAAAGTTAAACAAGTGATATAAATTGATTTAAAGCTCAAATGCTAGTTGGGACAATGCATTCCCTATTGAAGCTCCTCCCCTTTGCAGCTCATTCTTTTTAATTTATTTTTTTATACATTCTTTTCTGGAGCAGGCCTTGGCTCTGGTGTGATCCCTCTTCTCTACTTCATACTGCAGCAGTGGCCAGTCCACAATACTTCATAGAACATCCATGAACAATCCAAATCATTCCCCCATTAACCCCCCTAGCGTTCTAATTCTGTCCATATTTCCACACAAAAAGCGTTATATTTTTTTGCATGGAAATTTATTTTACATTCTAGGCCTATAATTCTCAGACATAACTCCCCGAAATATTTCCAATATTTAATATATTTAAATAATTAATAATTAATAAACATTAAATAAAAAAAAATAGTGATACATGTAATATAACTGTACAGTAGCATATATAATATATATATAAAATTATATATATTTATATATATATATATATATATATATATATATGAATCCTGGGGACCAGCAGGATACCAGGGGATGACAACGGAACAAGGTAAGTGTTTTTTTTTTTTAATCTTTTAGCGACCCCGAGTGTGGCTCAGGATTACCACTTTTTGCATGGAAAATCCACTACGTGTCACGGGATTACCGCTAGGGGGGATAATTAAAATGAGATGTGATAATTCATACCATGGAGGCATGTCCTTAGGCCCCTGTGGGAGTTGTAAAGACTGATATTGAAAAAAAAAATGAGTGTTGCTGTGTTGTAAATGGGTTTAAAATTCTAGTTTATTTAGCTTAGAGTTTTGTATATTCCCTTGCAGCCGAATCAATCTGTTTTTTCACATGTACTCAGAACCATTTAGAAGGGAAAGATACTAGCTGCTAAAATGATTTAGCTAAGTGGAGCTGGGAGAACTAGAATGACAGTATGAAAATGAGAAACAAGCAGAAGTTCACTCAAACAGATAATTACACATGTGAAATTCATATATGTGAATTTTTATACTGGGAAAAACATTTGTAACTATGTGAATTAATGCTTGTGATTTTCACACCCTTACCCCACACATCAAAACATTTCCTTTATCAGATCCTACATTACTGAATGACTGCAGTATATAATGAAGTTGTCTTACAATGTCAGTATTACCATTTTTTATAAATTATGGGACATACCAAGTTGTATCAACAATAAGTAGGAGGAAAAGACAGGCTATTTAACATGCAGCAAAATATTTACAAAATTAAAGCAAATTAGACATGTATAATGTTTCAGTTCACATTAATATACATGCAGGTTCATTAAGCGTTATCCCTACTCAATGGGTGAAGTGGAAATATTGCAACTAGACAGTAGTTGTAAGATGTAGCCCGATGCATTTCGACCGTATTGGCTTTCTCAGGGGATTAGTAAATTGCAGAACATAACTGTATATGGAGATAAAATAAATAAGGTCTATATAGAAATTGTTTGTGGATTTGTACATCATGAATATAAATATGAATATACAAAAATAAATTTTTACAATACTAGGAAAGGGTTCATGGTAATGTATTAGCACCAATATAAGGGGCTCATTCAGTACAATACTTTAGGGTATAGAAAAGGTTAAGACACTGCCCCTGATTCATCAATAAAATCCACGCTCGCTGGAAGCGCGAAAGTACGAGCGGCCAGCGATCACGGTTTACCGCGGTCCGGACTCGAGTGTGCGCGTACACTCGCCTCCTCACTGCCAGCCGGATTCCTGCCTTCAGCGCAAACATTTTTTTTTTAGGGCTATGGGTAATATGTGTGCCATTAGAAAGAATGATTTTTTAGGGGAACAGTGACTTTTAATGCAACCTCGCCAGTGTAATGCTGCCGGAGATGCGCGGCTCCGGCCACAAGCTTTTTTAGTTGCTGAATAGCGCGACGGCGTACGATTTCGGATCGCGAATACGAATGCACGAGCGATCATCCGATTCTGCTTGATGAATCAGGGGCAGTGTATAAAGCAAAATAGTTCACAATGTACATCCAGAATGACATACATGGTGATGGATGTTATAAAACATGTAATACTAAGAATCGTCATTATTAGATAAATTAGATGATAATGGTATATACTCCACATAATTGTAATAATAGTATTAATAGTAGCAAAACTAAAGAGTTACTTACATTTGAAAACACATGCAATGAGTTGTTCATATAGGGAATGGTGCAGAAAATGAATAGAATGTGTAAGCGAGATAGAAAATGTAAGCGAGAACAACCTTCTGATTCGCTGAGAGGTCGAGCTCTCGCCGAACAGGAGGATTTCCAGGGCTGCATCATGCGGCCCTGGAAATCCTCTGCGATCCTCAGGCACTAGAGGTTATTTAACCTCTAGTCCCCCGGGGATCGCAAACTCTTCTCGATGAATGCAGCCACAGCTACAATCATTGAGAAGATGCCCAGCACAGGAGAATCTCCTGACATTTTAATATAAATATCTATTACAAATGATACATTTGTATCTGTAACAAATGTATAATTTGTAGGAGATACTTATGCTACAATGCTTGCCTTCTACGGATAAGGAAAATACTGTCTAGTTGCAATATTTTCACTTCACCCATTGAGTGGGGATAAAGCATGATGAACCCACATGTATATTAATGTGAACTGTAACATTATACATGTCTAATTTGCTTTAATTTTGTAAATATATTGCTGCATTTGAAATACCCTGTCTGTTCCTCCTACTTATTGTTGATACAACTTATACCTACCAGGGTATGCAGTGCACCTTACATAACAGGAGGTGAATTGGCATTCTGCAACACATTTACATGATAACCAAGTAATATCAAGGCAAGCTTTAATTAAATTTATTTGCAATTTTTAAAATGCAAATACTAGTTTTCAAATTTGAAATACATACCAAGCAAAAGTCTCAGAAATGACTTGAAGCTTAAGGATGACATTTGAAAAGTTACATTTAAAATGCTTACAGTATTCAAAAAAAGGAAATTTGATCCAATAACTTCTCAATTTCACTGTAATATTACAATAAAATTGTAATAGCTAAAAACTGATAGTAATCTTTAGATTACATATTTCTGCTATTACCAAAACAAGGTTACCGTAACCTGAATCATAAAAAATCTTATTTTGATATCTGATCTATATATGGCTGTCTTTTAAAAGAATACAATGATTCTTAAAAAAGTGTAAATCTATTGAAAGTCTCATTGCACTTAAGGTATCTTTTTTGCATAGAAGAATTGCATAATTTTGCATAGAATAAGAAAAATCACCGGACCAGAACTAGTGACAAGCTCGAAGATTGTTAGTTCCCTTAACCTGAAGAGGGTATTCATTCATGAATAGTATTTCCTTCACAGGTATTAGTGCATTTAGCTGCTACATGTGTTTTTCATGATTATGTTGCTGTTGTTTATTTACTTGTTTACTTATTGAGATATATGAATACATATGTGTGTAAATGGTCATCTCTATACTCAAAAAGGTTGACCTATTCTTTTCTTCTATTTAGCTTTATTTTGCCTCAAACTCCTGAAGAAGCTGTTAAGACGAAATACGTTAAATATTGGCATAACAAGAAAAACAACAAACCTGTTTTTGACAACCTGTCAAACCATTAATTTTAGTTGTATGTAAATATTTGGACCCCTCAAGAGAATGGTGTTTGGCACAATCTTGTTTTTTCACTTAATAACACTTACTAATATTTTATTGATTGTGAACATTTTTATTTAAATGTTATATATGTCTTAAAAAATGTTCTTCTATGTTTGATATATATCTATCTATATATATATATATATATATAATATATATTTTTTTTTTAATGGGGATGTGGCATTTTTAAAGAAACAGCGTACCTTGCTTATTGTGTGCATTTCACAGATATGTTAGTCTGACTGAGTAAAAGGTTAAAAATGTTATATATTTTGACAATGAAACTTTAAAAAGAGTACTAGTATAAAGCTTACAAGAAACAACATCCGGAAATGTAAAACAACAGCACAGCCAGTCAGCTTCACATGTGGGGGTTTTCAAGGCTTCCTGTTTTCAGGAATTAAAGTTCTGCTTAAGGGAGAAATTACACATGCAACTAAAAGCTTCTTTTTTAACAAGAGCAACAACATAAATGTATAATTGTTGATTCTTTCTTTTTACTACTAATAGAGAAGTGGGTTTTGAATTTATTGAAAAACACTGCAGGATAAACAATTTGTTGAGTTCAGCCCACAATTTGGTCATAAAATGTAAGACTTTAACACTGCAGGAAATGCTTTCTGTAGAAAAACATTGTAATTGACAAACACAATTGATATTTTCCATCATGGTAAGTAATGTTGCTCCTTCAGGTAGTCAGGGTAGAATCATTTTCATTGTGGGAAAGCTGGCCCTCTGCTTTGCTGTGTCTGCTAATCGCTAATTTTTTGTTTAAAATCCAGGTTGCATTGCACAAAACATAACCATGGTGTCTGTATAGTGGTGATTACAGGACTTTAACAGGCTGTGTTTTTTTAGCTTATTAAAAAAACGCATACAGTATTATCTGAGACAGGTGTAATTGTCTGTTTTTGATGCATGTGACTCCTTGGTATAATTTGATGGTATGACTTATTCATATATGTTATTAGTTACTTCCAGTCTCCATGTTAAAGACATAAATACCAGCCAGCTAAATGTGTTTCAGATACACCCAAACAAAAGGTATGCAAAGTTTGTTTTTTTTTTTTTTTATTAAGGAAAATTATAATAACAGTGATCACTTTTTTTAACTAGTGGAAGTAAAGCAGAACTTTCAGCAAAAAAACATTTACAGGGGAAAAACTCAATCCTCCAACTAACCAAGTCCAGTAGATCCTGCACTGTCCTAGCTTTCTTCTTCTTTTGGCTTCTGCTTACATCACCCAATCTTACACTGTGCAGGCGAGAGATCGGGTGATGTGTTTTCCTGAAACTGTAGCATGTGCAGCCTGTAGCCATACATATATCCCAGAAGGCTCTGGATTTTCTCTTCTGTACTTTTGGCTGAGGCCATAGTGATAGGCCTGCTTTAACAGTGGTCACTGCTATGGTAATTGAACATTTTTATTAGTGGCATTACTAAGACTAAAATAGCTTTTTAAACATGTCACCTTAATGTGTATTTAAATTCACAAAAGACACACTGTTACTCAAACTAAGTATATCACTGCTAACTAACTACACAGTTAACTTTGAATTGTTGACTTTGAGTATTCCCAAATGCGGGATCAACTCCTATGTTCATGAATGTACAAATAGTTAAACTTTAAAAGGATGAAGACTGAGCAGAAATGGTCACATTTTAAAACTTGAAATTCAAAGCAAACTTCAGCTAGTCCCAACAGAGCTTCCACTACACAGAGCCGTAGAAGAAACTTGCAGTTTCTTTGTCAGCACTGCAGCTTCAGCCTGACTAGTGGAGATCAGTAATATTTTCATCTTTCATCTACTCAAACACCCAAACACAATTTCTACTCCCCAATACAGTGAAAACTGCAGACCTAACATCTAGTATTTACTGTCTAAAAGCAGCAAAACCTTGCCTAATAGACCAGTAAATGTGATCACATTAAAACAGTATCCAGAACTTGTCTCTGCTTTTTAAATGGTCTAGTGTAAAGGAATTATGTGGTGGAGCTACTAGGTTTTCAGCAATTAAATAGAAAAATTAAATGTATTCTGGATGGATCTATGTAAACAGCATGTGTCCTTCTATCTTGGCTGGGTCAAAGTGAAGTGTTAAGATAAAAGTAAAGTTGCGCTGGCAGGTCAATAAAAGAAAAGCAGCTGGTAGCATACATGTTATTTATCATGCTAATTAGTGAATTTTACTGACATTGTATGTTATCAGGGATGTGGTCATAGAGGGTGGGCAAGAAGTACTGAATGCTGCAACTCTTTATCAGATATACAGTTTTGTATACATATTGAAGTTTTAATGGAAGAACCTAATAAGGTACAATAAGGAACAATAGAATGTACAATGTGTCTGACAATATGGCCAGAAAAAAAATAGAAAATTAACGCAGTACCTGCAGTTTCCAACAGCAATACAAAGCATATTGGCCCGATTTATCAAAGCTCTCCAAGGCTGGAGAGGATACGCTTTTATCAGTGAACCTGGAGGATCCAAAAAACTTGGAATGGATCTGTTCCTAACAGATAGCAAATTGCTTTAGGAAATCTGTTCCAAGTTTGCTGGATCTCCCAGCTTCACTGATGAAAGTGTATCCTCTCCAGCCCTGGGGAGCTTTATTAAATCGGGGCCATTGAATTGGTTGATGAAACAGGACCTCTTTATTAGTTCAGTGTCATAGGACTTCTTACAGAAATTCTCCCCGATGAATTCAACCATGTTATCTTTTTTATAAAAAAATAAAGACCAAAATTAAGTAAAAAGTAAGGGGGAGGAGGGTACAATAAAAAAAGGGGAGGCATCGGTGGGTTCTCTTTCTTTTCTTCTTAAGTCATACCATTCAGGAAATTACAAAACCTGGTATCACTGACCTCTAGAGGTGCAGCAAACAGAAAAACTTGTAAAATCTGCCAAAAATTTTAAAATTCTGATTCAAAATTGAATCAATGCCTTTTATGATGGTTATAGAACTCCACAGCATTTATTAACAACAATCTAATCAATAACAGGTATAGCAATGTCTGATTGGAATTTGTATTGCTCAATTCAGCTCTGATCGGATGTTTGAATATCTCTAAAGAAAGTCAGAACTGTTTGATCACCACTACAGATCACCTTTTTTAAAAAAAGCTAGTTGGTTGGTTGTTTTTTACATTTTGTATGAGCTCTATTTTCCATGAAGGATCATTTTGATTTGAGGTAAAGTGTCTCCATTTGTGGTATTCTAGGTAAAAATTACTCATAGTGGATGTAACTAGGGATGAGCGAGCGAGTTTTTAAAACTTGATCTCGCGGCGAATTCGGCATTCTCGCTTACCGAAATTGTAAGCGAGAATGGCCGGTGTAAATTCGCTGATCGAGCTGCACATATATTGATCAGCTCAGTGTGCGATCCCTGGCACTGGACGGTAAATGGGGACAAGTCCCCCCATTCAAAACCTCTAGTGCTCTCTGATTGGCTGAGGCCAGAGGCATTATCGCTCATCCCTAGATGTAACTGCATTTACTTGACTTTATTGTCCCAAAGGCAGTTTCTTGTAGCTGGGACCTAGCAAAAACAGAATTGTTTTCCTCAAATATAGCACTTAGATTAGAAAATTAGGTAGCTTTAAGTTATGACCTATTCTAGATCTTTTTCTATTTATTATTTATCTGTTATTCCCAACATTTGATTGATATGGTATAAATCTCAGTCTGTGTGGTCTTTTTAAATAACAGGACTAGAAAAGTTAAAGGTTGGGTGGGGTGGGGTGGTGTTGGCATAGCAGTACTTTAGAAAGATGGCTCCATCTGAATTACCTTAGTCGTTAATTTTGTTTTTTGAATTGCTTTAAAACATATTTTCTGCACAAAATGCAGAATTTTCCTAAAAACAATCAATTCCAGGTATAATGCAAGACGATAAGCAAAGAGAGAGAAAGAGAAGTAATTATTACCTTACACTCATTGCCTCACTGTAGACAGGGACAATGATTTGCTTGGCTTGCCAGCTTGCCAGGGGGGTGATATAGCACAAATGTAAAATAATGCATAACCATTTAAAATCAAATGTGCTTGGGGATATATATGTAATAGATTTGTCTCAACAGCAACTAGTAAACACATTTATATGGACAGAGTAAATCGGAGTATGCTAGAAGCATAGCCACATACAGTCTTGAGATTTCTCATTAACAATGTAAGCTCTAAAAACAGCGCGGCATCTGCTCTTGTATTACTGGCAGTACCAACACCATCTGGTACACTTAACAGGGCCTCTCTGAACAAAAATTACAGCTAATTTTAAGTCCCTTGATTAATTATTTCATAGATGTGCATACAAAAACATTTTAGGTGAAAATGCTGAAAATCAAAATATGCCCATAAAAATCTCAGATGAATTTGTAAAAGCCTTAAAAGAGAGAACTCAAAATACTGTCGATTCTTATTCATTGCTTTCATTGTTTAAGTTTAAAATCACAGACTATAGTTCAAGAAGTAATAGCATAGTTGGGAACAACTTTCTGAGTATATTGAGTTAGAAGGCCTAAAGAAAAACTGAACTCTGGAAGCACTTTCTAAGAATGTCAGGTAAAGGGCAGAGGACTGGTCACTAGTATTGCTCATATGTTCCCTGCAGCTCAACTTTCACCACTATTGATGAGAACAGGGTGAAACATATTAGAATAATTAGTCAGAGGCAGCAGTCACTTTAATTCAAATTGTAGGTATTAAGCTATGAATTATTATTGCGTAACTATTCATAATATTTTAGTCTATTTTAGAATAAAGTCAACATATTGGTCTGTTTTGGTCTGTGAACTCCTGTGAGACTTTCTCAAGTCATGTTGCCTAGTTTCAATTGTAGGTATGTTTTTTTTGCCATTTTACAAGTACATGTAACTTTTTATCCCTGAATATTTGGTATTTTTATCTGATGTGTTATAAAAATATAAGGGGTCTGTAAATAGATTATAAAATATACTCTGCTTATATGAAGAATAGTTACTGCTTTGTTTGGTTGTTTTTAGGGAGCAGCACCTGCAACAGAAAAAGTAAGCAAGATGACCCTAAAATGTTAGCTCAGGATAGCCGTGCAGGCTGATAAGGGACTCTTGTGGTTAGAACCAGCTTGAACAAGAATCCAAGATGGCGGGCAGTCATTTTTGTGCTAATATATTAGACACATGCTTTATCCACCCCATTAACTGAAATATTTTGCTTATGTGGACCTCCGAGTATGCGGTATTGGTCAATCTGTTTAATGACAATTAGATAACGGCTTAAGCCCTCCTATTTAGGAATGATTCTGTGTTCCTTCAAAGATTGATGTATTAACTTTATTTAGTTAGAATCTCTTTGCTTTAACGTCTAAGCATTTGATTTTCTCTGTTGCGACAATAAATCTTCTTAATTAGGATCTACTGTCTTATCTCTGATGGTCCGTTTGGGGACCCCCTAAAAGAACTGGACACATGCAACCTTATCTTTTAATTTAACCCACTCGTAATAGTCTTACTGTGCTTTGGGCCTACTGTGCATACATTTCATCCCTGGACAGTCTGAGAATTACAACCATTGCACTGAAAAATGCCTTAAAATCTAGAACTTTAAAATAGAAGCATTGTTTTCACCATACACCTCCAATATATTTGTTGAAAACTGCACCTTTAGTTTCATTGATAAACCAAAGAACCTATATCACTAAAGTGTTTAAAATATAACGTATTTTAAAAACAAATCACAACATGAAGGCTACATATATGCTAAATAAATGATGTAAAAATCAGTTTGGTATGCAAAGTGCTTAAAAACTATTTTTTTTATAAACAAAAAAGTATATATATACTGTATATATATATATATATATATATATATATATATATACATACACACAGGTAGTCCCTGTGTTACATTGAATCTGTATGTAAGTGGGAACAGGTACATTATTTTAATAAATGCAATTAGGACAGATGTTTGTCTCAGTGTATTAGGCAGCGAGGTGTCAGTTACTGTATAAAATCCTCACTGTGAGTTAAAAAAAATGGAGCCTAGACATTCAATAACTTCTGGAGCAAGCTGTGGTTTGATATGTAAAAAGAAACAACTGCAGAGTTTGTCTTGGTCATTAAAGAGTTACGAAAGGCTGCAGAAAGAGCTCAGTCCTAAAGATCACCCACAACCTCAGCTGTGTTTAGCAAAAGATTTCTTCTGCAAGTCATGCAAACCACCTCCTCCCCCCTTCAAGCCTCTGTTCTGAACAGGAGCGAGCAGGGAAGCCCCGTTGGTATCTAGGAACAGCTGGCCAAAGAAGTCACGGAGTATTTTTCTGTTTAGTCAGACAGTTTACTTTTTGACCTGAAGGTGGGGGTGAAGTACCAGGCTGAATGACAATGAGTTTCTTGGCCAGGTGGGGGAGCTAAAGAGGCCTGGGTATGATCAGGTGTAACTGTCTCACCTGAAACGCATCCCGGAAATTAGGCTGGGGATATAAACTCCCAGACTGCCTATTTCTGTGTCACTGTCCTTGCCTGGTGAGCTGGGAGGAGGTCCAAGGTGAACTGTGAGTAAAGGCACAGACTTTGTTGGAAAAGCTGTATGGTTAGGGCCTTGCACAGCACTAGGTTGGGCTGGATTGTTAGTTAGGGATCTAACAGTGAGTTAGAGGCCAAGTGGCCAGGCTTTACATTTTACTGTTTGTTTTATTTTGCCTGTTTTTGTGTGGAAATAGTATTAGTGAATAAAACCCTTGATGCACTTTTAACCTGCTGGCCCTGTTTCCTGTTTGAAACACCCCCTGTTGCTACTGGCGATCTCATTATATATGTGTATATATATAATTGAATGTTTTGTATACCAACATTTGGTAGTACATTAAAAGGATCAAATAAATCATGACTCCCCAAACAGTAATTCTTTACAAACATATTGTTAAGTTTTTACACCCTTGTCCTTTTCTTTTTATAATGCTATATATTGTTTGTAGGTATTTATATTCCTTAATGGTTGACCTAACATTTTGCCCATGCATTCATTTGAGGGATTTTTGTTTTTAAATAATTTGAAAACTTTCTGCACACACTGTACTTGTTTTGTAGAATATAAAATACATTTTTCTCAGTTCCAACCATCAAAATTATTTCCAATCCGTTTGTCTGCTCTCTTTTATATTCCTAATTATATTTCTCTGTAGCCAAGCATTCCGATTGCTTTTAGTCCAGGGCTGCTGTCTTTGTGAGACCATCAGACTGATGTAAATGGCCTTGAATAACAAGTCATCATTATAACAGTGTGGTGTCACAATTCAGATATATTTGTCCAATTCCCATTGTTTCAGTAACATCATTTCTCTTTACAATTCTCTTTCATCAGTTGTAGGGCATCATCCTCTGCCTTGCTGTCATTTGCATAGGTACAGAAAACACTCTTACAAAGTACTGATGGGAAGGCATCGTCAGATAGGTGATGACTGCATTCTATCATATAAATAAAAAACCAAGAGACTCACAAAAAGCTGATAGGATCAAAACACAAAGTATATCGGAACTGGGATACAAAAGAATGTACTCCTAAATTAAATGCAGAAACAGATGTAACAAAATATTATCAACAAAATATAAGATTATGCAATATAAATAGTTGTGTTTGTTTGTTCTGGCATTCTGTGTTTTTGTACACTTCACAAATCCATGTCCCAAATCATGAAAAATAAAAAAACTGCCTACCAATTGCAGCTTAAACTGCAAGCTCACCCCATGTACAATTGTATGCTGGAAACTTATTAATGACACAGCTCTGCAAATCACAATTACAAATGGAGGTTTTTGAGTAAATTTAACCTACCTTTCCTTTTCTAACTAATTATGAATATTAACATCTCTAATTTTTGTAAACTACATTTATTTGTCCTGCACTTGTTTTAATACAGTGTTAGTACTTAGTATACAAGTATTAGTAGGTGACAGGTGCAGAACTGTGTGCCCACAGGTACAGGTACATACAGTCCACTTCCAATTCCAGAACTGCTATCACTATTCTTTGTACACATGTAGTATTTTGTTAGTAAAATTTACATTTACAATAAAAAATAAATTTAAAATTTAGAAAAACAAATACAAGTATTTAAATCTGCTCTTAAAAAAAATCTAAAAAGTTGTCTTAAAAAAAAAAAAAAAAAAACATAATATAGGCTACAGCAAATAAAAGATATATGGTGCAAAACTGACAAATTGCCAAAACAAAGTGAACAAAAGATACTAGAAACTTAAATATTTTTAATTTAGATTGATTATAGTTTTTTTTTTTATGGAATTGTAAAAACATCTGTTTGATTCCTAATTCTGTCAATTTTGGTAACAAAACTATGCTATACTATTGTCACGACCATATGTTAACTTTGATTTATGAAAAAAACTACACACTTTTTTTTTTTTTTCATGGTACATGATTAAACTTTCAAATATCAAAACCTAATACTTTGGTCTGGTCAGAAAGTTTTAAATACTGAGTCCTGAAGAGCATGATGAGTTTAATGAATTAAAGTATACATTTGAAATTGTAAATCACAAATCATTTACCATAAAAATATACCTTTTCAAGTCACTCAGGCCAGTCACATACACAATTTTCTAAGATGTGGTGACTAAATTTCACTAGCAATGCTTACCACCACAAACAGAAGTAATTCTGAACTAGACTTTCAAGTATCCATTAGATAGGAAGAGGAGGACAATAGAAAACCTAAAAAGTATATTTTATGTGGAACATATAAACTACATCAAAGCAGTTCATTTCCAATTGTCTCTTTCATTGTTTCAATGCTTTTGCTCTAAATAAGTTTTACTTGTACAGAAAGAACAGTATTTCATTTGTTTCGAGAAAACACAGAGCACAAGAAAGCAATGTAGGTAGAAACTAAAAATGCTAAACATAGTAAAAAAAAAAACAGTTTGGAATATAAATGGAGGTATTCATTTTTCTTAAAAATACAGGAAAATGCTTTCATTTGCGTATAAACTATGGGTTCAAAATGCGGCCATCACGATCAACATTCAAAATAGTAATCAATAGAAATGCCAATCAAATGTGAATAAATGCATCCATGGTCTGAAGTTTATAAAAATATTCTAATTTATTTAAAAAGAGAAAAATAAAATCACATGGGCTCAGTCTGTTTCTTTTACTCTCTTTTTGCAAGGTAAAATATTTTGTAACTATAACAAATGTTTGAGAGAGGCCCGTAGCCATAAGAATTTAGGCACAGGGCCTACATGACAGGGGTGGGAAGCCTAGCCCAGGGGTGTTAAGGGTTAATAAAATGTAGTAAGGCTAGAGGGGGCTGTGCTAGTGTGGAGCGTGGGGTAGAAGGGGGATTAGGAATAGGATGAGTTAAAAGGGGATGGACAAAGTAAGGGGCCCTCTTTTAAAAGAAAGTTTCCTGCCCACCCACCCCTTTTATACTTATAATTATAACTAGAAAGTGTAGTTAATTTTAGCGGTTGGGGTTTTGGAAGGCAAAGATCCCGTGTATTGGTAAAGTGGTGGAATTTAGCACCTCTTTGGTGGGGTCTCCCCCTTTACGTTGAACGGATGATTATAGCTCCTGAGGCGTTGCTGGGTGGCTAGGGGCCAAGGTGGAGATGTTGGACGAGTTAAAGTCCTGTTGGGTGCTGATTTTGCCTTCTGAGACCTGCAGCCTGGTTGTTTGGGTGTATAACTGGGACTATGGAGTTTGATAACATTATGGATATTGTTGTTATGGTTAGGTATTGATAAAAGGGAAGAATTAGGTTGTTGGTTAAATAGGTTATTTTCATTGTAATATGTTTGCGGTATATAATCCCGGTTTAGTAATAATAATAATAATGGAGTGTTATGTTAATGTATGCTTGCACATCAAAAGTGTAAATGTATTTATTTATTGTGTATTAATGTATGTTGAAGTGTGTTATGATGTATGTTTTAATGCATAGGTAAATCAGGAAGGCTCGTGTCCAACGCTGTTAACCCATCACACTACATATCTCCTGTGCTGCAGTAAAAGCACAGAGAATTTTGAGCAATGTGGTTAAGCCCCAATTTGGTGCTATTACAGCACTGAATAGGACCTGTAATTTAAGGGCCTGCTTAAATGTTTAATGGAAAGCCTAGGTGCACAGTCTAAGTGGCAACCAGGTCTTCTCCAGAGCCTCTAGTGGTGAGGATGTTGTGCTTCTGGTTACTGCCAGGTTGCGGTCCTTACCAGGGATCCAGGAGCTATTGCAGACACAGGGAACACAGGAGACACTGGAAGCTGCAGGAGGCACAGGTGACACATGAACAACCACAGACAGAGAGGAATACTTTAACAGCACAAGGAAAATGACTGGAAACAACAGACTGGGCAAAAAGGAGTTACACAGAAGCTGGACAGAGGAAACAGGTGTATAGGAACTTGCTAGCAAAGCTTGGGGCTCGGCACTAGTGAAGACATGTTGCACGAACACTGTTTGAGTTGCACTCAACACTGAGTGCTTGTGTCTAAGCTAGCTAAATAGCCAGGGATGATTAAGAGACTATTTTCTGATTGGCCGGCGAGTTGGACAAAACTGATAAAGCTTGGTAGCAGAGACACACTCATAGTCAGACCTGCCCACATGCCAGTGAGGAAGAGGTAAGTGATAAGTGTTATTAAAAATGTGTCTTTTAAATTTGCCCTTAAAGTCCTTTTTAAATGTTTATTAAAGCACTGCCCAGCTTTATATCTGCCATTGCATGGACCTGCCTACACAAAAGTTATCAGAAAACTTGCCACATCACAGGTTACATGTTCCTGAAAATGGTTACATGAAAATGTGGATGAAATTTTGTTTCTGAAACTGAAATGAGCTTCCAGATACTTTTTTTTTTTTTTTTTTTTGTTACAACATTGTAACATTACAACAATGTAACGTCTTGTCTTGTCTTGTCTCTGCTCCTCTTGCCTTGTCTTGGCTCATCTCTCCTTGTCTTGTCTCACGTCACTCAAGCTACCACAGTCTCAGTAAGCTAGGAAAAATCTCTGACTGTGTCTCGTTTGATTGCTGTGCTTTATTGCAATTGTGGTTTGTTCTTTTTTTTGCTAATTTTTGTGTGTGTGCTGTATAGTGTTGATGTTCGAATTCGGGTGTCTCTATATTCGACCCGAATATGGCTGTTCGAATTCGGATAGACCCGACCCGAAAAACACAGCAAAAATTCGGGATTCCACAGCAAAAATTCGGAAAAAAAAAAAATTAAAAAAAAAATAAAAATTTTACTTAAATTAATTTATTTGTATGTCTTTATTTTAACTTGTTCTTTTTTTATTTTTTACAGGTTCTTTTTTTATTTTTTACAGGTTATCCGACAATGACATTATGAATCATAATGTCATTGTAGGATTCCTGGACCGTGGGAGCTTTGCGGTCACAGCTAATTGAAAGCAGGTGCCTTCAATTAGCTGTAACCACAGGCAATACGAGGGCAATAGAGGTTGAATGGAGATACTATCTCCATTCATTACCTCTACTGCTCTGTGATTGGCTGAGAAATAGGAAACCCTGATGACAGCTCAAGCATCATCAGAGTTTTCCTTTCCTCAGCCAATCAGGGAGCAGAGCAATCAGCGGAGCTTTACTATGCTGATAACTCTGCTCCCCTGATCACTCCCGCAGCCCTAGAGGAGCTGTGACATGTATTCTGTATGTGTAATACATGTCACAGCTCCTCTAGGGCTGCGGGAGTGATCAGGGGAGCAGAGCTGTCACCATAGTAAAGTTCTGCTGATTACTCTGCTCCCTGATTGGCTGAGTAAAGGGAAATCCTGATGATGCTTGAGCTGTCATCAGGATTTCCAATTTCTCAGCCAATCACAGAGCACTAGAGATGAATGGGCACAAGTCTCCCCATTCATCTCTAGTGCTGAATGGCTGAGAGATGTTAAACCTCAGCCAGAGCACAAGGGGTGAATGGAGAGGCTTGTCCTCATTTAACCCCTAGTGCCCTGCAATCCATCACTGTCAGGAGGATTTCCAGGGCTCTGTTCATTGCAACCCTGGAAATCCTCCTGTCATTGGGATACCCTGTAAAAAAAAAAAAAAGTTTAATTACACAAACACATTAATAAAATAATTTAACATTCAAGCCTTGTCCTATTTTTTACTTATATTTTAACCCTTTCAGGGAATGAGTAAGAGGATTTATGTACCCCTGTACTCATTCCCCAGGGTGGGGCGGTGGAGATGTGGGAGTCTCCTTATTAAAGGGGGCTTCCAGATTCCAAAGTCCTACTAAAAATGTTTATAAAAGCCCCCATTGTTTTCAGTGGAAGCTTTCATAAAAGCTTAAAAACGCTTGAAAAAGCCTCCATTGAGTTCAATGGAAGCGTTTTCCCGCGTTTATCCAGCGTTTTAATTTTTTAAATGTTGCAAGCAACATTTAAGATAACCCTCAAAAACGTGCCTGAAGGAAACGTCCTGGTGTAGATTAGCCCATGGGAATGCATGGGGACTTCAAACATGGGCTTTAAAAAGCCTCAGGTTAAACGCTGGGGAAACAGTCCATGTAGACTAAAGCTGCATACACACGTCCAATAATTATCGTTAAAAACGACGACGAACGACCGATGAACAACCGATTGGCCAAAAAAAAGTGACCAAGGACACCGGCGAATGAGGATTGTTCTTGGAAATGAACGACCGCCACAATGGATCTGATTGGCAGACGATCCTTCACTATCTATCGTGTGTACAGTATTGTGTCGTTCAGTGATTGTGCATGTTTCTGCTGTACACTTTCTCCTTTACATGTCCCTCCCTGCATCGTTAAAACGATTGTATCTAGCGTGTGGACACTGTTGGTGGATTATATATGAACAAAATAGTGCATAATCGTTGATCAGTCGTAATCGTTCATTTTCTAACAAAAATTATTGGAAGTGTGTACCTAGCTTTAGCCTAAAATTGATTTGACAGGTGCTCTTTAATCTTCATGTGAAGTACAGGGGTATGTAATGGTGTTATGTATCTTTTTATAATGTATCTTTTTTTGTATCCTTTTATAATGTATCTTTTTACAATGTATCTCTTTACAATGTATCTTTTTATGTATCCTTTTATAATGTATCTTTTTACATCTGTTTGGAGGCTGTGGAAGCTCTACACAGTGCTGAAAAAAACCCGAATTTTTCCTCCAATTGACTTTAATGGTGTTCGACTTTGACATTCGACCACCCGAATTTTTTTGCTATATTCGAGCGAATAGCTGCCGAATCGAATAGTGAGCTATTCCACCAACACTAGTGCTGTATACTGTGTGTGCTAGTATACTATACGCCAAAAAAGTCCTCATTAAAGGTAAAGAATTTCTTGATTTCTCTATGTAACATTATTTTCTATATGTTAAATAGTACAGTACAATATTTAAAATAAATGTACACTTTTGATTATGATAACAGATTATTTCTATTTCTTTTATTTCTTGGGAAAATTTGATTCCAGTTGCAAAATTTATATATATATATATATATATATATATATATACATTTGTACAGGATCGCAGGGTTGGATTGTTGATGGAAGGTACATTTCCCTTGTTTATGGGTGCTGGCCCTTTTGGACTGGTCTGTCAGGAAAGGTTTTTGGGATTATTTTTGTTAGGCAACTATGTTGCTGTGTTTTTTCCTAGTTGTCACAGGACACAGACTCCAGACTGAAAGGGAAGGATTGGGTGGGCCTCTTTAGTCCATCATCCAAGTACACACCAGGACTTGCACCTGCAAAGCAGGAAGGAGGGAGGGAAGGAGGGAATCCCATAAGGGCTCAGGGCTGCAAATGGGAAAGAGGGGTTGAATTGCAGGAAGTGGCCAGCAAACAAGCTTGTGGGTAATCAAGCTAAGAAGTGGTGTTGCTGTTGATGCTGACTTGACTTCATTGATTTATGAACTGTGGAAACCCCAGGGGGGGGATTGGACTTTCATGAGAGACTTGTATTGGACTAATCCCTATCGTGGGGACGTTCTGATAGACTATGGACATTTACACCACTTGGCTTACATAAGCCATTTTCCCTCATAGAAAACTAATGTTGGTCTGATTGGGAGAGATTGTAGGTGAACTGGGAAGTGCTACATGCAAAAACTATTTTCAACTGAAGTGGAACGAGAGACTCAAATTAGAGGGGACCATAAGAGACAAGAATACTTAAATCTAGTACTTGGTTTCTGTGAATTTGCCTAAAACCCCACCATCTTGATCACTGAGGAAATTGTGACAAGCTTTAACTAAGTGCCATGTTATTGTGTCCCTATAGCGTGCCTGAATTTTTGTGTGAGTGTTCAGTTGCTGGAAAGGTTTATATAGATAATGTGTGTATATTTATGCATATTTTTAAAATTATGTATACCTTACATTGTTTTTTAAATAGATTTGTATGCAGACTAAATAAAGTGGAAAGAATAGTGGCTTTTTACAGCAAACTTGTATGCATAGTAAAACTGTTAAAATCCTGTATTCGTAAATTTTAAACAGAAAAGATTATACTGCAAGTGATATTTGTCATCTCATAATGAATCAATGAGATTGTGTTCCAATTGCTAAATAATAAACTCCTTACAATACTTTGGAGGCCAAAATATAAATAAACCTTATAATTCGTAATAATGTTCAACACAAAATTGCAGTCTTATTCCCAACACGTTTTGCCCTAGTGGGCTTCCTGAGGGAATTTGAAGACCTTGGGGAATCATAACAATAAAAAAGCAAACTTACTCATGTGTTCAAGTTGTTAGAGCCATACATTGAACATTTGGTCGTGTTGATTCAAGGTAAGTATACAGATTGATTTGGACGCTCTAATCATAAGATAAAACAATAATCTGAGTATTTATATGAAGAATGCAAAGATTGGATAGAACAGGTTAACACTTATAATCAGATTACATATAGGTAATAGATCATCTTACTTGGATGCCAGTGATTACATAACTCAATGGGTATCCAAGGTTTTATTATTTTGTATGTCTAGAAAGATGAATACAATATTCTGAAATGAGTGGGGGTTCATTTTTGGAAAAAAAAAAAAAGATATATATATATATATATATATATATATTAAGATAACTTACTTAAGAAGTGTACTTACCCTTATTATAGGGTGAAATTATAGTATATGATGTTTGAATGCAGAATTACTTAGGTTTCATCTGCAATCTATTAAATTGTGAGCAACAAACAATGTATAACTAAGGATAATAGTTCCATATAAATGAATGTAGGTAACTGTATATGATTTTTATGCACAATTTGTTTAATAAAAGCACAGTACTATAATACAAAGCTCTACTTTTTAGATTTCACTTCAAGCTTCAAGAACTAGATAAATAGCTAAAAATATAGTAAAGCAAGTTTCACATTGGTTTGAAAATTAATGGCTGCTTGGTATATTCCAACCGAACAGACCACACTGGATAAGTTCTGTAAAGGAACTGGCTTCCACCAACTCCTGTTTTCTGGAGGTATTTTCCAATGGTGTTTGGGATTCTGCTATATTCTGATTCTGCTGGTGGTGGTGCTGAATAACTGGTATTCCATAAATTTGTATCAGCCACCAGAAGGTGGCCTTCAGAAAAAAAACTAATTATGCATGCAGCTGGGATCTCTTTCTTTAAGGACATGCCCTTCTCTTAGTCCTTGCCAGATCCTCTCTATTCTGTTTAGCCTGCTTACCTGCTGGTTCTCTGGTCCTGGTATTGATTTCGGCCACTTGCCCTTTTCTCTTATCTTTCTCTATTAGTTTGTTAGCCTACTGGTGTGATTGTGTTTGCTGTGTCCGGGTTTATCTGTTTTTGTATATTGTCACATGTTTATATTTGCACCTTTCCTTAAACATTTACTGCACCATAGGCTGTCTCACAGCTCAATTTATGCCAATATTAGTGATCACCCGTCCCACTTTTTGTACAGTTTTTCCAAAATGGGCTGATGACTACATGATACAGGAGCTGGAGAAAAAGGAAGAGGACTCTATGGGTGAGGTGAAGATGGATTTTTCTGAATCTATAGTACAAAATCGCTGCCCTAATAAAAACTGACACCAACATCAGGAGCAGCATATCTTCTAATAGTTGTTATTCAGTTAATAAACTGGACTTGTTCTTATTATTTTGAAGATGTTTACCTTCAAAGCTGCAAATAAAAATGACACTGCAAATTTTCATAGTCCCTGATCAAGTGGTAGGTAATTTGTTGAACCACCTAATTCTGTTATGATAATCTTATCTTTAGTGTCAAGAAGCTAGAAAAGGTAGTAAACATTCTGTTATGCAAGCAGGTGTGGACCCACTGTGCCACTGACTGGGTACGCTCCAGAGGGGCGTGACTAAGCAGCTACCTGGTCTTTGCTAGAGCCTCTGATGGTGAGGATAGGCTTGGGCTGTGGGGTAGCTGCCAGGTGCCACTCCAGAGCAATCCCCAGGCCAGGGGCAGCTGACCACAGGAGTCAGGAAACCCGGTGCAAGCACCGAGGGGCTCGCGTGGCCAAAAAGTCCAGAAACAAGGATCCAATGTCAGGGTCAGACGGCAATCAGGCAAGGTCCAAAAACGTAATCCGAGGTCAGGGTCAGGCAGCAAACAGGCAAAGTCCAAAAACGTAATCCGAGGTCAGGGTCAGGCAGCAAACAGGCAAAGTCCAAAAAACGTAAGCAAGGTCCGGTACACAGCAAGGCAAAACAGAGAAAACACCTTAGCACTGAGAGTTACACAAGGTAAACCTAGAGATTGCTCAGGCAACTTCCTGTAGTAGGAGGTGCCTTTAGATACCTGCAGATATCCAGCCATAGGCTGTAGAAAACAGAGGGCGTGTATGTGTTACCTCATAGATTAAGAGAGACACACCCACGCCAGCACAAACACCAGAGCAAGTCTCAGCATGAAGGAAACACAGGCATGGAACATAGGTAGTGGGGTTACCTGAAAGATAGGACCCGGCGCCCGTGCCTGCAGTTAGGAGCAGCGGCGCCGGCACGACCCGCAGTGCTAACACATTCAAATCATGTGGTTGAAGGTGTGAATTGTTTGTGTAGAGATGTTAGAATGCTGTTTTAAGTGTAAGACAGATGATGTTAAAAGCCCCCACCACTCTACAGAGATGGTTGTTTTAATTTGATGTAGATGGCTTCTTTAATGCCTATTGCAAGGAGTTGACATCTATGAACATTCCATGGTGACTGGATTAAGGTGTTTATTCATTTAGGGTATTAATGTTGGGGTTTTTTCCTACATTGGCTCCTGGGCAGCATATCTGAATTTAGAAATATGCTCAGATTGCTCAAACCCTAGCTCCAATTTAAAATTGCAAAAGTTGGCCCAGTCAAAATTACACTGAATCTGATCAGAACTACCCAACTACCTCTGCCACTAGTCAATGAGACTGCTCACCGTGTATATCTTAGCAACAGGTTACAGTTCATTGTGAAAGTTTTTGCATTCTTATTTTCTGATTATACTAGTTGTGATCTCAGCCCTAATTGCAATCAGCCAATAGGAAAGCCAAAGAGTATTCTTTAACAATATGCTTACAGCTCATTGTTTTCAGTCATTAAGAGTGGGGTGAGCATGTTAGGATTGTACACAGTAAGAGGAGGCTGTGAGATACTTTTACTTTAAAACCAGGAATAACAAGTGAATTGTGCAGAAATATTATGACGCACACCAAAAAATATTGTGAGACGTGACATGACACAGAAACTTAAATATAAATAATGTTCATGTCATTTCTATTCTGTATGAATAGTTATAGAGTTTGACAAATTGTCAGAAATAAGAGTAATCTATACTTTCATCATTATTTTATCTTGACAGTGCAGCAGGAGAGCATCAAGTCAACATGCAGATAATCAGCCCCCTTTGTCTTCTCAGTGTTTGTTCTGAAAAGACACATGCCAGTATTCAAGATATGTCTATTGCCGTCATCTCCTACAGTCGTCAGATACTTGAAATAAAAAAGACCATTTCCCAACCTTTTTTCATACTTGATAGCAATTTCATTTTTATTCTTAGCTTTTTCTTAGCTTCTTTTTCTTAACAGTTAAAATTTTTGATAAAAGGAACATGGATGTATTCTATTTTCTGCAATAACTGACCTAAAAATCTTACAAATCTCCTACATTTGTTTTGCCTATTATTCATTCATTGCCAAGGTATCAAAAAGAAATGATATAATAATAATTATATACATTATAAAGTGAACCAAAGTCTATTGTAGTATGAAACTACTGTACAACAGTTTAAAAGAGAAAACTGAAGGTATAGCAGCAAGAAAAACAGTGAAAGATTAAAAGAAAAGATAGAAGGGGCAAGGGAGGAGTTCACCAAGGCAAAATCTCACAATAACAGATCAGAACGCCAGAGACTTAAGTCTTGGCATAAAATGGTCAATCCAAGTAGACCAAATAGTTAAGAGTTTATATCATGCCTATCTAGGACAAGAAAAGTAATTTTTTTATTAACCATTATACCATTAAGTCTATGAAGAATGGCTTGGAAACTAAGTGAAAGAGTCTTACAGGAGTGAGCAATAATCTGTCTAGTGACCGTAAAAATAAAGCCAGTTAGTTTCTGTATCGGTCTAGAAACTCTGGTTATCATTTCACCTAGTAGGGACTCTGTAATCTGTAGTCTGTAGAAAGCAATTTACTTTACAGAATTCTTATTGTGCCTAATTCCTGTCATACACCAGTTTTAATAAGTAAATTCCAATAAAGTTCCTTTAAAGAAATAAATAAAGAACAGTTTGTTTATTGCCCAGTATGTTAATGATTTCAAACAGTCTCACCTTTATTTACAGAACACAAAATGTATAAAGTAATAATAAAGTAAAATAACATAGTCATTTGTAAATTGATTCTTTTATTAATTTTGACTCCTAATAAAACCTATTTAAAAGTCGTCTAATCTGAAATATTACAAACACCTATTTCAAACAGATTTGTACAGATTGCATTGATAACACAGCTCAACAAACATTTGTTTTTTCACTTTCCAGGGATTTTTTTAATATATTTAGTGTATTTCAGGTCTGCTGAATCCAGAAATTACACCAGTTTCATTAAATTGACTCTAGTTCTTGTGACACAGGAAACGGAATAGATGATTTTACCAACAACAAATGTTAACACAGCATATTATTATCAATCTTTATTTACACCAATGTTTTGCATTTCATATATTAATTAGCATTATTTTCATGAAACTTTCATTTGCCTTCTTTTTATTCATACATTTTCATTTTTTTACAGAAATATGAGTCCTTCAGGAAGAAGTTGTTTTAATGACCCTAATGTATTTTGCTAAATTTGTGGTAAATATTCTCAGCAAAAACCGAGAAGAAACGTTATAGAATTTGTGAAACAAGCATATCTTGCATATTTTGGTATTAAACTCGGGGACCAAGATAAGTATTGGGCTCTCCATATGGTATGCAAAATTTGAGTAGAGTGTCTACATCAGTGGGAAAATGGAAAACTGAAAAGTTTGAAATTTGGTGTACCTATGGTATAGCGAGAGCCCAAAAATCATCATAATGATTGTTATTTTTGTGCTGTGAATGTAAAAGGTTTCAATCGTTACAAGAAAAACAAGTGGGAGTACCCTGATTTGGAATCAGCAAGACGACCTGTGTGGTCAGTACACTCCTTGATATTCCCATACCAGTGTTCAGTATACTCCCTGATATTCCTGTATCTGACATGGAGGATATACAGGGTTTGGAGAGTAATCCAGTAATAAGCAGTGGAAGTGAATATGAAGGAAGTGTTTCATCAAACCAGCAGTTCTCCTATAAAGAGCTCAATGATTTAATACGTGACCTAAGTCTGTCAAAACAAGAATCTGAACTTTTATCATCCAGGCTAAAAGAAAAGAACTGCCTCAGACCAGAAGTTAAAATAATGGTTTATAGGACACGAGAGGTGACACTCCTACTATATTTCAGTGAAGATGGAGACTTTGTGTACTGTTGTAACATCCCTGGACTACTAGACCATATGGGAGTACCAGAATACCGAGCACAAAACTGGCGGCTTTTCATAGACCATTCCACTCGAAGTTTGAAATCTATTTTACTGCAAAATGTCAATTGCTATGCATCAATTCCAATTGGTCAATCAACAAATCTTAAAAAAGAATATTAAAATATCAAAATGGTCTTACAAAAGCTTTGCCATCACGAACAATGGTCCACATGTGCTAAATTAAAAATGGTGAACTTCCTACTTGAACAGCAAAGTGGATAAACCCATGTACCCATGTTTCATCTGCTTGTGGGACAGTAGGGCAAAGCAGGATCACTGAAAAAAAGTGACATGGCCTCCAAGGGAAAACATTAAAAAAAGGTGCAGCGAGCTTCATTAACAAGCCAATGGTTGACAAAGGAAAAATCCTTCTTCCTCCACTACACATAAAGTTGGGATTAAAGAAGCAATTTGTTAGAGCTCTGAACAAGGACGATGATTGCTTCATATACATTTGTAGATTCTTCCCTGGATTTAGTACTGAAAAAGTTAAAGCAAGAGTCTTTGATGGACCCCAGATTTAGAAAATGAATGCAATAAATGATTCAAATTTCACAAGTTAAATATTGGTAACATTTTTTGTAACCCCCCCCCCCCACCCCCCTTCTTCACAAGATAGAGAGACAGCATGCTTGAACAAATATTTATGTCTGTTACATTGTCACACTACGTTTCAATGGAAACGGGTATAAGTGGTCAATTTAACACACAATATGCAGGCATAATTGACTGTTGTATAAATATGGAATGCACGTAATTAGTAATGAAGTGGCTGCAAGGACATCAATCACACTAAGGTATAAAATAGAGACAAGAATTTTATTTAAATAAAATAAATATATCCTACAATAATTATAAATATATATATGTATATATAAAAAAAAAAATTATTAATATTATAATAACTATAGTAATTACAAATATATATATATATATATATATATATATACACACACATATACATATATATCTATAAGAAGCAAACAAGAACGTGTGTGTGCTTGTGACTTTTGTGGTAAAATCTAGTCCGATGGCAAAGCCGAGGCTTCGCATGCGGACAGTCGAAAGATTTTCCCGCAGGCGGCTCCTCCGATCAGGCATCGTAAGCCTTTATATAGGTGCCTATGTAGAGGAGCGGTACTCAGTTAACTCTTGCCCAACAGGAAAGAAATAAGTCATTTTAAAATATGCTTTTTTCTTAGCGCATATAGATGTTTTAAACATTTGAACAGCACAAATATTTTTTTTAGGGCTAAGGGTAATATGTGTGCCTCTAGAAAGAATGCTTTTTTGGGGGAACAGTGACTTTTAATGCAAGCTCGCCAGTGTAAAACTGCGAAGGATGCGCGGCTCCAGCAGCGAGCTCATTTATTTTCTTTTTGTCTTTCACCGTTTTTCTTGCTGCTATACTTTTCTGTTCTCTCTTTTAGTCACTGGTATAGTCATTTGAATAATCTTAAAACACACAGAGCTCTGTCCCATTTTCTTGCTTCTCTTATTATTGCATTTATTGTACTTTTTTTATCTCGTCTCCTTTGGAGCCCTTTCAGGAATTGCTTTTCTCAAGTTTATGAGTAACCTTGTCTATATGTTTGATTTGATGTTACCTTCTGTTCTCTCTTTTAGTCACTGGTATAGCCATTTGAATTATCTTAAAACACACAGTGCTCTGTCCCTCTTTCTTGCTTTTCCTATTATTGCATCTATTGTACTTTTTTATCTTGTCTCCTTTGGAGCCCTTTCAGGAATTGCTTTTCTCAAGTTTGAGTAACCTTTTACCATTTTTATGGTCTTATGTATATGTAACTTTTGTTTTGTTGAACTTGTATATCCTCTTTGAATTCCTTCTTTCTTAATTAAAATATGATAAAAGAACCTAAACCCATGTTTTGCTGTTATCCTATATATTGGAAAATATATTTTGCATTAATGTATTTCTAGATTGTTTAAAACAATTTGGGACAGTATTACACTTTTAGGTTCATTAAAAATGTCTTCCTCACTTTGATTCAATCAATTGAAATGCTATTAAACTACATATCTCTCTATCTGTAACTTGCTAGTGAAGCAGGGGCAGCCAGCATGAGATATACGAACTGTAGCAAATAGCAAATGTGTCAAATCTCACTGATTTTTGTGAGTCTTTCTAACTTCTGACATCAGCTGCCTTGTAGACTTCAATGGAGTCATACTGTGACAAAGCAGCATGTTTTCTCTGCTGTTTAAATGTCAATTCCCTCCCAAACTCCTAACATTTCATTAGTTTTCCATCTTTTCCATTTAACTTTATAAGACCAAACTGAGTGATTGACAAAGAGATATGAAAAACAAACTGTACAACGTATTTCTAGATGGAAAGAAGAAGGATGTTAGCCCAACAGATAGATATATAAAACCAAAAAAGCAATACCAAACTAATAAAGAAGTTCAAAAATAACAATGAAAAAATGAGATTTCAGGAAGAAAATGTTATATAGAGACCAATAGTTATTTAGTGATGTGATGATCACTTTGACCATTTTCTAATGGTTTGTGTTTTACAGTTACACTGCATCAAGTTCCGTGTGTAAATAAATTTTTTTCTGTGCCACCTATGATCTATTGATCATTATACATCTGACAAGTTTGAAATGTGACTGTATCAGAATTGAAATATAACACTTATCGAAGAATGATGTTGAAATTATTTCAACCATTGATACAGAAGTTTATTTCTCTCCCTTCTGCCTCCTCTGCCCTCCCCCCTTTTTCCATCTAGCCCTCTGATATCGCATGTGGACATTTGGGGGACACAGCACTGTCTGCATTTGTGGCCAGCGTATTCAATTGCACAGCTACAATAGGGAGTATTTCTACAATAATAAACCCCACCCATTATGATTTATTATATGGGCTTTTTTTACTGTGTGTCAATCATTGGATCAGAACTAATATTATTCACGCAATAACTTGTTCAGAGTTCCAGTGTCCCAGAGACTTGATCTCACTGAATATGGTTTTGTAACGTGTGTTTAAAGGGTAACTATAATATTTGTTTTTCAGATGTAAAGCCTTGTAGACTTTCTATTATTTAAGAATAATTTGATTACTGGTTAAATGTTTGTGTTTAGCTGTAAGAACTACATATGATATCCCCATTAAAGAAGCAAGCTTGCCCTGCAAAACGTGTCAGAAATTAATGACTGATTGAATATTTGTAGTACTTACTGTCCTTACTGTTTTTAGCTTTGATATCCTATCAATGTTTGAGAGTTAATTAAGTTTCTAACAAACTTGAAATAAAATTTTTGATGTGCCACCAAACTCCCTGTATTTTTCCCTTTTGGTGAAAGGTCATAGACCTCCCTCCCTTTCTACTTTGTTGTTATACATGATACAAAATGAATTGTAATGCTTTTCTGTTGTTAAAATCAAATTTGAACTCTAGCCTTACTTTTTGTCAAATCCAGTTGTATAGGCTCCTCCCCTGTACTAACACAGTTTAGACAATTTTCAAGCATCACTCCCAATTATTCGATACTGCATGGTATTTGGTTGAAGTTAGGTACAACAAGGCTAACTATTTTTTTAAAACCACATCTTTTGGCTCTGTGGAGAAAGGAAAAAAAAAGCAATGTAACCTAAATGTTTTTTTCCATGCATGTCCTGAACTTCCCTGAACTTTTGAAAATAACCATTATTTACCCTAGTAACCCACTGACTTTCTAAAAAACAGTACATTGACTGTAAAGCAGCAGCACATAAGGTTATCCATAATAAAGGGGTTTATGGAAAAGTCACGCTATTCTGTTTGTCCTCCTATTACTAACTGATGCAAGGACTCATCATAATAGCAAGCTAATATCTATTTGTTCTTGTTTCCAAAAAATATGAACTTGCAAATTGTTATAATAATGAAAAAGGAAGAAAAACAGTATGAACAGAATTCTTACTTTTATCCAAAGCATGGAAATACAAGGGGACCATTGCTGAGCGACCCAATACAGAGGAATCATATGTAGTCAGTCAGGCCTTTTCATTAAAGATTTACCTATTATGGCAATTTTTTTTACAGTTTAAAGTTCAAAAACAACCCTTTATTAAAGGTTTGTCATGTGTTTCCTCTGTAATGTAAAGTAAATTATTCCATACAGCCCCTCTTTTAAAAAGAGCTGTGTGACAGACATCTGTCTTAGAGCACAGCAGTCTTTTCAAATCCTACATGTTCTGCAATTTAGCAGCAGTAAGTAAATAGGCTATAGATGTGAAATGTATTCAGAATCGGCATCTAAAATATGCATGCGTTAATCAACTTAAAAGCGGGTCTGCATGAGCTCTAAGCCTTTCTGTTCCTCTATAACAATAACTTTGAGAAAATACTCTGGAATAGCAAGAACAGATACAATCTCTGGGGGTTGGTATTGATTTATTCTCATAATACAGTGATAATAATCAAAAGGACACGATCAAATAATAGCTTTGCTCTCCTTTTAAATGACGTCGCTTTGTAAGAATGGCTCTGCAGCTACGTTGACTTGTATTTTCAATCACTTCATACAGCAGCAATATCATGTTGAATATGAAATGTGAAGTCAACTAGTATGAAATGCATGAAATGGTTTCTGGAAAAAAATGTACTAAGATCTAAAGTGTGTGGAAGTAAACAGTCACTGATTACATTTCTTTAGCTCACCTGTATTTAAAGGACTTGTTTGTAATTGGATGTGGTTGAATAGAATTTATTACCGCAATATATAGAGTTTGAAAGTCTAAGGAACCCTTTTTACATGTTGTCTGATTTGGCATTTACAGGCTTCACATTATATGAGACTGACCTAGTCATTTACTAAAAGGTGCTGTTGGTCACTTTGGACCTTCATCAATTTCCAGCATACACATTTTAACCAGGTTCAAATGTCCTCTGATTTGACTAATATTATTGCAAAGCTAAGACTCTCTTTTCATGTAACGTCCCCAATAACTTCAAATCAAGTTATCAGATTTATCAAATTTAAAGTGTATCTAAACCTAATCTTTTATTTTTACATCTTCAAAGATTAATAAAAGGACTAGAATTTCTCTAAGGTATTTTATTTTGTTTTCTGTCCAAAATGGGAAGATTCACTCTTTCAGTTTGTGCTGATGAAGTCTTTTGCCAGAAAAGGAAGTGAGAATGAGAAAAATTCTGAAGTTTTGGTTACCAAAACAAGTTTAGAGAGGAAATTATTCAATGTGTATAGCAGTTGTAGTGACAACTTTTAGAGAGGAGATTTTCTTCACTTTTTTGCTTTTTTTCTCGCATTTTTAGTTGTATCTACATAACAGAGATTAGGTAAATTTATCCAGCTAAAACACAGGTGAGAAATTTCCCAGAGAAACGCAAAGAGGAAAAAAATGGACAGGGGTTTTAGCCAATTCCAGCTCCAACTCCAACTCATGCGTGTAACATCTGTCTACCAACACTGGTTTCCAATGTACTGCTGTTTTTCTTTATATCACAGAGATACATGCCATGTATGCAGAGTGTGACAAACCAGGATTATTTTAGAATCTCAGGACAGTCCTGGGCACTGCCCCCATATGAACAGAAGCATGTGTTCCTCCCTTCCACATCCCCAAAATTGGTTTCAAAACGTAGAGGATAGTTTAAAAAAATGGGAGTGATTGAGTGGTTTTCTGAAGCTGTAACTGTTCTCACTGATAGAAATTTCTAGACCACAGAGATGATACAAAAGTAAAAAAATTGGCAGTTGGCATATTTGTTTTACTAAAATAATTTAAATGCAAATGGCACAAACTGGTATTTTCCTAAGAATTTAAATAACACAGAAAATAAAAGGTGTAAAATTGGCCAACTAAATGACAAATTAGTAAAAACGTCTGGGTAAGTATGTTCTTGGAGCTCTAGAAAACATAAAAAGAGGATCTACCAAAAAACAAAAAAATAAATAAAACATGTGTGAAGACTAATATGAACATAACCTTGCTGGCACCTCAGATTTAAATCTCACCGAAATCTCCAAAAGGCTGAATCTCATCCATGGTCTTAGGTAAAAGCAAAAGACTTAAGATTTAAGTTGCCCTAATTACTACCCCTGTTTTTAACTTAATAGTTTGCAATGTTAGTTAAACATAAATGTATCCATAAACCACATTTGTCTATAAATATTTTACATTTCGTATAGGAAAGATGCAGTGTGCATTTTTGTTTGGCCTCTATCAGTTTGTACATATGTTCAGATAAACCTAATTAATGTGTATTACAATTGTTCACATTTACATAATGAGAAATATCATGATGTGCTTGTGAATGGGTGGCAACATTGTCAGTTTGAAGTGACCAGACTAATTTAATACTAGATTTCATGAAGAGGTCAGTGTAGCTCCTGAAATAATTCTATAAGTGTCCTTGACTTCCCTGGTCATAATGTACATTTCTCATGCTGAATGTTCTGAAGTTGTTCACTCTGCTGACACGGTAATATGGATTTGTTTTTTCAAAGACTTTCCGCAACAAAATGGTTTTTTTTCTTACACAGAAATAATATAATACTCATTCTAAGACAGGAATGAGCAGGGTTTTTATGGTAAATGGAGGAAGAAGAACATTGATACTATACGTATAATTACCATATGCAATCTTCAATGAACAATTGGAGGAACATTCAATAGCACTGTTTGCTGTAATATTAAAATGTTACATATGATATATGTATATATATATATACACACATTTTAACATGATGAAAAATTTATTTTTCTCCAAAAAGGGAATAGGGAAATTGTTTTCAAAATGTTTTGATCCCCAACACATAGGCAGAATTCACGCCGTCTGGTAATTATTATTAAAATAATCTAATTATTGAAGTAATCTGGCACCAGTTTCTGTACTCTTTCAATGTTAATTGTTGGCTATATGAAGCGCTCATCCTCATAGGGAATTTTGGCCGGGGGTTCCTCCACGTAGTGTGGCATAAGAAGTTCACAAAGACTTGTACACCTCAAGTTTAGGAATTTGATACTCAACGCATATGGAGAGAAGATTAGGGTAGAAGAGTGTTATACAGTGCCAGTTCACATCCAAAAGCAATCCATACAGGTAATACTGGCAGCTGACCTTTTGCATCCTCCCTGAACTGAATGGAATGGAGAACTGGAGTGGAGCTCCCCTTTAAATACCAGTCCCAAATTATGCACCATGGGATCCTGTCCTAGAGTACTCTGTTGGGTCTCTTCTCCATTAGCTTCTCCCAGTTGAAGCTAAGCCCTCAGGGGTTTCCTGAAGACCTTCAAATTAGTTCAAGGGGTTCCACTATCATAAGCCAAAAAAGTAATGCACCAGGCTGCTACCTCTGTTCCTGCACTAAAGCAGAGTCCCTTTATCTTTAATAGCAGGTAGCCAACTATCACACCCTGGGGGGAACTGATTCTAGAACTGTGCAGAGTTATATTTACAGTTCCTAGAATGTCATGGCTTAGCAGAAGGCACAGCACACAGGAAACAGTGTGAGGAACCACTTTTAAGAGACATCCACTCTTTGCTTTGCTGTAGGGGGTATCATATTTTTGTGCATGTAAGCAAGGAGCCTGGATACAGGCAACCAGGATGGTTGGAAGTTATGGGGTGTGTCAAAGTGCCATTGTGGCCTGTCATCTGCTTTTTGACCCTATTAATAATAAGATTTCATCTATATAAAATGTTACATGCCAATAATTAACAATTTTTCAGAACTTTAAAGGCAATAATAATGAAGTGTCTTATGGATCTCCTCACAGGGCCTAAGGATTTAATACATCAGGTCATTGGAATCGTAGGAAGGAGTCTGAGAAAAAAAACTCTGAATATCAAGCACAACAAAATCTATAGACCTCATGGTATGGTCCTCCCAAAAATGTATATACAAACAGAATTATCGGGTTGGTAGTGTATATCGACGCTGCCTGTTCTGCTCCCCCCTTTGGATTTGTCATCCTAAATGATCGTAGTAGTTGTTGGGTTTTTTTACTTGAGGAAACTGATGTTGCAAAATGTGTGAAACACTGAAAGACTGGTGGTACAAACAATGTTTCAGTAACAGCTACCATATCTTTGAATTTTTAATCATATAATAAATCAAATTTTTAACTAAAATAGTGATACTTGAAAATGTATGCCTTAATGTGTGTCTTAAAGTCCTGAAAATGAATTTTTTTGGAAAATTGCTGGATATGACACTTAAAATCATTTTGTTCCCTGTTATGCATTAAATATATAGCTATATAAGGTGTTTGTAAACTCACTGCCCCTTTGCTTGTCCCCACTTCACTATAGATTGTAAACTCACAATGTCGGTGTTCTCTTTAAAGTGTCTCAGCTTTGCCCTTCACTAAAGCAAATGCTTTGCTGTTTGTATTGTAGTATTTGTATTGCTGATTTTTTCCATACTGAGCATGAACTATGTATGTAATAATGGTTTCCTCTACTGTCTATATTCTACTCTGTAAAGCACCATGGAACATGATGGCGCCATATACAAAATTATGCTAATAAAAAAAAAAATTTTGTTTTGCAGTATATTCATTAGTTATCATTATTATTCATGTAGTGATTTTACTTGAACAAGTCCCCCAAAAAGTTCCCTTTATATGAATATATATTTTATTTCTGTGGAGTGTCGATTTATTAACTGGACAAATGAAAAGCCCAAGATCCCGCTACCTATGCCCTGGCAAATCACAAAGCCAGTTAGCATTCTGTTCAGTCTTTATCGCATCATTCTATTGTGATCAAACTGGGAGACAGAAAGCATCTTCAGAGCATTTTTATACATCCTACCATCTGCTGCAATTCTGGTGTAATATCATAAAGTGATAAAAATATATTTGCAAAACATTTCCAACATATTGTTGTTCCTAATGATTGCTCTACATTCTTAATTGAAATGATTATTGGTGGCTGGCCGTAATACATCTAGCTTCCTGATGAGAGAAATATTTTACCAAAATTAAATACAAAGTACAAAAAAGCTCTGCCTAAAAGCACTGTATAGGCACATATCAATACTAAAGGGATGTCCTTCATGTCTAATGGATCTATTTTACATTGTAACAATCACTATTTATCTAAATATCTGGATTAACCAAAATCCAGCACTTTATTTTTAACAAAAACATCCATTACCTCCTCGCAAAATAGATGCATTTAGAGTACATATTGTTCCATCTTCTAGATTAGCTGTATGTTCACGGGAATACGTATGACATTAACTAAAGTGAAATGAAAAAAAAATGTTGATGTTGGAAAATTGCTGCATATTTGAAGTTGAATATCTGAAAAGAAGCTTTGTTTTCATACTTTATGCAAAGGGTGAGCCAACTGAAGCAAAATTGTTATATAAAAAAGATAATTTAAAAGCATATTAAATCTATGTAATAATCAGCCAGCAGAATTTTTTTAGAATATACATATTTTATCATTGAAGCAGTGGTATTACTTTATGGAGCAGAAATAATTTGTCCCAGAGCCAGAGAGTTAGTGTCGATGCACTGCAAATTCTAGCCAACCATTTATAAAAAAAGGATAATGGGAAATCTGCACAGTTATACTTAAGAGTTTCTGCTTTAATTGTTGGATAGAATTTGTTCTATATAGAAGACTGAAATTGAGAAAGTTCAAAGTCCAAAAAATGACTCCTTTGAAATGTGGATAGTAATTTAGAACCCACAATAGAAGGCATTAATTTTGATTAATTGTAATTATTATAATAAATATTATGTTGAATATTTCTTTTTAGTGACTTATCCCTTTTATAACTAACAGCTAACACCCATACAAAATTCAAAGTGGAACTAAGCCCTTACTTTAAAAAAAAACTGTGAACAGGTTTGTTGCAGAAAGGACAAGAGTCTTCTGCCCCTTCTGCAATAAATAAACCTTACCTGGTTGATCAGCGTTTTCTAAATACACTCACCTGTCCCCATTCTGGTGTGGGCGCAAACATCTTCCTTTGTTTGGAGTTCGATCTTCAAACATCTTGATTAGCAGTGCCAGGTACCCAGCATATCCCAGTAATTTTTTAGGCAATCAGGCAAGTAAATATGTATTATTGCATTGGATATATTGTCTGTCTCTGCTAGTAATGAATATGCCTGAAATGTTTTTTTTTTGTAACAGTGCCAGTGTACATCAGTTTATGTCTTAAAAACTTTGTGACTATAAGTGTTATTTAAAGGTAAAATATTGAGGATGATCTCTTCTCTCTTCATACATCACAGAGAGAAATACACTAATTTTGATATGATTTTGATATGATTCACTTGTCACAGGGTTTTTTTACATTTATTTGACACAAGTTAAACACAATAGGAGTTTGATTGTTTTGAATAAATATGTTATGGGGGGAAAGGAAAAATAATCATCTTACTATGAAGATGATTATAAGATTGATTGATATGATAGATGTATAACAATAGCACAGATAACTGTCACTGGGATAATTTTAGAGGGGTCAAGAGAAGAGAGGTAAGCCGACAATCTCATAAAGAATTAATTAAGGATATAAAGGGAGGAGATTGTAAATAGTAATTAGAAAATAAAATAAAAGAATTTGAGGGGCTAATTGGGTTGGGATAGAAGAATAGAATAGAAGAAGTTAAGCTATTGTATTGTATTATTGGTTGGATGTAGATTAATAGGTCTTAGTATGATATGAGGCATTTTATTTTCTTTGTTCAAATGTTTATATAATTAAAATTATTAAAGTAAAAAAAAAACTTTGACTAATTTGCCTAGCTATTTTTTTTAACTACATATAACATTTTTATTTTACAATGTTTTATTACTCGCTATTCAGAGTTAATATTTTAAGCTAACAAAAATTTGAATTATTATTTTTCTAAACACCAAGTTGCAGTGGCATGTGCATCATTTTATCATGTGCAAGGACTGTGCATGATGTGGTTACAAGTGTATTGGTGATGAGTATGTGTACTTCTCCTACACAGCCAGCCCCCTTTCAGAAATAGGGGGATGAGTAACAACAGTGGTTGTTACTTTCTTTTCTTTCCTTTCACTCTTTTGTTTATGATGTGTTCTGTTTGGGTCAGAATCAAGTGCTTTTATTGGTTGGAGATGGGGCAGCACAAGCTAGTTGGCCTAAGAGAGCAAAAAGTATAAATCCAGCCCTGGTAATACACCATCTTTATCTTACACAGGACACATCTACTCTGTGTACAATATTTAATACCCTTTGTGGGCACACATGTAGGTTGTTCCTTGTGTGAATGAGGTTGGTCAATCTGTGTCTGTACCCATGCCATCCCTCTGTTAATTAAAGCAGATCAAGCTGCAGCTAGTCCCGGCCCAATCACATGGAGAGGTACAGTCAGTCCAGGTCACACATAGAGAGGCAGAGCCAGAGCCTACTGAAAGTCCACACCCCTACCCACAACCTACACACAGCCCATCCATGGCTTTGTACATGTATAACAGTGTTTTTTAACCAGAGTTCCTCCACAGCTTGCTAGGGATTCATTGAGCAACGAGCAGTGGGTGCCTTTCAGGTCAGTTTACCTGACACCAATGATCTTTTGGCTATCTATAAGGGTGCCATTTTTCCTTCTGGCCAGCAATGTTTCATGCTTCCTCCTGACTACCACACTAATGAGCTGTGAATAAAATTAGTTTAGGAGTTCCCTATTGACCTAAAAGTTATTTCAAGGGGTTCCTCCATGGTAAAAAGGTAAAAGCATTGATCTATGGTGTTGGAGGGCCAGAGTTGATTAACAATTTGAAGTACATAGGCGGGAAAAATGCAATTTGGCAACTCACTGCATAAGAGAAGAGACATCTGTGGATCTGACTCTAGTTTGTCTTGTGTTTAAAAACATCTTGCTGCTCTTACTAGGGTAGAATATTTTGTAATGTGACGTGTCAGGCAGGGTAGAGGGGGCAGCTTAGAGAAAGCAGTTTCAGTCCAATGGTGGCCAAGGCACACTAGGGAAGCCATTTGTAACCTTGTGAGAAATCTGGCCTAGAATGCCACAACCCTAGTCATATGTCTCTAACAGCAATAGACCAATATGGGAGAAAACCATATACCTTCCAGTATGCTTTAGGATATGGGAATAAACCCAAAGACAACATACAAACTCTATGTGAATAGCTTGGCTGGTATTTGGCTGGTACTTTTTCTGATTATGCTTTCTGTTCTTTATCTTTTCTGTTCTCAAGTACCTTCATATGTCCAACAGAATGACCTGGACCATAGAAGTATTGTCCTACTGGTGAGCTGTTGTGTTGTTATGATGTTATTTCCATTCATCATGATTACCTATTGTTTACAGATTCTGTTTGTTTCTCTAGTATAAAAGCCCTGCATGAATATGTACAGAACACTGGCTTAGACACAAGAGAATTTTGGATTCTTTTCCTTTGCTGTGAGGTTGATATTTCTCTTTGGCAGTTGCAGAATGTGTGTTCATTTCTCATATTTTGTTTGCTACATGGGAAAGTGTCCTCTCCACTGAATCTGGATAAAGAAATTCTAACAGGTTTTATTTCCTTTCGTTTGACAGTTGTTAAACATATTTCAATGGAGTATATATACTATTTTCTGGTATTCTTCGTTGGATAATAAAAGAAGTAGGCATGGCAGTAAAAGTTAAACGGTGCTACTATTTCTGAGAGCAGGAAACGAAAAATAAATGGATCCATAGTTCTGCTCAGTTAGTATACCGTTCACTGCTATAAATAATGGAAAAAAAATAACTTGTACTTGTGGCTATCAATATATCTATGTATTTTGTAAATATACTTTAGTGGCCCAGCTGACCATACATTATTTTTCATTTCTGTCAATAATATTGGGCAGCTGTGGAATAGTGAGAATCGATGTTAAAAATACAATTTCATCTGCAACAACAAAACAATATAAGTCTTTAGAAACATGTGAAGATACCAGTTTTACAATACAGGACCACAGGGGAAAAGCAATAACACATAAAGCAATCTTCTTTTCCAATTATCTATCATGCTTGGCCAAGCAAACTGTGCCACCATGTGGTCAACAATTTAACATTTATTGCAATTAAAAAGAATATCATGAATTAACTCTTTATTTCTTCACAGTGTTTACTAATTTACGGTGGCCTTAAAATATGTTCTCTTTTTTTCTTTTTTTCATAAGTGTTATTGTTTATTGTCAGAATTCATTTGTGAAATGTCTACTTAAAACCTAAACATTTTCATACACTTCTACATAATCTTGCAAGCAAGTACAATTGTTCAACTAGTACAAGCTATTGCTGGATTATATATTATGAAAATTTAAAACCAAACATAATGGTTTAATAATATAATAATATACAATTTTTTATTACAATTTTTTGTATTAATAAACAGTTGTATGAATGATGTACATCACCTGCTCAGGAAAAACTACTGAAATCTAATTACAAAATTGCCATTTTGCTATCAGTTATCCTGTATGTAATATAACACCTTTTAATAGGTTTCCCTTTATAACAGACCATTTGTATACATAAAAATACCTATAATCTAAAATATTCCTTCAAAATTAAATTATCTTCTGCATCTGTCAGGACAGTATTCAGAATATTAGGATGTTGTAGTTACAAATTGTGGTTGTATATACAATATTCATCTAAAAGATACAACAAGCCATCAAACAATTTAATAGGTTAAAAAAGCAATGTTTATTGTTATGGTTTATATAATAGCTATTGTTATAGTTTACATATTCTCTGCATCACTCTGTTAATTGCTTTTCATTAAAACCTGCCTGGAAGGCCAGTGTTGCACTTTTACATAACTGTACTACACATACATATACATACTACACATATACATATAGTTTTTAACTTATCCTAATACTGTATAATTTTTTCAGTTGGTGGAGAAATTGGGTAGATTTGATAATGATGGACACCTGTACTCAAATTTAACCAAATTCCTCATTCTCAGACCAAAAATACATCTATACCAACATTCAGCTCTTGATTCTTTGCACAAGAATTGCCTCTGCTCTCTAGCTCTTTTCTAATTCACCACTATTTCAGTAAAAGATAAAGCAGCTTTCCAGCAAAAGCTCTGCTGTTGGCCCGATTGCTGCTGGTAGGTTTATGTAGGCACCTGGAAGCCTAGCAGCGTCCTCCGCAGATAGAGCTTCTCACAGCTTCACAACTATTCATGCCAAGCTGCCGTGCTGCTACGTCCGAAGAAAGGAAGCACTGCATGGTTCTCAATTAAGAAAACTGTTACATGAAAAAGTATGTGGCTATGAAGGTGAACCTAAAGACATAAATCTGCTCTGGGCCCCAGTTAGCCTTAATCCATCTTGGATGACGATTATTGATTTTTTTTTCTCGCCCAAATGAGGTATGAAAAAAAAATGATAATGATTGTTGGATAATGTGTGGAAATTGTTTAGAAATGTTAGGTACAGTGTAAATACCTATCCTTATTCTAATAATAATATATCACTAATAGGATATATATATATATATATATATATATATATATATATATATATATATATATATANATATATTTATAAATATATCATAGATGGGAATACTATAGCAATAGTAAGGCAAAACAAAGTCAGAACAGGACTATACATCCTCTCTAAAATGAAATCTTTTCTGGTACACATGAACTGGAACAAAAGTGTGGCAACTAACATAATGCACTGGCAGACTTCAGCAACTCCAAAACAAACCCAGTGCACTATAAAGTGGATCCGTCAGCCGTCTTTTACAAAACAACCTCCATGTTTCAAGTTTATGACTAAATTTTAAAGAAATAGAATCCCAGGGTACTTGAGGTTTTTGCTGCTTTTATTGCCATTTTATGTTGCTAAAGAAGGCAAAAAATTGTGGCTAATGACTTTTTGACCTGCGTGTGACATGCTTTCCCAAACATATTTTTTTTTTTGTTCAGTAGATGCTTATTTACCCCCAAAACATATTGTTATTTGAATCTTGTTAGATTTGTGTATTTCCATAATCCAGTGTGAAATATCGTCTCTGTACAGCTTCTAAAAATAAGGACCAATCACTACTGTTCTCTCTACTTGTGAAAGCTGGTTGGATTTGTATCCACACCCCTCCTGTAGCTGCTAGCATGTAGTGGATGGATCTGCCTTTTTTTCTCCTACAGCTCTGCTTTCCTTTAAGACTATGTGCAATCAAATGAGGATGTCACCACTACTTTCACAAAGTAATAACTAGGTTTGCAAAGGCATTGGGTACACAAAAAGTGGATTTAAAACTTTTACAAATTTATATATATAAATATATATATATATATATATATATATATATCTTAAATAAAATATTTATACACCAATTACACCAACATCAGAGCAAGAGCAAAGAGCCAATATTTGTTATATATATATAATTAGTTCTTCAATTTAGGCCAATTGGTACTCATCTCTCATTCCCCTAGTTATCATGATTACCTATCTATTTTGAAAGCATCCTCATGCATTATAGGTAATCATTGACGTACCTTTTTGTGCCGGGAACACATGCAAATTAGTCATTATGCATTTTGGAAGAAATAGTGTCATTATCAATTGAATGGGGTCCATTTTTTCCCTGATTACATGAAATAATGACTTCAAATGTCAGTTGGACAGTCCCGGCTGTAGTCATCCTTTTCAGAATATGCCTCTAATACTCAGCTACTTGGCAGTTCATATCCTTTCTATCTTTAGTTTGAAATTTATAGTAAACAAGTCAAGTAAATGTATAGATTGGACTAATTTTGTACCAGCTGTTTGTTTCCTAGAATGCACAGGGTCTAGGGAACATCATACGCCATTCAGCTAAGCTGATACATTGTAGGATAAAAGAAACATGTTTTTCACAGTCCTGTACCAAGAAACAGGGGGACAAATTCAAGCTCCTATGCTATGCCTTCAAATCCCCCCACAGTTCTTGTCCACTTACCTTTCTGGCATGATAGAAAAATACACCCCTAACTGCTCTCTTTGCTGCTCCAATGACCTACTACTGACTTCCTCACTCATAACCTCATCACATGCATGGCTCCAAGACTTTTCTAGAGCTCCCCTGGCTCTCTGGAATCGTCTTTCACACCCCAATTGGCTTGCTCCTACCTTCTGTACTTTTAAAAGAGAAGTCAAAACACATCTTTTCAAACTTGTCTACCTGTTTCTTCAATCGCTTAAACCCTCACTACTTACCCACTAATCCATATCCCCCTCCTATTGTGTGCTACTTCCCCTACCTCTTAGATTGTAAGCTATTCTGGGCAGGGTCCTCTCCTCCTCCTGTATCACTGTCTGTCATTTGCAACTAATATTAATATTGCAAACCATGCATACCTAACACAACTTTCTGTTCTTTTAGGAATCATTTCTTGGTTTACACAAATAATGTTAAGATAAACACTGTTTATGTGCAAGAGGTTTCTTTGGGTAATTGCCTTAAGATCAGAATTTCATTTTATTTTAAACATCTGCATGTACACATTTTTCTTTAGCATTTCAATTGATAACTGTTTTAAATGTTAGAAGTCAGGACCGCATTTTGTGATCTAGGTTTATACTCAAAGTATTCGAACTATGTATTTTTGCTGGGTTTTTTTTGTTTTTTTTTTTAAGTAAAAGTAAGTACCTTCATTTATGTTCAGATCAGGCAGCTAAACAAGTACTGAACAAAATAGTTATTCACAAAGTAATAAAATGCTCAAAATATTGTTGTTTATATTGTTCATAATAAAACAATTAAAATCAAATAAAACATAGCAAGTGCTCTAATAAATACTTGGTAAACACAGCGATAACCATAGGATCTCCAAAAGAACAATGTCTCTACGCGTTTCAGGGAAAAAATGACCGCTTCATCAGGAGGACTAGAGAATTTCCCATTCACCTGCACCAAGTTCAGAGCATAATATAGATGTTTTAAATTTAAAAGGGTCCCAAATATCAGTGAGAGGGATCACCCAACAGCCAAAACTTTGGAGTTTCATATATATAGAGCTTTTTATATAAACAAATCTTTGTATAATTGATGGGTGCTCAACTCCCTATTCATACATCTTATAAATCAAATTGCAAACTCAACTATCTTTCTATGACTCTGACCTCTCCTATCAGGACCCCATATGATGTACAGCTTGTTCCTTCTTTCTCTTTTTCTCAAGTGAGAGAGGTTTTAGCCTGGATCCTATTGCTGAAAGAAAAACAGTTAAAAGCATCAGCACACATAATAGACATATGAGGTTTATAGAGAAGATGCTGGAATACTAGCCATACAACACAGTACTTCAAAAAAACATACAAGTTTGGTTTTCAGTGTGCGTATGGAAATACCTTTTGACAGTATTTTCAGGAGTGTCTTGTGATATGTATTGCTATAGACATGGAAAAAAAATATATGAGTCTATAAAAAAAACATTAAGTTCAGATTTACTTTTTTCAGGACCCAATCACTAAGCACAATATTTGGACATAGCATTTGTGTATTCTTAAGTGGAAATACATAAGATCAAAATAATGCTACTGAAGATTCAAGCAAAAGAAAAGCGGCAAAGAAAAACAACCCTCTCTGAAAGAATTTAATGAGGCACTTAGAAGTTGAAGAAATAAAGCATCATGTTGAGCTATGCAAACAGGAGGTCAAAACTTTCATGAGAAAAGCCATGTCTTTTTAAAAGTGTATATCAAAAAGAATAACTTAAAGTTCAATGAAATATGCATATGCAATATTTAAAAAAGGAATCCTCTTGGGTTCTGCAAACTATAGAGGAAACCCTTGCTAAGTTAATTTACTATTAACCTTTTTATGGCTAATACCACTTGTTAAAAAAGTGATATGAGAATCCCAAACAGGCTTTAAGGCTGAAACCATTGACAGGCTAGGTTTTCTGTTTGAGACAGACACCTAAACTACAGACCACATCCTTTATCAAACACGTGCAGATTGCTGGATGTGCTGTTGATAATTATATATGCACTATTCTAAGCTTTACTAAAATTAAAAAAGACTCACTTAAATAGAACCTGTGGTAGGAGCTGTGGCAAAAAAAGAGAGGCCATGGTGGTAGCAGGGTGATAGTTGTTCTGCAGGTTGTTAAGTACATCCCTGTGCAGTCCTGATAAAACAATGAAAGGGACAGTAGTTATAAAAAAGTTATATAAATTTAACACAAAAACAATTTTTTAGGAAGAATTTGAAATAAAACTAATTATGTCAGGTTACCGCATAGGCTCCTAAACATTTCAGATATTCCTTATAAAGCAAAAAATCTTAGTACGAAGAATGCACTTGCCACAAGGAGCGAAAACATAAAAACAACCCATCAATCCTCAACAAGCCTACACATTTTTCCAGGTAAAGTCTTTCCCATTTCTTGGTAAAATGTGCATTTTACCTTTAAAATTACCATTATTAGTAATATAGCAATTAACATTATTATGATCTGTCAAAACAGTTCAAACATTTATTTTATTTGAAGAACAACAAATGTTTACCTGTTTTAAACTCTTATAAGACCCATTGTCATGTATAAAGTCAAATGCTGAACCCTGCAACAAGCAGTTAATTAAAGGTTTTATGTATTTGACAGAAAGGAGCTTAGTTGAAAATCAGTGCAATTGTGGAAACATTAATGTGGAAATCACATAATAAAAAGCTTGCTGAAAATCTTGACTATAAGCTACATGCCATACACATCTAACAAAGGCTGCTCATATTAAATGGATAACCAAGATTACACAAAACAAAGGCAATCCATAAAAACAAGATGTGGAGGGACAAAACATAGTAACCAACACACAGGCTGGTCCCGGCTGAAAAGCAATACAAAAAAGTGGGTGATATATATCAGAAGATAGTATATTGTTGTCATTATTTGCTATCGGGGTACTAATATAAGTTGTTGAAATTTATGTAAATATATTTCTCTTAAAGCTATTTAGTGCACTTGTACTTGTCCCACAGACTTCCAGCAGCATTGCCTTTTTCAATACAAGATAAATACAATAAATAGGAAGATAATCTTTCTGAACACAGTTTTCTATTCACTGCTGTTGTTTGTGGACCTTTGCAATACTTTCACAAAGCAGGTTGGTACTCACACTTTGGTGCTTGATTGAGAGGAGCTCAGACGTTCCATCCTCTCCAAATTGCAGGAGGGTGGGAGGTAATGTTGTTCCGCCACTGCTTCTTGAACTCTGATCCCTACTTCCTTCTACTGCCCTTTCTTATATCCACTGATCCCACCTTCAACTCACCTAATGACACAATCCCTGCAATTGACCTCCCTTCACCCCTCCACTTGAACCAGTTCTCTGTCCCCTTGAGCCCCCCCAGTCATGTCTACCCTCCACCTATGCTGCGTCCTTGGCTCTAGGCTTACCTTTTTTTTTTTTTTCATTATTTCTGAATGTTACTGTTGCTTGCGTGTATTTTGTCTATTTTATAAAGAAGGAGGAATAGGATTAGTGACCCTTTTGAAGCTGTCAAGCAAGAGTTGAGTAAATTATGCTTTAAACACTATGATAATGTAGACTTGTTGAAGACCTGTATGGAACTTATTGTGAACACAGGTCTTTATACATAAATTGATATATTGGGTGTTCACAGTATTGCTGGCTGTGACTGGCACAAAGGAACTGTTGGGTTTCATGATATGTTGGTTTAAATCAATAGCTGTGGTCTTGCCCTCTCGACGAATATATAATTGTCTCGTGTGTTTTTTAAGAAGAGTGTAGGGACATGATGGAAGGTTTGAATATTTAGTTATGGAGACCTATGATGGTCAGCAGTCATGTCATTGGTAAATTTGTCAAAATAAACTCATTGTTACTATAAACAATAAGCTAATTTTAGCTACCAAATACATACCTATTTAAGCTAGATACAAAGTATTTTATTCTACGCACTCGTGTGATTGCACAGGCCCTCTAATGCATTATAAATGTTATTTTTCAGCTAGCAGTTTATTGATAAATAAAGCAATTACAAGTTATGTCCTTGATATGTCTTACAAACAGATCCTTTTTACTTATTAAAATGCCGTATTATAGAACAACATGTTCTCTAAAATGTTATGCATAAAGTAAATAAAATACAAAAAGTGTTGTAGAAAGTTTATGAGCATTTTTTTTTCATGGTGTGCTTTTTCTGATTGGTATCTTCTGGATAACAATCAGAATAAGATTTCTAGTAGACAAGAATTTTTGGGAAATACCCTCTGAATTTGGCATCATGTACCTCAAGTTTCCCTGGGAAAGGGATTCAAGGGCCTCAATAGGGCCCAGGAGGTCTCCCTAATGTTTACGTCTGTGGGACCAATACCTCTGAAGAGTGTCAGAGAGAGAGACAGGAAGCCTAATTTGTGTTTTTTCCTGTCATGCTGACATGACACTGATGTCCTGCGAGACAAAAAAAAGCCTGTAGATTGCATTGTATTGAAATATTAATCAGAAGCCAGAATCAACAGTAATGAGTAAGGGATGTTCTAACAGAAAAAGGAAGAACAAAATATGCCCATAAATGTAAACTGTGAATTATAACTCTCAAGTAGTGTAAAGGATGTTGACGTGCAGAAATTGAACAAATCAAAGATGTTGAGTGCAACCAATTGGAACTGTAGGATTTTTACCATTAGATGAACAAAGAAGTAAAGCGGTTTTACAATTTAAGGTGGGGAAAAAAAGAAAAAACAAATGAAAGTAAGAATGAACATAAAGTGATAGTCTGATGGGAGGAGGTTCTTAGAAAAAAGCAGAGGTTGAGTCAAATCATTGACCCCAAGTCCCAAGTGAAGTCTAAAGTCACCAAGAATTCCAAGTCACCAAGTCGAGTCCCAAGTCAAGCCTCTTCACTTATCTCCTTTTGTCCCCATATAGAAACAGAGCTCTGATCCTGTTTTTGAGCACAGGATCGTATTCAAAGTCCAAGGCTTTCTCCTCTGACAGCTGAAGGGGGAAGGGAGGTAGGCAGTAAAGCTTTTGGAACACCACCCTCCTCCCCACCCCCTTTAGCTGTCAGAGGAGAAAACTTAGAATGCAGGAAAGGCGGGGAGGAAGGAGATGTTATGTTACAGAAGACTCACTGCCTTCCTTCTGTTTTCTGGGGAAGTTGCTGGGGAAAACCCTGAGTCGAGTTGCAAGTCATTCATTAGGTGACTTAAGTCGGACTCTAGTCCAAGTCGCACAACTCAAGTTTCAACCTCTGGAAAAAAGAGGGGTAGTTGGGAAAAGGCTAGGCAAGAGAGGGTGGGTGGGGGTTAGGAAGGAAGCCAAGGTAGATCAGAGGGCAGATTAAGTAATATAGGGGTGGTCCTTAAATGGCTGGAGATATCGTAGAGCAATAGCTTTGAATGTGATTGATATAAAAGTTTGCAAAAGAAAGCTGTCAACCTGGGGTCACCAAGTTGCCCAAATTATTACATTTTCTAGCTTGCCTTCTTGTAATTCTTTGAATTTGAGTCTGGGACACAATAAATCACCTTTACTGTCTTTCCGCAAACTAAATATTTGATGTTTTTCTGGATGGGTCATTTTGCTTCTTTAAATATGTATGTTATCAGTTTTAAAATGAATGTTAGTGCAAAAATCTGTTTATGTGGATATTACTTAAGAAGTGCATATTGGTACCAAGTACCATCTCAATTTATAATTATCTTCTATAGTGGGAATGGATCTGTGTTTTATTTTGATTAAATTAACCTAATATTCTCACACTTCTATGTCACCTTTTCTGTACCATAGTGTATATTGCTGAGCTCTGAATGCTCGAAGGGAGCTCATAAAATCTTTTAAAGGTGTATGACTACATTGTGGCCAGTTTTGTAACAGTATGATACTGACAATTTTTCCTTAATACTTTCTTGTGCATTTTCTGTATTCTCATATTGTCTCTGTTTTCCCGTGCAGTAAAGTACTGGCCTTCTGAATCCTTCAAGTTTGGATTTCCTGAAGAATAAAATTGATCTGTTTTAAAACATAACAGTGCAGCCTTGACAAGCAGCTGCAATCTGAAGAACATGTTTGCAATTTTAATAGTTCAATTTCAATAGCCATTTTTTAAAGTCAGAATATTTTTGAAATATTTTAGAGAAATCTATACTTTTTTAAAGAGAATGTTTCGAAGAAGAATGTGACAGCAGAATTGCATGTCAGTTATTTGCATGGCAGACAGTTTATAGAGAAAATAAAATGCATCTTCAAGGTTGCCAATGTGTTTAAATGAGAAGCAAAGAAATACAAAGAATTTTGTTTTTAAATACTGGTCATAAATGAAAAATATCAAATTGCAAATGCAAATTCTTTCTAGTGGGCTTTGTTGTAACAGCAGGTCAACCGGTTTGTATTTGTCTTAAAGTAAGCCACATGCTGTGATAGAAGAATTAAGTGTGAAAGAATAGTCTGAAATGTCTACCACTCCTGGAGAAAATGTTTAACCATCCATTATTAGTCACATCTCTAAAGCCAAGAACATTCATCATGTGACCTCTGCTCAAGAGGAGCTAGGATCCCTTTTTATCAGCAGAAATCATCTGACTAAATCCCTGGGTTTTTGGTTACCTTGCTGTTATGTAAAGGAGAATGGGCAGCTTTTCTCTAAAAAAAATGTAAAATTTTAATTGTTTCTATTACTTTTTATTTATCCAAATCTGCAAGATTATTACCATTTTTGGTTAACATTTAATTATAGGACCCCTGTGGAATTCTTGTTTGGATTTTAGAGTCAAAACTTCTGTGTTATATAGCTATGTCCGCTATATTTGTCCTGGTGACTATTGCCAATGCATCAGACATCTTTTTTTAAATTACATCTGTTAGTAGAACAAAAGATGTGGAGACCTTCCAGAGAATTTATTTGTTTTAGTCTGACAAGTTTTATTTTTGTTCTGAAAGGGAAAAATCTCCCCAATGGAAGCACAGACTGCAAAGGAAACGTGATGAAGAATAGGAACCTCAGATACAAATTAGGATAAACAATATATCTATATCCTTTAACAACCTGGATATTTTTCTTTTCTAATAAGAGTACATTTTTCCTCAAAACGACAGTCCTGAGCAACTGTTGGTTATGATGTTTTCTTTTACTAATTACTAATTAATCAAATAAGATAACAGAGACTCCTGGTACAGACAATAGACTAGGTAGCCCAGGGGTTCCCAGGCTTGTACATTAACTCTTATTTCACATTACCAACAAACCACTGGAACATGTCTACTGAGAACTCCGTAAAGACTCACCGAAACAAATAAATATGTCTTGTGGGTGCTCCACTGTCTTGCCCCTAGCAATGAGTATTAAGGAACGAATTCAGGAATGGTGCCATCACACTCAAGACAAATCCTTGTTAACCTTTTATTGAGCATACAGGTTAAAACAGCATAGTCTCCGTTGACACATCTCCCTCATACACAGTCTTAGTTATAGCAAGAGGCAAGTGGCTGCATATATATTACAATATATACCCTTCACCCCTGAAAAAATACAGGGCAACATGTAACCGCTATTGCTATCCTTTCTTTCTTCTTTGTGACTTTCTTCTTTCTGTAGAGTGCAAACTATTATACTCCACTGTGCAGAGGGACTGTTTGTCCTAGAACTGGGTGATGTGTAAAAATGCAAGGGAGTTCTGCATCACTTTAAGAAGAGCTATAGTAATGGCTGGATTTATTACTGGGCAGTGTTGGTCACATTTCCTTCTTTTGTGGGATCATCCTAATAGTCATCTCATGTAAGTTTAATTTCACATAATATTTTTTATTAGGCCCATTTAGGACGAGTAGGAAAAGAAAAATGACTGTGTAAACAAGGTAAATCTAGTATACCACTGTTACTTCGGATGCCAGAATTGTGTGCCTACAGGGTTTAGTGATGTAAATCTGATTTTGGATGTATATGGTACGGTATATGTCTAGATTGTGAGAAGAGTACATGAGTATTTAGAGGTAACCCATGAAAAAACAAGAAGAAAACACAAACTACATGCAGCTAGAGCCCCTGGTAATCAAACAGGGAACCTTAATAGAGGAGCAGTCCTAATCTGTTCTATAATATACCAGCAATGGCACTGCACTAACATCTACTGCAACAATGCATATTTCTGCATTCCTAACCAATGCCCACTTCTGCACTCAATACCACTGCACCAATGTCTGCAGCTACACATATTTCTGCACTCTATACCAATGACCAGTCTGTACTTCCTGCCACTGCACTGATGCCTAATTATCTTCTCTATCACTCACCAAATTCCAGTTCCACGCTCACAACCATTGAACCAAGTCCTATTTCTATCCTTTTTGACAATGTCCACTCTTCACACACAGCCACTGCACCAATACCTACTTCTTCACTTTTTTCAACTACCCTAAAGCACACTACTTGCTGCCACTAAACTGATCCCCACTTTTACACTAACTGTAGAAACACACGCTTCCTAAACTTTAAACTTCCTGAACCCAGAATCCATGAAAAGAACTGAATAATATGTTGTTGAATAATATGTTGTTCTAAAGCATTAGCGTTTTTTATGACAGGCGGATCCCCTGATTTTGTAAACTATCTAGTTTAATGTAAGCTTAAGTAGATACAACAATGCTTTAGTTCCGAATTTCGAATTATTTTTTTACAATTTGAAGTAATCATTTTAAATGAACTCCACTGAAACTCATATAAAGTATGTTAAATTATGTAGTTGGAAAAATGTAGGAGTTGTGGCACTGATCAATGAAACAATGTTCAGAGACAAAACTTTAAAAGCAGATGCTAGTGACAGATGGTATAGTCCACTGACAGATACAGTCATCAATAAACATCATCATGGAAGGTGATTTATGCATCTAAATATTAACCAGATTTAGAAAACCATATGTCTGCACTAACTTTCCAGTTAATATTATAGCAAACTGGAATGCTGCTTCATCATCTTTTAAAGGTGACAAAATAATCCATATACGTTTTACCCATGATATATACTGCAAAATGTATTATCATTACAGTAGGGTAAAAAAGGTCCCCTTTATCTGATGTTCTGATATATATAGGACAGGCCCAATAGGTAGTGGTAGGGTAACCATACACAAGACCAGGACACCAGGTTTGTCCTGTGCTTTCTTTCCAGGAAGGCAATAAACAAACAGTCTTATACAAGTTGTGCACATTGCACTATACATCTCATTTTTCATTTTTTTTTGTATTCAACCTGTGTGTTTTTTTTGTATTCAGTGGGAGGGTTATTCAGATGTGACCCAGCAAAAAGAGCACAAGATCAAATACTTAACTTCCCAGCATCCATGCGTTACATTGGAAACCATGTGTCTATATGAGGAGGAAGGAATTAGTATTAGCAGTGAAACTTTGTGTCTCAAGTTAAAGGACTTTTTTAATTTACTGGTTATAAATTCTGACCTGCCTGTCTTGGGCATACTGTCCTAGCCTGCATCTAGCCATACCCATGACACCCAAAAGTAGATCCCACTGTGAGAACTGCAACGGAATAGTTATTGCCATGTATGCTTAACAAGCTTGGGAGAGTCTAATAGTTCGGGATAGATCAAGGTGACAAAGCTTCCAGACTCTGATATCGCTTCCACCATGTGTACCTGTATTGCAACAGGCTTTTTATTTTCATGTCTCCATTTCTAAGTATGAAGCATAAGGATACTTGGGAAATAGTAGCATACACCTACTCAGATCATGTTCTATAGACATATGTATGTCTTAAGGAACATAAGCATCTAATATCATGTGCCTCTCTAAAACAAAATAATTCCTTTGGGCCAGGGGCCCATTCATTTTCGATACCTATAGGTGTCTAATCACACTCCTTAAAAGCATGTTTTAACTCTTTTCATAAATGGGAAAAACATATTAAATAAGGGAGAGATATTAGAAGGGAGATCTAATATTTATATATCTAGTGATACAAACACTTCAAATATAGCCAACACATAAATTTCACTTCTCACATTTAGTTCAACATTATACCCCAATCATTTCAGTGGGGTATGTAAAGTGTGGTTCTAAACAGGCTTCTCCTAAATAATATAAGTAATTAAGTAAAACTATAAAGTGATAGATTGGTCTCAGATCCTGATGCGTTTTACTACTTAGACTTCCTCGGGGGTAGTAAAAACCATCAGATAGCTACAGTATTATGTAAAAACATATGTCAAGGAAAATGTATCTATTTTTAAAAAGAAATGTTAGCTGTATATACCAGTATATGTAAAGAGTTGCTGTTTTGATTTATTTAGAAAAAATGGTGTCATTTATAGAAAATTCAGAAAAATTATTAAAAGGTGAAGTAAACAGTAAGGCTGCGTACACACTTGCAATGGTTCCCGTCGATAATCAGCTCAGAACCGATATTGGCCGAGAATCTGGCATGTGTACAACGCTTGTCGTCCATCCTCCGAACGACCGTCCTGGTGGATCCACGAATGATGGACGACGAACGATCGTAATGCAAGTGGAGGGAGAGACCGCCCAACAGGGTGCCGCTCCATCATTCTCCCTCCTCCCTTCTCCATAGAGCAGAATGGTGCTGTATGTACAGCACTCGTTCATGCATCATGCAATAGTTTGTCGTTGGAAAATATCGTGAAAGATCCTTTCAAACGACAATTATTGCACGTGTGTATGCAGCCTTATCCTTCAGGAATCCAGGGCCATTGATGCTCCTAAACAATACATGGCCCTAATATCCAGGCTATGGATATCTCCTCTCAAATCCCAGTTCATTAGTTACGTTGTCATTGTTTCTTATTTACACTTTGGTTAATAGACATACAAAAGAAATTTTAAGAGATTCACAGGAGAATCACCCCTCAATGCAGTCAGTTTTCCTGATATTTCTCAGTAATGATTCTGATAGAAAATGGAGGCTACAAACAAGATGGTGGCAGTGACAGAATCATATTGAACAGCAGTATTTGGATGGTCAAGGCAAAAGACAGAGAAAAAAAACAGAAGTATGCAATGACATTCAGCTAGATACATTCAAGGATTGCTGTCACGTAATGTCCCTACTGTGTTGCAAGGTTATTCAGTAAAGCACTGCAAAAAACAAGGATGATATTCAATGTGCAGCATCACACATCAGACTATAAGTTTTATTTTTGACAGATGACAAAAAATGTTTGCTTTTTTTTATAGGATTTACTTTTACTGTTTGAGTTGCTATTGCTTTCTGAAACTGCCCAGGTGAATAGTTCTGCAAACATGCAACAGCTGTTGTGTTTTATCCTTTACACTTTAGAAAATATTGATCTTACTATTGGCACCATTTTTCAGTGTCTAAAGAAGAACTCTCAGACAAATGGCCCATGTGAGCTTTTTTGCTCATATTATCCAATATCTTCTTTTTCTCCCAAGGCAATCCAAAAAAATGGATTTTTAAAATGTCTTGCAATCAGATTGCAAGTGAATAACTTGCAAACATGAAGGGGTAAGATAATATATGGTTAAAGTGAATTTTAAAATAAATACTTGTCTGCTTCAGAATAGTGTGCTTTCTTTTGTGCATTATTCTGCAAATTGTCCTTTTATTTTTTGTCAATGACTGCTTTTTATTGCTGCATACATCAGTCCTTAGAAATTAATTTTATTTAAATAATTAAGTAAACTCACAGCTGTACAATGGAGGATGTTTGTTGTCCTGTCTGCATCTTGACCTGGTGCCCCTGTATTTCTTTAGCCCACGGGGATTACGTTATTGCCATATCTTTATCCATTTTAAAGTTTTATGCTGTCATACATAAAGATTAGAAGAACAGTGGAAGGACAATACAAAGTATTTTTTCATAGCTAGCCACTAGCTAAATACCTACCAGCTCAGCTATAGCATTATTCAGTTATTGCTTTACAGCATATTTTGGGGACATGAAATAATTTTCTACATTTTTTTCTTTTTTGTGTTTTATAGTTTACTGGCTCCCTTGTATTGTAATACATTTATAAAGCACATGCTGTTAAATGCAGCAATCACTAGTAATGTGTTATTTTATATGTGCATGATGGCCATGATTTGTATAATTGTGCTATTTGTAGAAGCCGCTATGTTCTCTTTAACAATGAGTCATATTATTGCGCTCTGATTATTTACCTCTCTGTATGGAACCTTCAGGTTGTACGTAGGCAAGTTATCAAAATCGCCTGCAATTTTTATTACATTTTATTAGCTAGAAAAATAGCTTAATTGGTATTATCTATTTTTAACTGTGATTTTAGAAAATGTTCACATTATAGAAGAAAAATTCACTGTAAATATATATGACTGAATTGTGTCACAGACTTATTGATACCGTGTTTCCCCGAACATAAGACACTGTCTTATATTTTTTTTGGCTCCCAAAAACACACTAGGTCTTATTTTCAGGGTAGGTCTTATTTTTCCATGAAGAAGACTACAGTACACATTTATTGTTGAAAGTTGTATGCTTTTATTTTCTTTTTCTCCTAGGTCTTATTTTCGGGGTAGGTCTTATATTACGGCAGGTTTACAAAATAGTGCTAGGTCTTACTTTCGGGGTAGGTCTTATTTTCGGGGAAACACGGTATTTTAAATAACTGTGTGGTCCAGAGCCTTCTTCTGTATTGGCCTACGTCTGACTTTCAAGCCCATACCAATTTAAAAGTAACTTATGAATCATAAACTTTTCTAAAAGTTGGAAGTATCAAAGGAGTCTATGAGGTCAGAAATTAGAAAGGGCTAACAAGGATACACTAGTGATCACTGTCAAGGTCCAAATGAACGAGGGCCATTTGGGCCATATAAAAGATCCATATTTATGTTTATATTTTAGTTTACTTCACTAATTTAACCAGGCTGCAAGTCTTGGAAGGTAAAACCCGCCTCCAGTTGCAATAACTGCAACCCACCATGACCACTGTTATGGCCCCTAGGCCCAACCCTGCCTCAGGGGCCCACCCAAACCAACTTAAAGGGGCACCCCACCATCCAGGATGCCCCTTCACCACCAAATTACCACGGGGCACTTACCTTCCCCCAGACCCCAACCGCTACAGTGCCCAAGGGTGACCCCTCACCCTTTAGCTCCCCTCCACACACGAAGGGCCCGTTGAACACCATCCTGTAGACCCAAGAACCAAAGTTTAGTGCCTATGGCGTTCAAGTGTACGCCATCCTGGCACAGATACTGCCAAGTCTCCTCCTCCAGCTACCTATGCCTCACTACCACACCCCCATTCCTAACCACAAACCTACCCACCTCCTGATTGACCTTGATTCTACCTCAGTTGATTCTTTCTACCGACCTTGCGTTCCTCCAAGTAGTCCTCCCAATTATATCTGACCACACAATCAGCATGCCAGGAAATTCTACTTGCAATCTCAAAAAATCTAATCGTACATCTCGGATTAGCTCCCTTATAGCTCGGTTCCCAAGGTCGTTACCTCCTGCATGTACCACCAACACATTGGGAGGCCTATCCAGCACTGCAAATTTTCCCTCCTGCCCCCCTCTCCAAATTAAACCTTTCAAGTGGCAACAACGAAAAAATGTCCACATAATCACCCTTTAAAATATTTTCCCGCACCTCCTCTTTCAAGTGAACCCCCAACGGCCCTTCAAAGCACACATACACCTCCCCCCGGGCCAAATCACTAATTGCATCCCTATCCACTAATCTTCATGTTTCAATTATGGTATAAAATCAATACTTATATATGATAAAAATTAAGAAAAATTGCAAGTAAAGTTCAACCATTGTATAGCATTGTGAAACTGGTTGTAGAATTAGCACATGTTAACAGATATTTTTTTTAACTATAAAAAACATGCCCCAGTCCTTTCTCATTTATATTTTTTTCAGTTCTGATTGTACTGATGCATCTTTGTGTCCCGAGTTGTAAACTGTAAACTTGGATTATGAACTTTGTCAGCCAGAGCTTTACAATATTTCCATTATTATACCACATTCTGGTACATATGAAATGGGCAGATAACGCTTGGGCAGTATTAGACCACTAGCATGATCCAGTTTTATCTGGCAAAGGCTTATGTGAATATCAATGGCCTCTTCAACATCATCAAATTCAATCATCATCAATAGAATTTGTTACCTTATTTCTAATGTAGAATGAATCTAAGAAGATTTGGTGCCAGAACTGTTAAAGTCAAGGTAAAGACCCCATATTTAACTTCTAAATTTGTCCATAATAGAAGGAATTAAGTGTTGTTGCGATAGTTGATCTCCTTGGATGAGAGAAATGGCTTGTTGCACCCTAAACATAAACACAGACCATGTTGTATCTACAGTTCCATTTAAAAAATTAGCCAGTAAACAATGAACGGGACAGTGGTAAATTATAAAAATGTTCCATTGGATACTCTTTATTTTGATTGGAGACTTTTAAGCAGCTGGCAACCACTGTTGTAAATCTGTCAATTTTTATTGTATCACGAGTGAAAAAAAAAACATAGGCCGAAACAAAGGCAAGAATATCAGCAAGAAAAAAAGAATAGTCTTTCACAATCTGGAACAAAATGATTTAAAGGTATGCAAGCCACCGAAAGGCAACATAGTTTAATATCAACATCTAACGTCATTAGACAGAGATTTCCATAAAGTGCCAGTACACTAGCCAAAATTAAATTGTCCAATTAGAATTGTGGATGAGGTACAAAAGCCATATGGTGTTACACGACATGTAAAGCCAACAGCCCTTTTATCCTTGTACTGTAGCAGTGGCTCACACATTAATACCTTAACCTTTATTACCCTTCCCTATTGCTTCAATTCATTGAAGTCTGGACCGGGACTTTGAATGGGCCATTGCATCACCTTTATTCTTTTCTTATTTATCCATTCTGTTGCGGACTTTTTGGTGTGCCTGGCATCATTTTCCTGTGGCATCCTATTTTGGCCAAGCATTAGCTGTCACACAGATGGCCTCATGTTTGACTCCCCGATTCTTTAATATACAGAAGAGTCCATGGTCAACACAACCGACTGCAGACTGCCCAGGTCATGTGGCTGAAAAAAATAACCCAATTCATCACACCACCACCACCATGCCTGGCAGTTGGTATGAAGTGTTTGTGCAGACATACAGACCCTGATTTATAAAAGCTCTCCAAGGCTGAAGAGAATACACTTTCATCAGTGAAGCTGGGTGATACAGCAAACCTGGAATGGATCTGGTCCAGAATTCAAAACATTAGCTAGCAAATAGCAAATGATTTCTTAAAAATCCATTCCATGTTTTCTGGATCACCCAGCTTCACTTCTGAAAGTGTATTCTCTCCAGCCTTGGAGAACTCTCATAAATCAGGGCCGCTGTGTTGGATTTTGGCAAATCTGTCAATGCATTATGGTGAAACATTGTTCCAGAAGTCTTGTGATTTGTTCAGATGCAACCTTGCAAACCTAAGGCCTTTTTACCATGTTCATGAGAAAAATTATTTTTTCCTGGCAACCCTTCCAAAAAAGCTAAATTGTTATTCTAACACTTACCCACTAGCTTGTAGAGTCTGAGATTTAGCTCAATTTTTTTTTGCATTTTCTCAAAGGGTTGCCTTGACTTTAGGGTGATTTTCCAGAAACATCCGCTCTTGGGAAAATTGGCAACTGTCTTGAATGTGTACAACTTGTAAATAATCTTTTTTACTGTACAACTGTGGACTTGTTTGGAAAGAACCCTTCCCAGATAGGCAGCAACAACTGCTTTTCTGAGAGCTTTGCTGATGTATTTCTTCCTGAATACTCTTGAGTGCCAAAACCTCTGATGTTGTGAAGGTGGTCACACTTGCTAATGACGTCTTAGCCCTTAACCCATGACCTATATACAGGAACACAACTTTAGAAAACAACATGGGAAAATGTATAATTTCGTTTTTTAACTTCCTGGGCGGTAACCCCAAGTGTGGCTCGGGGTAAAAAAAAACAACTGATAGCGGTAACCCTGAGCCACACTTGGGGTAGCTAAATAAATAAAGACTTACCTGGTCCCCCCTGTGTCATCCAGTGTCCTGCCTGTCCCATAACATCCTCTGGCCGTGTCCCCTTCCTTCGATCTGTTCCGGTGATGTTGATCTGTGCAGCCGTCACTAGGGGTGTGGCAGGAATTTCAATATTATTTTGTATTGCATTCAATACAAAATAACTGTATTGAATGCAATAAACTGGATTTTTATGTCTAAAAGCAGCACATTGTCTTTCATAAAAATGTATTTTACCATCTATTTCACCATTCAGCATTCAAACATTTCACCATCCACAGATCTGCCCCTTCCTCACAAGGTCCTATTTATTTCAATTTAAGGTAAAAATTCTGTAAATTTTGACATCATGGGTAATATGTGCTCAGATTTTTGCCAACAGCTTTATGATTCAAATAGAAATTATTGATCAAGGTACACTGCTTTGCTGGTGCGAAAGTTGAGGAAAAAGGGAACCTTCATTCTAGATCCCAACTCTAGAACATACAGAAGGGCCACTGAGCAAAGGGAACTAGGCAGAAGGTCCATATGAGTGGAGGAAGGGAAAGCAGGCTGAGTTAAAAAAATGAGGCTTGGATCAGAGAGTTTAGGGCTGTGGTTGGTAATGGTGGGTGGTTTCAGGGGTGTGGGATTAAGTGGTGAAAATATGTATAGAGGTGCAACAGGAAGTGGGGGGGAGGCAGAGCTTTAATGACAGGTGAAAAATTCTGATGCTCCCTCCCTTGAATTTGGGTTTTTTGGGAATTTGTTGATGGGCCAGTTTGGGGTCCTCAAGGGCAGAAAACGTTTGGTAATGTTATGAAGTTGGTGAAGGTAGCATCTCTGGTATGGTACCTCCAGTGTAGAAAATGTAACATTGAGTGGACGTAATTTTATAGTGATGGGAGAGTCTGCAAGGGGATGATATCATTCTCTAATCAGCAAATGTGCAGCTAGGAACAAAAAGTATCTAATCAGTGTGGAGCAGATCCCAAGTTATGGTTGAGGACCTGCAAGCTGACCAGGGTGGTTTAAAAGGTTATTTTTTATGTTATGTTATTATTGTTTGCTGTTGTGTAAATTATTTAGAATATGTTAATGAAGTTATTTAATTTTCAAATGTATGTGTAATAAACTGCTATTAGGCCATTTGGACCAAAAAGTTGTGTTGTTATTTATCTGGGAAGACGTTTTTGAGGGAAGAGGGGACCTGTGAGGGTATTTGAACTTCTCCAGTCATGAGTGAGTGAGAGGAGGTTACGAGGAGGTAGCTACTGTAGAGTTAGTTCCCCTTTTAAATAATGTATGCAATGTTTTTCTAATACTTGTTGTAATGTTTTTTATGAAAAATAGCAAGAATCGTATATGTTTTAATGTAAAAATGAAAGTGATTCATGATGATGATCATGATGAACTCTGAATGTCAACATTTTGTTATTTACAAGTGCAATCTTTAAACACTGTAGACATTTAAAGGAAATGTCAATGGTCAACTAATGGTTTTTACTAAGTCATGTGATATTTATAAATCTGTAGCTTCCTCAGTTGTATTAATATTTTATCAGGCAAAGTTTTGAACTGATGATTCTACACATATCATAAATAATAATTCAGCATTGGGCTGAAATTCACTTTAAAATGAATGCTCAATATCCTGCTTTCCAGTAAATGAGACCAAAGGAATGTAATTCCAATAATGAATCAAAAAGATTGCCAAAACTAAATAAAACATAAACAAATGGAGGGAAAAGCTTCATGAGGTTACCAAGTAATGTGAACAAAACTTATTACGCTGAAACTTGACTTTAGCTGAAGTTAACTGAAGTGTATTGTAACTGTATTACCAAGAATACTGATATATATACATAATACATATCAGTGGTCATAATCTGAACTATGGACTATGTTAATTTCTTACCTACGCAAACCCTGCCCCCATCCCGACATTACTTGTTGATCGCGTTGGTAGACCCCCCTATTTTTCTATCTTCGTATTCGTGTGACAACACTGTTAGTTCTGCAGTGAAATTGCACAGTTGTCACCCAGTGGACATGGTAAACCTAAAAGGACAGTTTAAAATGGATGTTAAATAGGAGACCTAAAACTAACAATTATTTAGGGATTATAATCCTAGTTAAATCTGATTGATGTAGTGAATGTGGCAGTGTTACAGGGTCTGTCGCCCTGTGACTGCCACTTCTACTGAAAAGTTTGGACTGTTAACGAGGTAAAAAAAAAAATAAAGTCATTTTTAGATGTGGTATGAAACCATATGATTTGCAGTTTTTGGGTATATAGCAGCAAACCACATCACCGATAGCCAGAATTTAAACAGCAACTACAACTTCAAAAGCGTATTGTCATTTTTGGGAACAATGTTACGATCTGCTGCAGTTGTATTCTACCAAAGACCACAATCTACCCCATCCACATGCAAAAACTGGTTCCCAACTTAATGAGAGAGGTTAGAATTAAGGTTGGGCCTGTGGCAGAAAGCTGCAGCTCACCAGGTGTTTGAAATGGCCCTAAGGATATCCTGGCAGAACCAACAGGTAATAATCTATGTTACAAGGGAAAACAGAAAATGTTAATGATATTGATTGACTATTTGTGTATACTTTTCATTTTTTTTTTTGCCTATAGTTCCATTTAAAAGTTGCTTTTTAAAGCTTTGTGCCTTTTTTAAAGACTATAGTAGATATACTATATATAATAAATATTATTAATCCTTACCAACACATTTCCTAAATATCCTGCAGTATATTCACTTTGAATTATACTGACCTGCAACTGTGCAATTACTGGACATATTCATGTAATAGTTGCCAGGAAATTGCCAGTTGCCAGTTACACACTGGTAATCGAAAAATGGAGGATAATCAAGATATAAATGTGTTTAAATTCCACACTGTTTTATTAATGAGCAATTCAATCTGAATGCCGCTGTGTAGAATACCTTGAAGGAGAGTAATATGAAATGTGATAGTTTTATAAAAATATGTTGCAGGCACCTACTGATAGGTCCAACATATTTTGCAATATGTTATAGAATGCATAAATCCAATGCAGTAGCTCCCTGAAAAGGAGCTAAAAGAAGTGGAATATTCCTATCATCCTAAGTTCACCCTAAGGTGCAATTTTGTGAGAATGTCAGTTAAAGGTCTTTAAGATCTGTGGTCTCAAACCGCTCAGCTGAAAGCTCCCAAGTATGCAGCATTCTGCTGTTGTGTAGCCTGAAAAGACAATCATTCTGTGGACAAACACATTTGCATGCATCTGTGGTGCAGCTCTTCTGGCAGGAAGTGTGTGGCCAAGAGTCACCTTCTGGAAGTTTGAGCTCTAGATACCGTTTAGGTAGTATTGAGTTTTGAGACAACAGGCTGGAAATTTATGCCCAGCCTCTACTAATATTTAGCCGACAAAATTACCAATAACATCACTCTCATCATCAATAATGTTTGTTTGCCTGGGTTTAATTTATTAATGCTGAACATTTGTGTTAGAATGATGGACTCAGATTATGTAGCCTAGCTGGACTGGGTAATACTTTGAGGAATGAACAGCATCTGGAGTTACTTAAGGCAACCAAGAAAACTCTAGAGTGGGTAGGCTAAGGAAAAGGGATTTCTGATAAGTTGTCCTGATAAAACATTTTACTAATGGATGAGTTTAAAAATGACCTTTACAATACTTTCATTACCCAATTCTCAAAATATAACCATATATAAAACCTGTTACTAAAAAAAGTTTGGCAGAATATAAGACAAGACCTTTGATTCCACATCTGTTCATATTATGCTCCTGAGAACTATTAAAGTTTGTAAGAATAATGCAGGAAAAATGAAAAACAATGGAGCCAGACACACCAGTGAATTATTTAATACCAGCAAGGACAAAAAAAAGAGATAAATTGAAGAGGTATGTTGATGCCTGGAGCAATTTGCAATTCTTTTGCCACCATGGGTCAAAAGTGAGAGACGGAAATCATACATTGAAGCCAGTGACTAAGGCTGGCTTTTGACAGCTTGATGTACTTCGGTCCATAAGGAGATAAAAGAGAAAAGAGAATAGTTTTCATCTTGTTAATTTGTGACACCTTGAAATTGCTTCAAAAAGTGCAACAGGCTCAGTGTAATGGAAGAAGCATGTGCTACTCACCTCCGCACTTTGTTAATCAGCGTCAAGAGAGAAACACAGGGGAGATGAATAATGTGAACAAAAAGTCCTTTCTATTTGTTCCTGTAGTTCAGAAAAACAAGTTGATGTAGATTGTGCTAAACCAGTATTATCAAAAGTCCGCTCTCTTTGATGTTCTCAGACAAAAGTTTCTTCATACGAAGCTATTCATAGATTTTGCGAAGGAGTCAAGTCTAATTCCAAAGCAAACAATTACTCCAAAAACACATATGATAAAAAATGGTTGTGGATACATTTTTCTTCTCTTCCTTTGAGTAATTGTGTAACCACAATGTAAAATCCGGAAATGCTGATATCAGTATTAGAAGATATGACATTCGTAGTTTGTTACTTAACATTAATTTGCCACAGCGTAAAGAATGTGAGCTTCAAATAGAAGCTATTACCTTGTGACCTCTCGGAGGAATACTAGCACTGGGACAATGACTTTATGCCCAATGAGGCTGAGTATGTTCAGCTTCCCTGCCTTTGATATGTGGTAGATGTATAATGATTAGTGGGTATTCACTTTCAGCTTGCTTTATGCAATCAAGCACCAGAAAAAGTATGCACATTCATTAAATTGTATGTGGATGGAGGGTACAGGAATGTGTTTAAAATAAGTACAGCATAATGTAGTACCTGGTAAAATGCACTAAGATGCAAGCTCTCACATTTTTATATCTCAGGCTGTGTGTTTCAGCCCATTTATTTTGATTGGTCTGTTTAAGGCAATGCTCATCAACAAAGGACAATGGCTGCAATTCAGCAGTGTGAATGAACCTTTCTAAAATTGTGATTTTTTTTTATTGCAGAAGTACATACAACTGTCAGATTTAGCAAAGGTTCTGAGAATTTCTTAGCCAAATGAAGACTGCATTATGCATACAAGATCATTTTTCTGCAGGATATTTAACTAATTTAAGCCTAATGTGAAACTATGGACAAAACAATAAAATGTAATAGTTTTTATCACTAGCATTAAGACTTAACAATTCCTCTTTTTAACAACAGTTCCTACCTATTGATCCTACCATTAGACCTTTGATTTTGTAACTTCTTTAAATAGGGATAAGTCTGTTTCTTCTGTGAAGACATAAGACATTAGTGTTGTTACCCTTTCAGACAGGATTGCCTTAGATGGACATACATTTTTTATCAAAATCCAACCTCACCTATTTCTGCCCCACCTGATTATGCCCCTGAAACCTGACCTTTAATTTTCTCCCTTTCTCCCTACTGTGTACCTCTGGCATGGCAGAAACCTCACTTTCTCTTTGGTGTTGGCCATCCTACCATTACGCATCATAGAAATGCCCCCTGGCTACAGAGGGTGTCAATCACATCTGCCATATTTATTTTATGCCCACATTTTTTTTTTGATATTCATCAGCTTTCTCCAAACCAGGGTATAACATGCACACTTTTTTTAGTGATGGGAAAATGCAGTGGCAAAAGAAGATCACATGTTGTAACCATTGTAAACCATTGTATTACTGCTGTAAACACTAATGAAAGGAGAAAAGCACCGTTTTTTTATGGATAAAGTTGTCCCCCAACAGAGCATGAGCTGTGGCAGCATTGCTTTCCCCTTTCACACATTTGCTTTCTTTGCATTCAGTCATTTAGTCTCATCCTCATGTGTGGACATTTTCTAGGGTGGTCAGCATGCAAATAAAGCCTGTCCAAGAATACCTGTGAGCTAATACGGGCAGCCTGATTAATCAAGCCAAATCGAAAGCTTGATGGCGCAGGTATTTGCGATCCAGAATCAAGGCACAAAAATCAATTTATCAACACAATCCAAGGCACTGGCGTGCTCGTGCAAAATTCATCAACTGAAGGGATCTCTCCTATAGATATGCGCAGCCCTGGCAGTTTCATACTGGCGAGCTTGCATTAAACTCACTGTTCCCCTAAAAAAGCATTCTTTATGGCACACATATTACCCTTAGCCCTAAAAAAAATTGTTTGTGCTGTTCAATGTTTAAAACATCTATATGTGCTAAGAAATAAGCATATTTTAAAATGACTTATTTCTTACCTGTTAGGCAAGAGTTAACAGAGTTCAGCTCCTCTACATAGGCGCTTATCTAAACGCTTACCATGCCTGATCGGAGGAGCCGCCTGGGGGTAAATATTGCGACTTTACGCAGGCTAAACCTCGGCTTTGCCATCGGACTAGATTTTCCCACAAAAGTCACAAGCATACACACGTTCTTGATTGCTTCTATAGATATATATGTATATGTGTGTGTGTATATATATATATATTTGTGTATACATTTGAGCATATATAAGGGTGTTGTTTAACTTGCTTTTTCCTTTTGTCTTTTTTTGTTGGAGGGGCTGTTGTTTTGTGTGTTATCCTAATTAATCTTTGTTGATATTTGATACTTACCCTTTAGCACAATAGCTGCTTTTTTTTTAACTTTGAATGTTTCAATGTCTATTTTGCAATTTTGAAGTCAATGTTAATGCTATGTTATTGTGTTTGTGGCCATATTGTTTGATTGCCAAATTCTGCCTTTATTACCACTTTTCAATGTTTGTCCTGCATAAATATTTTCTAATCCAGTTTTCCACCGTTGATAGGCCAAAATTGCAAATTGGTTTGGTAAGTATTTTTTGAATGCAATATTTGTTGGGACATTTTTTAACTATTTTGGCTTTATGTGGGTTTAAATGTGTTTTGTTTGTTCTTTTTTTAACAATTTTTTTGTCATTTAGTGTACATTTAGTGATGTGTGTGTGTTTTTTTTTTTTGTTTTTATGTTTTTTTTTTTTTTAATGTGACGTTTTAGCAAATGCTTCTTTTGAATAAAGTTGTTTGTAAAATGTTGTTGTTTGTTTTTTGGGGGTTTGTTGTTATGTAATCTCCTTTCCAATCTCCCAGGACACACAGTTTAAAAAGTCAATTGTGATTGTTTTTAAGCTGTTCCTTTCTCTGAATTGTTTGAAAGGCTAAAAAGCAGCACAATTGTCTTGTTAAAACTAAAATGTTTGATGCGCATAGTTGTGCGCCAAACTTCAGGAGTGCGTAGCCCATAGTTGTGCGCCAAGGCGGACCCGCTATGTGCACCTGAACTGTGTTTTATCAGTTGAAAAATGCACCGCACTTTTGCACAGTCCTCATTAGGGAAGTTTGTATTTTTTTGGTTATTTTGCTTAATGTGCACTCATGTATGTAAGTATAGACATGAGTGCATATAAAGCAAAACATGTATGTTTGCATTTAGATGTGTGTACATATACATAGAAAAGAGAAAATTACAAGAAGAAATAGGCAAAGAGGGATTTTTGCACAATATTGCTTCACATTGAAATGATTGCCTATTTCTTCCAATGATTTCTGATGTCATGGCCTTGGCTACAAGCAACATTCATGGAAGATATTGCTTCTGGTTAAAAGAAGGAATCCACCTTTATGTGCTTCCACTACCAAGCTGAGGGGAGTAAGCCAATTATATATAGTGGGCTGGCGTCTAAAATGCCATTCAAATCTGCAAAAACACCCTGAAGGGATGGAAAAGCAAGAAAATGTTTGGCTCAAAGTGGATTTGGCCATGGAACTTTGATATACTAGTACTATTTGTTTTGTGTAAACACCTACCGTAAATAATTCATACACTCCAGTATTTAATGAGCATTAAGTTAAGCAACAACACAACATCTGTTCATTTCCAAGAGTGACTGACCCTGCTTGTGAGCTTGGCAATCAATGTGCTTTGATGTTGTGCTTGGCAACCTCTAAAGTCAAACTAGAATGAAATTTTTATCAGGTCACAAATGTTTGTTCACATCTTTTTTTACAGTCATACTATTGTGTGATGACATATTTGAAAGTGCTGCTTAGTATAAATCCAGCTTGATAGAAATTAGTTTGCATCAAAACAACAAATGCAACAAATGTAACTAAAAATGAAGCAAGTAGAATGTAACATAAAAAGTAGCACTTACACAAAAAAACATCAAGCATTAAAGATTCAAACTGACCTGTAAAAAGCACTGGAGATGCGCACAGAACAGGGCACAGGTGTGCGCTAATCAATTGCTATCACCTCACTATTAGGTTTAACATCTGCTCCTGAATCGCGCAGCTGAAAATGAATCGCCCTATTTGGTGTATTTGAGATCTTTGCTCATATTTGCAGGAAACTGGCAGGCGAGTTCACTTAAACTCGGGCCTGACTTGTGGTAATAGAGCTTGCTTACCGGCACGTACGTACGCGCGTCGAGCGTACGCGCATTCTATTAATAAATCAGGGCCAGTGTGTGGGAGACCGTGCTGTGAGCTTAGCTATTGTCCCTTACGTCTAAAAATATTTTTATTGTGGCTAAAACGTGACAGTTTTCAGGTAGGTCCAACTTGATATCTCTCAGTGCTGTCATTAAAAAATCAGCAGCTTCAGAATTTCCAGAAAGACTGATAATAACTTTTAACCTTAAAAAAAGTATCTTGGTTTATGTGCAGACATTTTCAATCAAAATTAAATGATGTCAGACTTACAGAATCTGTGTGTCTAATCAAGGATCTCTTTGTATACTCTTCAGTAAGTAGAATTTGTTGTTAAGCTGTAATAGTTTTGCACATTTATGGCCCCTAGAGCTTTTGGTCTTTTTAGTCTTAATTGGTCTGGTTTGTTTTTAAATTAAAAACAGTTATATTCCTAATATTATAACATCATCATTTAGAAATGAGAGGATCTGTCTTTTTTTTAAATTTCTTTGTGACTGCCATTGTGTTAGTATCTTTGTGATAGTATCATATTAGGGAAATTAGCACTTCTGTATCCCTTTAGCAATGGAAGCTCCTTATACACTCTTGTGTTAAAACACACGTTAGTATACATTATGCTGAGAGTTATAGTGAATTATGTTAAAGCTGTCCATCCCCAAGCACACCAAAAAAGATCAATTCATCATTTTCAGAAGCACAAATTAATGTGTTGTTCCGCACACGCAATGCAAATGCGCTGGAAAGGTGCATTGTGGTTGGCCATTTACAATGAATGACACCACATAGCACCATTGTGTGTAATGCCGAATGCCGGAACACAGTAGTGTGAATAGGCCTACAGTTTATTTCACCAAAAACACATCTTGCACTGATCAATATTCTGAAAACCTTCCTTCGTTAAGACTAGAAAAGCAGACTCCTAATCCTGCAGGCATAAATTACAATTTCTGGAAGAATTATGTACGCAAACAATGTACATAATGTTTCTAGGATGCCATATGGAGAGGAAACTGTTTATTTTTTGGCAGCTTTCTAAACCATAAGTGACAGCAGCTTGAAATGGAAAGGTAATTTTTAATAACACTAAAATACAAAATGCCTTATGTAGCAATTATACTGTATACTTTTTTTATTTTTCTACATTCCTCATTAAGTATAATCAGAAAGGCACGGTCAGTAGTGTTGTAATTGCACACATGCATTTAATGCAGGTATGGGTTGTTGTGCTAAAAAATTCAGGGGTTTTCACATACAATTCCACTGTTTCACCCCATTACCAAAGGAAGTTGCAAATCAAAGTTTATTTAAAATTCAAATAAAGTATAAATTAATCATGATTTCAAATAGCTGTATATCTAAGCTCACAAGTCTCACAAGTAATATTATGTTATTTATGATCCCATAGGATGATTTCCACGGCTGCATTCATTCATGAGCACAGCCGCTGGGACTCCTGTGTTCTTGGATAGAGAATCTCAATCCAAGAACACATACTACGGTTCTAGTAGGGCTGCAAGAGCAATCAGGAGAGCCGAGCTGTCAGCCAAAGGCAGCCCAGTCACTACAAGCTGTATGATCTGGTGGAAGGAACCAGAGTGAGCAGTCAGGAGTGTTTAGGTGTTCAACGTGCCTGAGAGTAATGGGCAAATACAGTAGCTTAGGTTCTGCAATGCAGTGGAATTTTGAAGCATGGGTCACTAGAGAGGTAAGTATACAGCATCTTGTTTTACAGGCTGTTTTTATTGGAATTTCAACTCTAAAGTGACAAGGTTACATTTATTGATATCAACTTGATATCAACTTCTCAGTGTAAGTGAATATTGATAAGCTGATAATTTAGAAAAATGATATTAGTAACGTGCATGATGATATCTAACCCATGGTTCATGTATTGTTTCTTTTAGAAAAACATATATTATTTTTTTTTTACTTTTAACTTGTCCAAAGGCATTGTTGTTGAGTAAGCTAAGTACTGAGTAAACATCAGCAAGGAGTAGCTTTTTGAAACTATCTTTGTGTCTTAAATGTATTCCTGTTAAATGTCACACCTTTACAACTACAGAAATGCATTCCCTTTTATCTGAAGCCTCTGTTACATTTATTTTACAGAGAAGTGATAGGTAATAAAGAACAAAGGTAAAAATAATACCATATGGTGTGTGCTGCCAGTCTTTCTTCATGCAACTTTCACAGGGTCGAATGCACAAACTCAGAAAAATGAATATGGTGAAGTGTAAGACCGACCAACCTCCTTGGATTGTATAGTATTTGCAATATACCAAATATGAGTGTCATCTTTGCTTCATGTAAAGCATAAAATAGTTACAACTTAACCTTTTTCTACCAAAGGTCTTAAGCAAGATTAATAAATATTCAGCAGGTCTACACTGCTAAGTCTTAGTTCCATTTTTATGTGCATGGAAAAACTGTGGAACCCTTAAAAGAATATTGGTAAACATTTTCATTTTCAACCTCATTAATGTCTTCAGTGTTCTTAAGCAAAGCTTTAGAAAACATAGTTGTCAGGATATCATACCACAAGCCAACACATTGGGTTGATTACCAGGCTATAGCCTATAAGCTCTTTACCTAAATGTGGGGAATTTTCATCACATGCACTAAGCTAAGAAAAAAACCCTTGTAAGATCATAGGTGACTTTGGTAGTCTCTAGTCTCTTTATCCACATTGTTCCTTATTTAGCAAAGTCTTCTCTCTTCAATGTTAGTACATTGCCTTGGACCTAAATCTCAATAGTGATACGTATGACCTTGGTTCAGAGAGAGCCAGATCTGACAGCCTAATTCTAATTGCAGACTTGTGCAATTAAATTCTATCTTTCACCCCTTGCGTGGTTTCCAAAGTGTAAAAGAGACCACAAGGATGCTTGATGTGATAAATTACATATTTGCAACAGTATGTATTCTAACTCTTTATGTCAAATACTATCCCCTCAAACAAATTATATACCCTGTGCTCCCTCCAATATGATATTCCACTGGGCTCTTTTTTCCAGCACATTCTATTCTGTCTGTCTTGTTTTTTTCCCAAACACCTGCATTGACAAGCTTGTCTCCAAAAGAGGGAGGGAATTTATAAAATAAATTGATAGAGCTACCCAGAACTTTTGGGCATTTAGTAAACTGTTACAAAATTGTATTTCTTTTGCTTTGGTTGATTCATGTTGTTCATTTAGCAAAGTGAATTATTACTTTGCTATTCACTAATTACTGTTTTTTTTACTTAAAGCAGAAGTAGAAATACAGAACCTGAAACATGTAACTTTGGTTAGAAATTTAATGGCACGACTGCCAACCCCATAGTATTGCAGAAATATAAGGATAAAAGAAGACAGGGTTTTTTTCTTGGCAAAATATAAAATAAAGGTTTATTTATTTCCAACAATATAATGAATAAACAGAATCCAACTAACACTAATGGTGTATCAATTCACATACAAATGTTAAAATCAAAATGCACAGTGGGACAACCCTGGTCAAACCAGACTATAGGGTTGTCTTTGCTTCCTAGACAAACAGTTGTACTGACCAGTGATTGCAACAATTCTGAAGACCAAGTTCAAAAACCTCTATCCCGGCGCGTTTCACCATAGGGCTTCATCAGGGGATATATGAGAAGAGTCAGAGCAATTATTACTCCTGATAATAGACAAGGAGTGCCATATACTGACTGTTTAAAGAATGTATAGGGTCCTGGAGCAAGCCACAGATATGAGGAACAAATGACACACTGCAGGGGTTAATCTGGCTCCCAATCAGTCAAAATGCTTCTCAACAGATAGCCTCAGAGGGAAGTACCCCGGATCCTGTAGTCCCAATGGAATGTATGGAGAGAAGTGGCAACAACTCTCAGTCCTGCAGCTTCTCTAGATGCAATGATGGATTCCAGGACTGAGAGTTGTTGTATGCACACAAACATCCTTAAAATGCAATTTATGTTGCCTTTGATTCCACAAGAAAAAAGATTCTTATTTTCTATATTTTGAACGCAACGTAAGTGTAAAGGCTCATGATGTCAAATGTATGTCTAATAACAGCTGAAATGACATGACAGCAATCTGCTGCTGTTTTAAATTGCAGTGTCTGGATACCCTGTAATTGCACCCCACCATTTCTACAAGTGCTAAACCATAATAATCAGATAGAAGGCATTTATTTTAGAAGGCAAAGTTATTGTCATGATATTTGCAACATGTGTCATTAAAATGTTAACCATTAAATCTAAGCCCCTGTATTTTTCCCAATCTGCTTGTGTCACAGAAGAATAAAATCTTTTCATTCATATTCATATTCATGCATGTGGTTTTCCATGTTGCATTAACTTCAAGATTGTAAAGGCTAGAGGAGAAATGAAAAGGTTTGTAATATATTTCATAGGAAGGAATAACACTTGTTTTTAAGAAAAAGTTTATTGATAAAACTGAAATGTGAATATAAAACTGTAGTATTTAATTACTGCAGCTAAAAAAAGATTAAAGTTTATGTAAACTCAATCACAAAAATCTATAAGCTTTAGCACATTGTTATGAACTGCACAAGCAATGCGGCAGGTGATCACTTAGGCAGTAACTGATGCAAGATCACTGATGGTGGAAATCAAGTTTATTACAAGAATGGTGCCAATAAGAACAAATAATGTGAACAAAACTGCGACAATCTATAAAATAACAAATACCACCACAAACAACTAACTAATTAACCAACCTATAAGAAGCAAAGGTACACAAGCTCAGGTCAGGATCAACAGGTCCTAGGACAAAAAACAGAATCAGGGCCAGAGAACACAGCAGGTAGCAGGACACATAACGCTGAAGATCTGGCAAGGACACAAGAAAGGGCAAACTCTTAAGAACTGATCCCAGCTGTTGGAATACTGAGTTATTCCTGGATATGGACATTTGCTGGTGGCCAGTGGAAGTTCACCATAACTAGGTATTCAGCCCCACCAGCAGGAGAGGCAGATAACCATAACACATAGTAATTTAATTTCCAACATCTCTGCAATCTTTTTAAACCTGTTGCTTTCATTAAAATAATACCTGATGATCAAGCTGTTTTTGTTCATGCATGCATTTTCCTGTCTATACCTTCTAGTTGTTTTCCTGTGTTGTCACTCTGTTGATAAAAATAGTATCTGTCAGAAGAAAAGCTTAAGTTAATGAAATATGTGTGCTGGAGAAGTCTTCCGTCAATAAATAAAAAGTATTTTTCACGGCACACAAAAATACCAAATGGTAAGCAAATTACATAGTAACAAAGTAAGTCAGTTCGAAAAAAAGACATAAGTCCATCAAGTTCAACCACTAGGGAAATAAACATATCCTAGATATAAAACCCTATGGACATATTTGGTCCAGAGGGAGGCAAAAGAAAATCCCAGGTACAATTTGCTTGAACAGGGGAAAAAAATTCCTTCCTGATTCCATGAGGCAATCGGATGTTCCCTGGATGAACAGTCTGTCATCTTTACTTTAAAGCTTTAATACCCAGTTATTTTCTGTGCTTCTAGAAAAGCATCCAGCTTTTTCTTAAAGCAATCTGTAGTTGCTGAAACTACTTCCTGAGGGAGCCGATTCCACATTTTCACAGACCTTACAGTGAAGAATCCCTTCCTTATCTGGAGCTTAAGCTTTTTTTTCTCCAGACGCAAAGAGTGCCCTCTTATTCTTTGTAACAATGAAGTGAATAGTTGGGAAGAGAGTTCTCTAAATGGACCATTTATATATTTATTGTAAGGCCCTGGTCAGCACCTGTCCTCACAAGACATCAGAATAGTGTCTGGAGATGGGCTAGCAGCAGACCAGGAGCTCACAGATAAACAGCACAGTGATCCAGAATACAAGCCAAGGTCAAAACTATGTGATCAGTCCATCAAGCGAGGTACAAACAAAAGCTCAGGGAACAGGCAAAGGTCAGCAACAGAAGATACAATAATCTTTTGTTTTTAAGTTTTTATTAGAACAGTATAAACAGCTTTTTTACAAATAAAAGAAAAAAAGTTCCAAGAGTACAAATCGTAGAAACATATACACAAATTACAATAAAGTACCAAAGCAGAACAGAAAATTTGCATAACTTTTTGCATATTCAAATCAAAGAAACAGGGCAAATTTTTTTCCAAAAAATAAAAGTCTATAATCCATAGCTAAAGTAACGAAGTCCATTTTGTAGTAGAAAAGAGAACATAAAGTCTATTTCTGAAAGCAAAATATGGAGTCCATTTGTAAAAGGTAAAACAAAAGTCTGGAGGGAATGCACTTTCATCAGTGAAGCTCTGTGATCCAGCAAACCTGGAATGGATTTATTCAATGTCATTTGCTATTTCTTAGCAAATGCTTTGAATCCTGGTTCAGATCCATCCCAGGTTTGTTGGGTCACCCAGCTTTACTGGTAAAAGTGTATTCTCTCCAGCCTTGGAGAGCTTTAATAAATCAGTGCCATTATCTCAGAATACAAGGTGGACGGGGAGTAGCTCCCTCTCTTGGCAGCATGATCTCATAGAGAAACAAAGAACATGCGAGCAGCCCATTCCCTGCATGACAACGAGCAGGGAGGAAATAAGGAGAGGGCAGGCTCCGACAGCTCTGCGGGCCGGATGTCAGAACCAGCATGAGTGCTATGTCTGTATTCATGCTGCTGTCATTATCTCCATGTATAAATCCTCATATCTCCTTCACTGATTATCATAGAAATATGATATTTTCAGGCTACACAGGGAACCCTAAAAGCTGCAACAAAACCAAATTTAGGCTCTCTACACATAATAGGTTGCCAAATACAGGGTCACAAGCAAAAAATCCTAACAATATTTAGGAACAGGGAGATGTAGGACCCTGAGAGATGTAGTAGTAAGAACATGTCCCTCTTGGCTATCTGTCACATAAATTGCATTTTCCTGGAAGTATCCATTGCAGAGATTCCTGATTTATCATCTCTTTTATTTGGTGGGAATATTTGTTAAGGTAACTAGAAACATTTCAATTTAATTTCATTCTAAATTAAAAGTATTCTAGTTTTAAACATACATCTTTAATGTTTGTTTGAATTGTGGCCTGTGAGCAACAGCAGCCCCCAGATGAAAAAAGGTTGGGCACCACTGCCTTGAACCATTCAGAGTATGAATCAATAATTACAACTCTCTGGATGAGGTCTTTAAGCCATTTCTCTATCCATTTACAGATTTACTTTTCTAAATCTATTGACCCTAACTTGCATAATAACCATCTGTGGGGTACAGTGTCAAATGCTTTAGTAAAGTCCAAGTACACTATATCAACTGCTACTCCACTGTCTACCTGTTTACTTACTTCCTCAAGAAAATTTGTTTGAAAACTTCAGGCTTTCATGAATCCATGCTGATTATCATTTATTATATTATTTTCAAGCAGAAATTCCTGTATGTGGTTCTTTATTAAATTCTCTAGGACATTTATCTAAGGATGTTAAACTTACTGGTCTGTCATTACTTGAAAATGACTTTGCCTTTGAAGATAGGAACCACGTTGGCCTTACGCCAATTCACAATGAAAATAAAACAAAGTAAATAAAAAGAAAGCATATGAGGATATAATCTGAGTTAGGTTACATAGGTTACATCATGCCTATTTACTACTATACATACTTAAAAAGGTAATGTCAACTATAGCTTTACTCTACTATTTGTTGTTGAAAAATATAAGGAGTGAAAAGAGAGTAATCAGCTCTTGCTCAATGACCTGACTCTGATCCATTAGAAATTAGAGTTCTAGGTTCTTATGCACGAAAAGGGGTGCCTCAAATTCTTATATTGATAAAATCGCTGAAAATAAGCATACAGTTCTTCACTTATATTTCCATGATCAAGCTCATACATTCTCTAACTATATTTGTAATGTAAAAATTATGATTGTTTCTAACATCTGTCTTACAGGCTTCTGATTGGGTATATAGAGTGTTCATTTCAATGTACATTACGTGGCCATGGTCTACATATGTTGTCAGAAAACCTGCCCTGAGGAATGCAAATGTAGCTATAATAGGATTGCTTGTGCATAGGCAGGATTTGGCAAGATATGATCATATGATTACGTGATTCTTATTATTATTTTGCCAAAAAAGCACATTTTCTTATTATATGTTTGCAATTATTTTGCAACTTTTGCCATTTATATTGGGGATTTTGTGATGTAATTGCAAAGCTCCTGAACATTTTATGGTCATGTTCAACTTTAGGCTGACTATAAAATTAGCCCAAACTATGCACATTCAGTTTAATGTTAACATTAAATACAAAACAAAAAGGAAAAAATTACAAAAAGGGAAACATTGCAAAAAATCTTTATGCTATTCTTGTACATATATATAAAATGATACATAGTTGGATTTTTTGAAATATGTTCATTGCATGCAATTATAGATCTCAATTAAGATCCTGAGGAAGTGGACTTTGTCTATGAAACACGTCGAGCAATAATTGAAACTATGGGCCTGATTTATTTAAGCTCTTCAAGGCTGGAGAGGATACACTTTATCAATAAAGTTGAATGATCCAGCAGGTTTGAAAACATTTGCTAGCAAATAGCAAATTACTTTTAAGAAATCCATTCCAGGTTTGCTGGATCATCCAGCTTCACTAATGGAACTGCTCTCCAGCCTTGGAGAGCTTTAATAAATCAGTTCCTATATCATCAAACCATTTGTTAGTAGTATTATAATGTTATGCTTTTAAAAAAAAAATGATTATAAGTATGTGAAGTTGATTGCTATACCTTAAAAGTCCAGTATTTTTTATTTTTGTTTTATATTCAGTACTAAACTGGGATGTGGCATTGATGGTTTACATACTTATCCTATCTTGGTTTAGAATTTTAAAAGAGTAAAGCAGAACCTTACTAATGTTAAATCCAGAGCTTTACCATGGGCTCTCCCATAATGAATTAATGCACCAATGAGTGGTTGGGGACCAGGGGACCATTAGTCACTTGGTACTGTTAGGCAGGGCCTTGCTACTGCTACAGATGGGGAAATACATTGGGTCTTAGGGTGCAGTACTGTAGTTTCTTCTGCTCTAAGGACCCCAACTGTGTTGGTGATCAAAAGCAGGCTGTGCTGAAACTGAAAAGTGTAGTTTACTGCAGGCAGACAGGTTATGGACTGTTTATTCTCAGTTGATGACTACATAGACAGGCTGCAGTGCTGAGGAAGATACTAAAATGATAAGTTAATGTGTTGTAAGATTTTTTTCTCAATTTGCTATATCATCCCTTGCCTCCAGCTCTTGTAAGCCTCATTCTACACACTGAGTTATTGGTCAAATATAAAAAAAATGCGGCTATAGTTAGCTTTAGGGTGGAGTATAAAGAATTTGTTTTGTACACCTGCTGCACACCTTTATACCTTATGTAGTCCTCTATTGCCACCATGATATACCCTTTACACTCCTCTCCCCATCATACTGCTCATCATCATACAGTGTATACTCTGGTCATGTCAAATCTGCTTTCTGTCATACCCTTTGAATTTCTCTCCTACACATGCCACATATTCCATCATATCCTCAGCACTCCACCCCTACATATACTGAACCAGACCCTGCACATACTAACAGATGCCTGCTCTAGAAAAAAAGTACTTCTGATAGCTGGAATAATGGCCCACTTTCAAAATCACACATTTAGTCACATGCCACATAAGAAAAAAAAAATTCTGTCCAGTCAGTTGTTTCTGTAAGGGTTTTCCACAACTTATAGCAAATACAGCTGTAGAATGACCTGGATATGCTTAATTGGTGTGGTTATTGCCAACACTATAGTTACAATAAAGCAGGAGTAGACCCTTGGCTAAAACAGGAAATTAGAATAAGGCAGCCTGAATATGCTGCATTTTTTAACATTTAAAATATATTTTCTACTTCTTTACTAAATCAGAAATACTTTACTAAATCAGAAACACTATCTCTGCTGGAAGTCAAAAAAACAAGCATCAACTGCTCTTTTGGCAAAATAAATCTAATTTTAGTTTCAAACCTTTCCTTTTCTTAGTCTGAGGTCATCCTCCCATGTTCTTTTTCAACCTTATTCATGCTCTTTATGTTTTAAAAGTTGAGTTCAAGGCTGACGCCAACCTCTTTTTAGTAGCTCCCTCTCTTCAGTTATAGTTGAACTGGCACAAATTATTTAAATTCATATCTTCATGACATTGATGTTTATTCCTTGTAATGTCATAGCCGCACAACTTTCTCAGGATTTCTATTGTGACCAGATGGCAGGAGAAGGATCCAGGCCTGTAAATAACATTTGGCATCATTCTTGGTGCCTCAGTGAACTGCATTTTTCTTCATCTTTTATTGATAATGTAGTGGTTTGTGTGGGTGGCTCACATAGCCTTTAAGCCACTTTCATTGCCACTGTCTGTTTTGCAGTACAGTACTCCCATGTCCCATTTTCTCCTCTATAGAAAAATAGACCACTTTTGTGCTACTTTTTTACCACGGCACAATTTAGCTTTAACAACATCTGGTATTTTCCAAAGCCCCAATTAAACATTGCCAGTAATTGTCTGCTATTTGTAATTTACTAATCATAAATGTTTCACACAAAGAAAAATGTAATACAATAAAATTTATACCTGTTTTTTTTTTATTTTTCACTTTAATGCTTTTAAGGCTGTGAGGGTCAATGTTGTCATGCTTAGATGAACTATATGGAGTGGAGAGGATACACTTTAATTAGTGGAGCTGGATCATCCAGCAAACCTGGAATTTATTTCTTAAAAATTATTTGATATTTGCTAGCAAATGTTTTGAATCCTGGACCAGATCTGTTCCAGGTTTGCTGGATGACCCACCTTCACTAAAGCAGGTGTATCCTCTCCAGCCTTGGAGAGCTTTATTAAATCAGGCCAATTGTGATGTGGAAATGTCAGTATTTACCTCTGCACTACTGGGAGAATATACTATACACTAATGGTTGCTGCGCACTATTGGGAGGGATCATCACCGGGATCGTTTGTGGAAAATGAAAATTACTTTGCACAGGCGGGATGAACATTACTGGATAAGCTGCATATTATTAAAAAGAATAACCCATTGGCCTACTTCAGACTGACTTCAATATGTTCTTTAGAATTTTTTTCCTGACTAAATTTAGCTTTAAATGTCATGTCCACCTTTTCTATTTTTTTTCTTGACACTCTTCATAATAAGTACCTCTAGTCTTTCCAGATATGTTTTATCTCTTATATCTTTACCAATGATTTTCCTGTCTCTACATTCCTTTTAAAAAAATAGGAGAAAAACATTGGCTATTGTAGCTCTTTTATGTAATTTGATGGTTTGGTTTAGGGCACAATTAATCCTAAATAATGTTAAAAAAAGGCCAGCATTATATTTAATGATTTATAAGGGTTTTTAGCAACTGACCAACTCTAATGGGTTCAAACAAATATTTTTTTCTTCATGATCAAGAACAAAAGTCACCAGCATGCTCACTCAAATGGTAATCATAAAAATAATGTACAAAACTAAATACCATCCTTTTAGAAATATAATTATCTGTATCTCAAACCCATTACACTCGACCAATTCAGAACTAATAACTTTTTTCAGAGACATTATGCATCTATTCCAAGAAAATGATTTCAAGCTAATTTAGAAAATAGAATAGCCACAGTCTTGATAGAAGTGGACATATTCTGCTGATGTCACACATAAAGACTGAATCCTTTCATAAAACCATTTATTTGTACAAAGCATTGCAAAAGGGTTTTGTATATGCATATCGTAATAGTGATGAGCAAATCTGTCCAGCTTTGATTCACCAAAGTTTGTCAAACCTTGGTCGAAATTTGGTGAACCTGAACATAAGAGTGATATTAGGCAGTGATATTATTTTTGTGATGTTAGGCAAACTACTGTAAACAGGCATAGGAAGCTGGCTGGGGCTGTCACTGAAAACATGTACCCCAAAAAAATTAAAATACAGAAAGTGTCTTTTTATTCAAACAGTACCATTTTCACAAACAGTATCAGTGACTGTGAACACTAGTGGTGCATATTTGGCTATGGATTTTTTACAATCAGCTTAGCTTACATACAGGAGTATTGCCCCAAACTGGCATATCTTTGTTTTAAAAAAGTTAGTTTTATTCAGTGAGCTTTACCAGCAAATCATGCTTTATTATCAAACAGGAAAAGGCATGCTTTCATTGACACATAGAAATTAGCCAATAGTTTACTATTGCGGTCCCTGTTACTGCTGATGCAAAAGGGTCAATGGCCAATTTCTATCAAGAGCTCATTAAGCAAAAGACCCCCAAATGATACATCAGTGTTAAAGTTGTCCTGCAGGACATTTTTAATATTGGAGAACTGACTAAAATAGCTAAACAGCTAAAAATAGAATAAACAGGTGTTTTATTAGAGAAGTTAGGAGACCAGAGCCCACAACAATGTAAAATTAGTCCGCAGAAGAACATATTAGGAGTATGTTACCACAAAAATAAATAAATGCTGGGTTGATTGACAGCAGCTCCCAGCAGAAAGTGATTTCTGACCTCATATCAACCAATATCACAAAATCAAAAGCAAATCCCCCAAAACCGAAAAAGAAAGAATCAAAAAAGAAGTTGCCTAAAAAGCTGGCAATCAGAATGAAAATACAATACATTGTACTAAATAACCTAATATTTCCCAGTGTAGTTTGGCAGCTTTTATCCAACTAAACTGGCACTATGGCTACTCTGTGCACCCCTTGTTATTGTAAGGAAGTTTGCTTATCTGAAAGCCTCTTTATTGGCCTTTCTAATCCTACTGGCCATAGTGTATACGTTGTGCAATATGTTACTGAATAAATAATTCACTGAGAATTAAAAACTCCTATTTTTGAACCTATGGTAGCAGCAAACCTGAACATTATATCTCAATAAATATATATATTTTATTTGTATATATGTACAGGAAAATTATTATTTTTTCCCTATGACAATATGATAGCCGAAGTCCTGTGATTACCTTGTTCAGTTGTAATTTATGTATATATATTCTTTTGTCCTTGTTTCTGTTTTTGATACCACATATTGTGAGGTCCAATTTTATAACAAAAGTATGAATGCATCTCTACAAAGGCTGCCTGCTTGTCCCATGGCAGTGTGAGAACTGGGAAAGTTAGGAGGCAATAGAATTAGGTCAAAAATATAATGGATGCATCCTAAAAACAAATTGAATTAAAGCCAAAAGCAAAGTCCCACACAATATAATGTAAAATATTTCAAATCCTGGTGGTTAGGTGGCCCTCCACAATGATATAAACACCATGGACCTTGTGGGGATCATCCAAACGCGAAAATACTTGCAGTAATGAATTAAATGTTGACTGACTTGAATTTAGTAAAATAAAAGTGCCGCTTAGTGGTGTTAAGACTTTCTAGACTCTTGCTACACAATTCTAAACTGTGTAGACAAAAAAGGAAAAACAAAAAATATCTACACTCAGAGCTTGCATTCGGAGAATATGGAGAATACGCTTTGACATACGCCAAACTTATTTTACAACATTTGGCTAGTTTGAGCTGATTCAAATACAGCTACATAAAAATAAACTACTATTGTTTTTCAGTCCAGCAAAACAAAAAGGACAACTATAACAGTGTTTGATGTAACCTCTCTTAAGTCATTACTTTCCAGTTCAACCACTGTGACAAGTGCACATTTAAGCTGTAACAGACTATTTCCCTTTGTGTGGTAAGGTTCAAATCAATGTGGCATTCAGTTGAAACGAAAGGTTTTTTAATCTTTGGGTATTTTAGAAGCAATCTACTGAATTTCACACACAATAATGTTGACTGTATTTTAAAAAAAGTTGAACAATTTGAAGGTTTTATTACTGATCTATCAGAGTATCAACACACTATTTTGTTGCTTGTAATTTACATTGTTTTGTTATGTATGGAGTGTTATAGTGTTTTGTTTAATTGAAACATATGTATTTTGTTTGCTTTGCGAGAAAGAAAGAAATGAAGGTAAAAGTAGCTTAGAAATAGATAGAAATATCATAAATCATGATATATGACAATACAAAGGACAATTTAGGTAATCGTTTTTTTTTTTTTTTGTTTGAAAGATAGAAGAAAATTGTGAAAACACATTTATACACATTCTATCCTGGCGATCAAGACAGTTTGAGAGTCTGCCAACAGAGACACAGATCAATAAAAACCCAACAGAGGTTCTATACTTATTCTGGAGCTGGCAGTCTGACAAGTGTTTTATTTGAAACTTGTATTGCATTATATGTGTTCCTCCCATGCTGTATTAAAGGCAAAAGCAAGCTTCAGCTACAATTTCTTTTGTGCTAGGCATGACTCAGTCTGCTGCTATTGATTCCCACCAAGGAATGTTTGAGGGAATGTCAGATCCCCTGTTTTATAAATAAGGCCATTAGTCTGCATCTTGCTTGCAATTTTACATTTAACACATTTGTGAACAGAAGAAAATGTTTCAAATTCAGATGACTTTTGAAAAGGCAATATTGGTTACTTGTTTTTTTTTTTTTTGTCCCCAACTGTTGTTGCTGTATGTAAAAGTTTGTACATTTGTACACGGAAGGTTGATCACACATTTGGGTGATGTGCTGGATAAAACTATTTAGGCAACCATTGTAAATTTTACCCCATATAAAATCAAGTACATCTGTATGTTCTAATAACTTCTAATAACTGTACACTTGTAATGGTGAAATACAATTTCAGATTCCACTGACATGTTTAAAATTAAAATTTTGGACTTAATTGTTAATTATACTTTTAAAGCATTCAAGTACATTTGCCTGTTCTCCAGTAAGAGCCTGTACATATGCCTGTAAATGAGGAATTTTATTTAAGTGACCTGTTTGAAAAAGTATTTTCTCTCACTGGCCTGATTTAATAAAGCTCTCCAAGGCTGTAGAGGATAAAGGTGAAGCTGGGTGATCCAGCAAACCCGGCATGGATTTTATCAAAGTCATTTGCTGTTTGCTAGCAAATGTTTTGAATTCAGGGCCAGATCCATTCCAGGTTTGCTGGATCACCCAGTTTCACTGATGAAAGTGTATCCTCCCCAGCCTTGAATAGCTTTAATAAATCAGGCCCACAGTTGTGAATTAGCCCCCAAAAATAAACTTTTCTTATTTTAAAAATATATACTTCAGGTTACCCTTCTGCTTGTGTGGCCCCATCGTTGGTTGCAGTTTGCCATTTAGCTGTTGACCATCGAGATGTGCAGCCACGCACACATGTGTCATCACACTGGAATTTATGCTTGCTTGTAGCCCTAACAGCTCCTCTGTTTTGCAGCTTACAGTAACCCCTAGCCTTCCTTTTGTCATATGCAATCCATATCAGCATACCTAGCACTCTGTGCACAGCTGGAGGGGATTAGAGAGTATGTCCTGCAGCCAATGAACAGATTAGCTCCTGGTCATGGTCCTGTCCTACTATTGGCTTCTAGTCCTATTTAGGCTTCCCTAGTTGTAGATGCAAGTTACTGGATCCTTGACATGCTAGCCATTAGTTTACCCAGTGTTATTCTGTCTTTATGGAGTTTTCAGGTATTGATCCCAGCTCAACCTCAACTCTGTTGCCTGTTTCCCATCTGTCATGACCTTGAAATGTCTAGACCCTTAGTTCTATCTTCTGCCCACCCTAACCTTGGACCCTTCTGATCTCATTTCTTGCCAGTTAACAGGTTGGAGCTCAACCTGTCTGCCTCTACATCTTCTACTGAGATACAGCTTGTCCTTTATTCACTAATTGACTGGCTGTACACCAAAGGTTCTGATCCTGTTCATTCTTGGTGGGGAGAGTCTGAAGGGTGCAACCTGGGGAAGTCCCTGCAGAAAAGTAGCTTGGTGACTACTAGGGTTACTGGCCCATCACTCCTTTCAGGGTGTTCTGGCAAAGACCAAGTGTGACTTAGACTAGGCACCTTGGGTAATCTTGTGCCAACTGTGAAGTGGTAAAATGTCAGCCAAACACAAATGGTGACACAATGTTTATCCTAAAACATGCAATTGCTAATGGTGTAAAAACATTCTAGACAGGCAATTTCCATAAATTACCACGGTTCTGATTGAAACAACCCACCAAGAATAAGGGAACCAAATTTGTTTGAAAAATTTAGTTACCAACCTAAAGCTGAAAAGTTCCAAACTATGAACATTTGTTTTATAATACTAAAATCTACACAGCTGTGAGGAACCACTGGATATGTATAGATACGAAAAAAAATGGATGTATTATTTATTTAATAGTTGTTTTCCCTAAGATGCACTCTTAACTCAACAAATGTGCCTTTATCCAAATCAATTATTTCTTTATTTTTTAAAAGATGACCATTGGTTCTTCACAAATGCATTTTTTAACAGAAATATAGGTAAGAATTAAGTCCAATTTGTGATATTGGAAATTATTAATAATGGATCTTCCTTTTAAATATAAACTTCTCTTCTTTTAAAATGCCTTTGTCTGGAAATTGTCTCTCCAGCAGACGAGCATACCTACTAAAACCAGTAGCTCGTCTCAAGTTGTATCCTTCTGTATTATCACAATCCTTTCCACGGTTGATGATCTTTGGTAAAGTGGTGGGTTTTAGAAACATTTCTCATTTAATTTGTTGAGGCTACTTATCCAACATTCATTCTGTACTGCCATTTACCTTGCCATTACTGGTGACATTTGCTAGATTCCTTCATAACCGTGAGGCTGATTGCTTTTTACAGGAAATAGTTACATTACATTAAAGATTTAGCCCGAGCAGGTCACAAAACATCCTGTAGTCTCATTTCCCAAATGTGCGTAGAATAAGCAACATGATAAAGAGTTAGAGACAGTGTTGAAAAGTAAAAAATTTTAAATTGCTGAAAGGAAAAAGCTCATGAGGCACAATATAATTTACATATAGTATGACAGAGCAAGGTGCAAGTTTGCTTAATGTGCATGTCTCCAGTAAGGTTGCAAAGCACATTTCCATAAGACATATCCTTGATCTGCATATCCATCTGCGTAAAAAAATCTATTTCTTTCCTTTTTATGCCTAAAGTAGCTGAAATTATTTCACAGTTTTCCCTTTTAATTTTAAAAGCAGTTTTTTTTTTGTTTTATCAGTTTATATATGAATGTTTTGTTCTTATTTATTATTTCTTATTATAATTTGAATAATTTCTTTTTTTAAATATATAAATCCTCCTTTTTTTGTATTTATTGAAGGTTTATATGTAGTAAGATAATTACTCTGCCTCTTTATTCATAAGTTAGTTTATTGATTTGTAATGCATAGTATTTTAAAGATGGCTACTGTGCCCTTTTTAGTATTTAGTAATCTCTGGATAAGGAAAAAGAGTATACAGTATATGTGGATGCATGGGATCTATGTAGAGAAAAAGGGATAAAACGTTAGGGTAATACAACATCTCCTTACTGAGAGATGATATAAAGACGATAAAATGATTCTGATTTATAACGCTCTCTAGGACTGGTGAAGATAGACTATCATGGGAGAACTTGAATGATCCAGAAAACCTTTGCTATTAATTGACAAATGTTTTCAGCCTGAAGCAGATCCATTCCATCTTTCCTGGTTTTCACATGATAGCCTATTTTTTCTGGTCTTGGGGAACTTAAATAAATCAGGCCCAATGTGCTTATGTTCATGTTGGTAAAATTTGTTACCTTTGATGACGTGATGGATGCTGGATGTTACCTGATTCTGTTTTCAATATATGGACTTTCAAACACAGTACTGAGTTGATTATTCTCTACTGACATATTTCTCAATTTGGGACTGCACTTGTTTATTCACAAGACAAGGCCAGACACTGGTACTTTTCAGAGATTATACTCTGATCCCAATGATATAATGATAGCCTGGCTCTGTATTACTAATCATAACAGCCAAACCTGTTTGAAACTAAGTGGCTCTTCTGTGCATTGTTATAAAGAGATTTAAAAAGTTGTATTCTTTCAGACAAATCTAAAAACATTAAAAATATACAAAGTAATTCTTAGTATATATGTGATTTTTTTGTAAATTGACAAGTTGGCAGTTTTTTTTTCACTTGGTTTAAAATCATGCCTAAAATACATTTGATCTGACAGCTAGCCCAAAGTTATCAAATTTTATAGTAAGGTGTAAATAAGTATTTACCAGCCAGAGGTTGCTAGGTGTTCTTTGAGCTCACAGTTTACCTAACACCAATGATTTTTTGACTATATGTAAGGATGATATTCTTCCCACTGTCCAGGAATGTAAAGGACATTCTTTCTACTGACTACCACACTAATGTACTGTGAGTTGTGAATATAGTAATTATAGAAGGGATTCCCTAAGACCTGAAAATGGTCAAATTAGAGGTAAAAAAATGTAAGTCAGCTAATATGTAGATGGTGTAGATAGATAAACTAATGCTGGCTAAGCACACAGACTCCTCCAGCAGAATATCAAAGTACTTTTTCTTAAAGATGGCTAGGTCAGGGCCTTTCCTGTAAATACAAATCAGTGTTCTTGAATTTGCATGGATCTTTTGTTCTAAAAGAGACATGTGTTCTACACAAAACTCCATGTAAAGACTTCTATGAGGCAAATGATGAGATTAAAAAGTTGACCATAATCAAAATAAATACTTTAATGTGGCAATAAGGTATGGTGAATGTGAAGTGTAGAAACTACTATAGGAATGGAGCTGTGAGAACCATGAGGGTGTACCTAGAGAGGACTGCTACTTAGAGAGGCACTGGGTCAAAAAAAGGGGCTATAAAGTAATTCTGGACAGCAGCTTCTAATAATCTATAATGAGTTTGGAATCTCCAAAACCAGAGCTGTAATATTGAAAATTGATCTAAATCCTAAGTGGACGAGATTAGGCTTGCTATAGCATCATGTACTGTATCATAAACTATTGTTTTTTCTAAAAAATCCTGTAGCCACCCAGACATGCCTGCTACTTCTTTTTACAGCTTTCCAGAATTGCAAATAACTGAAAAAGACACCAAGGCTGAGGTGTTATGTATCATTTTTTTGCTGAAACACAATATTCATATTGTAGCAAATGATCATGTACAACTTTTGTTTAAAAAATGTTTATGGATTCAAAAATAGGAGAAAGATATGGTTGTGCTTCCACCTAAATACATTTAATGCAAAGTAAAGTTGCTCCTGATGCTCTCAGGACTAATTTTGGACAAGAAAAGTATTTTGGCATCAAAAGAATGCCAGCTCAGAAGAGTTTGAAAAATATTTGCCCATCCTGGTCACATATGAACATCCAACAACAAGGCTTCTTGTCACTGAAATTCTAGACATGGTGTTTTGTACAACAAACAGACACAGGAAAGGGAAGGACAGGACTAGGTGTGCCACTTTATCATCAAACAATGTGGAAAACATGCAAGACACGTATAATAATGTGCTATCCCAGATAAGGGCAGCACAAACCAAGGAGCAAAAGAGTTTCGCTGTGGGATGCTTGGACCTGTCATCACTGCATGCTGACTGCACAGGGTAAGTGTGTACCTTTTGAAATACTTGCCGATTATAGCAGTAGATCTCCATCTACCAACAAGTTTTGTTCTTTTAGAGTCAACTTTTAGAATGAACTAGGAGCAAGAACAAGCTCAAACTATCTTTCTACACCCTGCTAAAGCACTTGGTGGCCAATTGCCAATATACTAAGCACCAATGTTGGTGTGACAGAGAATGGGAGTGAATTAAATGATATCCCATGTCCATCGCCCTTAATAAGCAAAACTCCCTTTATTTCAGTATTGTGCTTCAATTTGTGTTTTTAAAAGGATCCATTGGGCAACATTTATTGGGATAAACAGAAGAAGGCATCAGTAAGGTACATATTAGGACAGGCTGCAGAAATTCCAGCAATGGTTACAAGGGGCAGAAGCATCAATAACCATACAATGGAATTAGAAAGCAGTTGGGATTCCTATTGTTGAACCTCTGAACCATATCATTTTTTAAAACTGATGTACATTCTTGTTTTGAACTCAAAGTTCTGTGTAAAAATCTGACTGGGAATTTAACATTATCACACTCTATCCAAAGCCTACAAATAGAATTCTCAATACAGTTTGAGTCAAAAGTTCAAAATCCATTTCACTCATTAAAAAATGTAATGCAATGAATAAAAGAATTGAAAAATTGAAAAAAAATGATTGATTGTTTAAGCAAAATTATAAACAGAATACAATTATTAGAAGAAATGAAATTAACCATTTATGCAAATGTAATTCATGTATCCTAATTCTACATTTTTGTTGTGTTCATCATTAATCTAGGTAATTCCAGTACAGTAGCACACTTTAACCAACAACCCTTTATAGTTGTAATTTGGAACTACTCCAGCTCTTGTCACTGATTAACTTTTCGAGTAAAGTGGCTTCTTTTTTCTTAATGTAACACTGTCTTTCATCACATAAAACACCACTTTACCTGCCTATTTGAAAAAACAAGTGCAAATTTAAATCTTTCTGAAAATAGCCTGAAATTGACATAGACTGGATAATATACTATTTAAAAACATTGTCCCTATATCATCTATTAACTTCTCCTTCCATGCCAAACCATCTGGGTAAGAGTGCAATAAAGCTTGTCGATTGTTGAAAGAAATGATCAGCTAATGCAAATTACTTTTGGCTGCCAACTACAACAAACCTTTGCAACAAAGACACATTGCAGTTGGCATCTTTTGAATACATTTAAATACAGAGAGCTGCTTTTTCCTTAAGATAGAAAAGAAACCAAGAAATCTCCAGTGGTAAAAATTCTAGGTTAGCTGATTACCCAGTGAGTGCAGAAAAAAAGGTATGCTATTTGATCAATGTGTTCAGGTCATTTATAATGAAGAAAATTATCCATTCATACCAGTCGCCTTGAAACCCATTTTATCTTAACCAGTGCGAACATTTTTTATTGATGTATGTTACAGAAAAGGTTGGAACATTGCTTCTCTCTGCTAGTTACTATTGAGGCCTTTTATTACTAACTCAGCTCGTGATCTCTCTGTAACCATTGAGCTGTCCTGTAATTTTTTCATTCTTTCAATGTAGCATAATTATAAGCTTAGATATGTATTTTGCATTTGTGTATATTTTGTTGACTGTTTTTCCTAAGTCATGAAAGACAGAATGCTGTGGGATTCTTTATTTTTTCCAGCACAATTATCCCTAATCATAGTACAAACCACTTGAAATTGTTTATAAAGCATTGCAAATAGAATTGAAGATCATAGCTGTATAAAATACAATGCATCTAAGGGCATCATGTTCTCAATGTACCAATGTGTGACACTGCTGCATTTTGTCTGTCACATAATGCTTTACTATGGAACTTCCTTTTCATTCTTCATGCTGTATGATTATATGACCTAGGAGGACTACTAGAGAGGTGGTACCTAATCTAACAAATATTTTTTCCAGCATATTGTAGCCCCCCACCTAAAATACCCCTACCTTAAATACATATTTACCTTTTAGCTTCAGCAACGGCCTGCTGAAACATTTCCAACTCTTACTAAAATCTTCTGCAGTGAGGGAAATGGGGTAGTTTAGCTTGGAGGAACTGACTGCCAATATGGGGGGGGGGATAATGTTCTTATCCTTTAAATCAGATCAATGAAAGAGATGCTATTAGATTGCTGTATTCATGTCAAAGGCAGAATTTTTTTACTAAGTTGAACTTTTTTATTAAAAGAATGGTTTACATATTCGAGATGTAGCTAAAGGCTATAAGGCAGCATGTAATTTTTGTCACTGTCTGAAATTCATATTGTTTGTATGACTAAAAATGAATAGCTATTCTTAAGTTAACACCTCTTCAAAAATCATAAATATAGCGCAACATTTATAGTAATTTTAAATGAAACTATTACAGTCAAATTACATTTCCATCAATTGTTTTTAAGCTAGCAGTGATCAATAGGAAACATAGGAAACATCACATAGGAAAGCATTTGTGATAATATTATTGCCTTTTATCTATATTGATGATAAAATAAATATGGACAATATTGCCAAAATATACACATTTGTAAGGAAACAAACATATTGAAATTATGTAAAGATTCCATCACTTCATAAAGGGTATATACGTGGAGCAACTGGTAAAACAGAAGGTAAGGTAAGCTCCAATGTTTTAGAAGAGGCATAAACTAGATCCAGAGCCCTTTATATCTCATAAATATACATTTGACAGTTCCATTCTGTCTTTGGGATATTACTTTTTTTAATAACATTTGTTTTAGTTTAGTTTTGTTTTTTAAAGTAGGTCAAAGAAGCTACTAGTAGTGTTGGTCGAATAGCTCACTATTCGATTCGTCAGCTATTTGCTCGAATAGAGAAAAATTATTCGGGTGGTCGAATGTCAAAGTCAAACACCATTAAAGTCAATGGGAGGAAAAATGGGAGGAAAAATCCTGATGATGCCTTTGCTGTCATCAGGCTTTCCCTTTCCTGAGGGAGCAGAGCAATCAGCGGAGCTTTACTATGCTGACAGCTCTGCTCCCCTGATCTATCCGGCAGCCCTAGAGGAGCTGTGACATGTGTTCTGTATGTGTAATACATGTCACAGCTCCTCTAGGGCTGCGGGAGTAATCAGGGGAGCAGAGCTGTCAGCATAGTAAAGCTCCGCCGATTGCTCTGCTCCCTGATTGGCTGAGGAAAGGGAAATCCTGATGATGCTTGAGCTGTCATCAGGGATTCCTATTTCCCAGCCAATCGCAGAGCAGTAGAGGTGATGAATGGAGATACGTATCTCCATTCAACCTCTATTGCCCCGGTATTGCTTGCGGTTACAGCTAATTGAAGGCAGCTGCTTTTTTCGGGTCGGGTCTATCCGAACTTGAACTGCCATATTCGGGTCGAATATAAAGACAACCCGAATTTGAACATCAACACTAGCTACTAGAGGTTTAAATGGCTATTAACTGAATTGAAAAGGAATGTACTTCATTCAAATCATAATGTTAGCCTTTAAAAGCAAAAACTGAACCATAGCCATGAAACCGGACTGCTAGTCTACATTTTTTTTCTAAAAATAGATGCAATGTCCATGTTATTTAGCTTTTTACTCTCTTGATTTCGGACCTGGATTCAGAATGGGAAAATAGGCACTGCTCTGAATAAAAGGAATCAGGAAAAAACCCTGCTACAAAGTATTTAAATCTGTTGATTGAGTGGATGAGAAGCAGGGACATGTCTAAGGCTGCAGGTTTTTAAGGCATCGTTTACATGAGCGTCTGGGAGCATGTTTTATTAGTGGTTTAACCACTGAGAAGTTGTTGTCTAGAGCGGAGAAACATATGCTCACAGAAATCAATGAGAATGCTATAGACATTTGCCCAAGTAGTCGCATTAGTGACTGTTACAAGGTTGCAGTCCTTGGGCACACCAGGGTGGGCAGAACAGTGTGCAGTACTAAATCAGTTGGCAAGAGAATACTCAAATAATTGAGTCAGGGATCAAGGCAAGTGGCAAACAGGCATCAGAAACAAAGCCAAGGCTCAACAGACACTGGTTACAGAGAGGCTATTGAAGACACAGGGGAACACAGGAGAAACAGGAAGACACTGGAGACACGGGTGACACAGTCACCAGAGACACAGGGGAACACAAGTGACACAGGAAGAGACTGGAGGCACGGGTGACACGGGGGTCATTGAAAACACAGATGAACACAGGAGACGAAAAAAAGGCAATGGGGACAATGGGACAGCAATAGAGAAAATGCACAAAGGAACAGGCAGGAAAATAGCTGACTGGACAACAAGGGGTTACAACAGGAGTTGGACTGGCAAATACAATCGGGTGACAGCACTGGGAGCACTAGCAGAACTAGGGGGCTCAGCAAATAGTTTGGAGACACATTGCTTGAACAGTGCTGTGTCTGAGCCAGCTAAATAGCCAAGAGCTATCAGAAGGCTATCTTCTGATTGTTTAGTGGGAGGGGCAAGGCTAATTAAACTTGCAAGAGCAGGGGTGCGTGGGTCAGAACTATCTGCATGTGCAGGAGAGTGAAAGCGACACTTTAGTGAGGGGTAGGCAAGTGTAAAAAACTTTTGCTTAGAGTTAAAGTTATTAAGAGGTAGAAAACCATCACATATATCATCAAATCTCATCTTTTTAATGGTGGACAACAGTAGGTGTTAATAGATGTCCTTTAAACATTTTGCTGTTTTTCCTCACCCCTCTTATGGACAGCATCTACACAGCAGTGTAAACTTTGAATAATAGGTGAATAAATTCTGAATAAACACTGGAGTAATGCTGAGAAAATGCTGACATTTCTGGCAGTGTTCCGGTTGAATTTTTTTAATTCGATCTCGCGCCGAACTGGACCGTTCTTGCTTACCAAACACGGCCGGGGAGTGGAGCTGTCAGCTCTGCTCTCCTGATTGCTCTTGCAGCCTTTTACAAGTTACACAGGAGTCCTGTGTTTCTGGATAGAGAAACTCTATCCAGGAACACATACTACAGGGCGGCAAGAGATGGAGAGGAGCAACTCCGCTTCTCTGATTGCTGTTGCAGTCTGAGAGGAGGAGTATATTTAATAAGAATAACGAGTGTGTAACCAGTGAAACAAAACCATTTTATGCAGCATCTCTTCAGCAGTGGATGTCTAGTAAACATCCAGTTACGGGTGAACATGCTGAGGTGTAAAGTGTGCCATTGCATGAGGGACTTGAAACTCTACTTAGACAACAGGTAAACAAGTCCGTTCAGCAGGGGGGCCAAAATCAGTAGTGCACAGGTGCACACAACTGGCTATGACCACCACTGCCCAGTCAATGTCCCCCCTAGATCTTTCTAACATATGTAAACTTTTTTGGAGTTTTTCAAGTGTCTTGCAGAGCAAGTAAGTTACCTACAACTATTGCTGTATACCCATCGTACATAGGAAGTTACTTACAACTATTTCATACCCATCTTACATAGACAAGAACCGCATAAAAAGGCATGGGAGGCGGTCACCCCTAAATTAAGCCCCGAACAGGAAATACATAATTTTGTTTTTTTCTGGCTCCCAGGTCACTTCCAGTTTCTGGATTGCACACCAGGGATAGATGTGCATTACCAGGGATAGACTTGTGTTTTTTGGAGTTGTAGAGGCTGGAGAAAAAGGAAGGTAGTTTGGCTAATGTCTTGAATGGGCAAATCTGTTATCATTTGTAAATATGTTTTATGTATTTAGGTGGACAGTTTCTTTATGTGGTTTGTTCAGCTTGTTGCCTGGATAAAGGGGAACAATTTTCCACCAGGACACAGTGTAGGTTTGTATGGAACCACAGTAATGAAATGCAAGTGCTGAAATTTTTGTTGTTTGGATTTGCATGATGTTACCCCACATTATTTTGTGCAGGATGGTTAATGCGAGACTTATGTTCTTTAACAGGTACTAACAATTTTAGTAAAGAAAACAAAATAAAAATGGGATTGTCATTATCTAAATGAATCAACAGATGTAATATATATTAGTAATATACTGCAAATGGGGACTGCACAGAAGCAGTCTTGGTTGTGTAATGGATCTGGGGGCACTCAAAGGCTGTTTACAAAGTAGTAAACACATAGCCTTGATTTCTAGATTCAAAGATTTGCTAAACCACACTAGATCATCAAACATCTCAGAACCAATCCAATTTTTTGCATCTTGTGATTTTTAGTACTTGGAAAAAGAAGGATCTAGTGGATTGTTTGGGGCAACAAACACTGATGAAATATATCTTAATCCACCTACAGTATAACAAAAAAATAGTCCGGTGTAAAGTTTCTTTACTCTTTCGATAGTAAACTATATTTATTATTTGATTCTGTCTTCTTGTTTTATTGTCACAGTATTTAGGACTATTCTTATGCCGCTGCTCAATATTTTGGAAGTTTAAACAGTTTAAACTACTCAAAACCTAACCAAGCAGGTAAGTTGGTGGAAATGCTAAAAATAAAGAGTTTCCCTACATTTCATTGATTCTAAGGCTCTAAATCCCCAAAATAATAAAACACAAACCAATTAAGAAGAGTACTTATGTCTTGTTCTTCTGCCAGTGCGGAAGTGTTGTGACAGCAACTAAAAGTCTTTAATTGAAGACAAATCTAATCTTTAAAGGATTTCCTGTGTGCTCTTTCCAGATGCTAAAATATGCTTTATTAATCGCTGTATCTATTTCTATAACCTGTTCAATAGACAACACAAAAGGATGAAGTGGATTACCGTATTTTTCGCCGTATAAGACGCTCCGGAATATAAGACGCACCCAATTTTAAAGGAGGAAAATCTAGAAAAAAAGATTCTGAAAGATTATTTCCCTTCTGATCACTCATGTGCCATTCATACCAGTATTCCCCTTCTGATCACTCATGTGCCATTCAAATTCCCTTTCTGATCACTCTGTACCTTTCAAATTCCCTTTCTGATCACTCTGTGTCATTCAAACTCCCCTTCTGTTCACTCTGTCATTCAAATTCCCCTTCTGATCACTCTGTGCTTTTTTTCTATTGTACGGCAGTTAGGACAGGGAACAGCAGGTGGCGCTGTGCAGGCTTCTTTCGCTTTGCTTTACAGACAGGAGAAAACACGATGCTGGCAGAGGAGAGAAGAGAGACACGCTGCTGCAGAGACACACGCAGGATCGGGTATCGGGTGAGTATAATATTTTAAATATTTTTTTTAACACATTTGTCGTATAGGACGCACTAACTTTTCCCCCCAAGTTTTGGGGAAGAAAAAGTGCGTCTTATACGGCAAAAAATACGGTACATTGGCTTATTTCCAAATGCTACCACCTAGAACCAGCTGACATGAACAATGAACGTATTCATCACTAATGGCACGTGTCATGGATGGCATAAGTCATAGGTGAACCCTGATGGATAAAAATACAAACAAGTATATAATCTGTATTTTGCAAAATGTGTATCTGTGGGAGGAAGAGAAGAAGAGGAGGGAGGGAAAGCCAGGCTTTTGAAGGGCAACCAGAGTTAAATTTAAAAACACAAAATTTTATTGTTCCAACAGCATAATTTAAAAGATTAAGAGCTGTGTCTCTATAAATGAATCCTAGGTTAACATATAACCACTAGTTTTGCAGAAAATAGCAATCTGGTTTAGTATCATACTAGGTTAGCGATGGCGGTAAATTGTCCCACCCGACGTGTTTCGCCCGATCCGGGCTTCATCAGGGGTGAGGAGAAACTTAGTATTTTTGCTGGGGCTTTTTACCACATTAAGAGCCTTGTGATACCGAATTGCTACTTGTAAGTGATTTAATAGTGAGACATCTCTGTCTTAGTAGAAGTAAATGACAGTGATCCAGCAGGGGAAGATAAAGTGTTGTCTTCTTGTATGGAGTATTTTCATTGTGGTATGTGGGTGAACTGCATATTTTGTGTATATGAAAGTCCTGGAATAAACAGGACTACAGGAATAAACAGCTCCTAATCTTTTAAATTATGTTGTTGGAACAATAAAATTTTGTGTTTTTAAATTTAACTCTGGTTGCCCTTTAAAAGCCTGGCTTTCCCTCCCTCCTCTTCTTCTCTTCTTCCCACAGATACACGATATGTAATCACAGGCTGGGCAAATAGGAGTCCACTCCTCTTTGATTATCCTTTGGGGCTGTTCAGGTGGAACAAACTACTGTATTTCGCAGAAGCCAACTGTAAGGTAAGTCTTACTACCCCAGAATATCCAGGGCTCTGACTTCCCTTTTTGCCACTGAAGTCATATTGGCAATACAAGTAAATCAGGTCTATATACTCTTACCTTCAACAATATATATTGCAATATAATTAAAATTAAAAAACTTACATAGTATACATTACGCCTTCTACACCTTCTATTCTCAACCCCGGTTGTAGGTCCTGTGTGACAGCAGCACCACAAGTGAAAGCCTCTTGGAACAGAGAAAAGAGAATCCACACCAAGGGAAAGTCTATCAAATAGTGGCCAGGAAAGAAGCCTCCATAAGAAATGGAAATTGCTCAAATAGGTGACCTATAAAAGGCACCAAACTTTCATCCTCTCACCACATTATTAAATAGATTTACATCTAAATGCACAACATTTTAAGGAAGAGGATATTTATCATATGCACATGTACATACGCAGGGTACACGCTAAGATTACAGCCTAACTAAATTTTTAAGCTGTTGGAAGTGACTAAAATTGAAAATGACTTGTAGATAACGATAATTCTGCCTCCTTGAATGCAATCTATAAACCTCAGTATCTGTGGAGACAGATGCAGACCCTAAAACAATCATAAAGGAATTGCTGAGCAGAGACAATAAGCCTGATTCATCAAACCAAATCGGAAGCTCGCTCACCCAACCTGGAATCGGACGCCAAACACCTATTTATCAACCAAATTTCAGCCCGCGAGAATACACTGGTGTATTCTCCCGGCAGATATCAACTGAAATGATTGCTAGCTCTGAACCGCCCATCTCTGGCAGCTTGACACTGGCAAGCTTGCATTAAAAGTCACTGTTCCCCTACAAAATCATTCTTTCTAATGGCACACATCTTTCACCTAGCCCTAAATAAAATGTGTGTGTTGTTCAAATGTTTAAAACATATATATTAGGTAATAAATAAGCACATTTTTAAATGACGTAATATTTTCAGGTTTAGAAAGTTAACTTATTTCAGCTGTTTACATAAGCGCCTACCTACACGCTTAGGATGCCTAACCTGAGGATCCACCTGGTGATAAATACTAGCGAGTTCGGGCAGGCGAGACCTCGCTTTTGCCAGCGGACTAGATCAAGTTCTTCTTTGCTTCCATAGATATAAATATATATATATATATATATATATAGATGGATAAAAAATATAATATTAAAATAATAATAGTCAAAAAATAATATATTAATCACAAATGGTAAAAGTTACACTAAACACACACATTTAATAAATGACTTGAACATTAAAGCCTACTTTTGTTTTAATTTATTATTTATTAGACAGCTGTTTACTGGTGTACAAATGTAAAGGATCATATCAATAAATGAATATGGAATGTCAAACCATCAAAAAACAAACAGCCACATTGCATAGACTGCACATGTCCCAATTACACACGAATTGCTATCAGCTGCGTGCATAAACATGAGCATATATAAGAGTGTTGTCTGACTTGCTTTTTCCTTTGTCTGTTTTTTTGTCTTGGGGGGGAGTTGTTTGCTGTGTTCTACTAATCTTTGCTGCTACATTTCAAACTTTGCTTACTAATAGCTGGTTTCGTTTTTCAAACCTTGAATGTTTCAATGTCCATTTTGCAATTAACCTCCTGGGCGGTTCATTTCTGTCCAGTTTTATGTCTAAAAGCAGTACATTGTTCTTCACGAAAGTTTATTTTACAGTATAATATAATAGTAAGAGTATAAAAAAGTTTGAAACACAAAATCAAGTCAAAATAAAAAATTAAATAAATTAAAAAAAAAATAAATAAATAATATACTCATACTATTATAATATACTGCAAAATAAATGAAAAACAATGTACTGCTTTTACACATATAAATTGACTGTAATGCACTCGACACAGTTATTTTGTATTGAATGCAATACAAATGGATTTGAATTTCCTGCCCACCCTGAACGTAACGTCATCACGCACCGACGTCCCAGGGAACTCCACGGTGACTCATCAGGTGCAGAAAACGCCAGCCGTAAGAAGAAAGAAGATGCAAAGGAAGACACGGGATGCTGGCGGATCAGGTAAGACTCGATTTACTAATATTTCCTATAGGTTTAGCTACCCTGAGTGTGACTCGGGGTTACCGCTTCCAGCTTGTTTTTTCTACCCCGAGTCACACTTGGGGTTACCATCCAGGAGGTTAAGAAGTAAATGCTAATGCTATGTGTTTGTGGCCATATTGTTTCATTTCAATAATATGTCTTTATTACCACTTTTAAATGTCTGTCCTACATAAACATTTTCTAATCCAGTTTTCCACACTTTATAGGTCAAAATTGGTTTGTAAGTATTTTGGGAATTGAATATTTGTTGCGCCATTTTTTAACTAATTTGGCATTATTTGGAAGTGTGGGCTTACATGTTTGTTTTTCTTTTTTGTCATGTAAATTTAGTGGTGTCTGTGCCATCACTATATTTTATTTGACCTTTTAGCATATGGGTTTACTTTGAAAAAAGTTTTTTGAAAAATGTTGTAGTTTGTTTTTTGAGGGTTTGTTTTTGTGTGATCTCCTTTACAATCTCAATTATGCTTGTTTTTAAGCAGTTTGCTTCTATGAATTTTTTGAAAGGCTAAAAACATCACAATTGGCTTATTAAACAACATTGTTTGATGTGCATAGTTGAGCGCCAAACCTCAGGAGTGAGCTGTGCATTGTTGTGCGCCAAAGGGAAACCGCTATGTGCAAGTGAACTGTGTTCTACCAGTTGAAAAATGCGCCAGCCAATTTTGCAGAGAAGTATCCTCAATCCGGTAAGTTTTTATTTTTATGTGTATATTGTTTGTTTTGCTTCATGTGCACTAATGTATATACATACATGTATATGTATATATATATTTATGCATGTATGCATTCATGTGTGTACATATACATTTTTTGGACATATTGCTTAACAAAGCTTCAAGCTTCATGCTTCAAATTGAAAAGATCGCCTATTTCTTCCTATGATTTCTGATGTTGTGGGCTTGGCTCCTAGCAACATTCATGAATGATATTGCTTCTTGTAAAGCAATCCACCTTTATGTGCTTCCACTACCAAGCTGAAGTACGTAAGTCAATATATAGTGGGCCAAGGTCTAAAATGGCATTCAAACCTGCGTAAACACCCTGAAAGGCTGGAAAAGCAAGAAAATATGTTTGGCACAAAGTGTATTTGTTCCTGGAAGTTTTAGATACTAGTACTTATTGTTTTATGTAAACACCTAAATAATGCATACAATCCAGTATTTAATGAGCAAAATTAAGTTGAGCAACAACAGAACATCTGTCCATTTCTAAGAGTGCTTGATTCTGCTTACAAGCTTGGCAATCAGTGTAGTTTGATGTTGTGCTTGGCAACCTGGACCTCCTTCCAGCACCATCAGGTGTGTTAGAATGAGTATGCAACTCAGCTGGACAGCTAACTGACAACGTGTTTGGACAACGTGTTTGGACAGCACAATGACAACAAATCTATAACACCACTACAAATGAACACAGGAGTTGTGTGACAGCAAATCAACATGAGTGCAAATGTCAGACTATTAAAATAAAAAAACAAAGAAATAAAAACCGTGACAATTTATTCATAAAAGGAATATGTACATTATACATTCAAATACCAATATGTGACAATGTGACTTTGAGAATGAGACAAAGGCAACAAGGGGGTTTAAGTAGCAGTTTGGAGTAGAAACCATGCAGACATTTGCACTCAATATTTGTGGAAAAAATGACAAAAGATTGCTAAACAACAGAAACCGAGACAAACGAGACACAAAAACATTGCAGCAAAAGATGAAACTAACAGTAATGAGGATTACAAAGTTACATCAATGCATACCATTCAAGCAAACTTACTTGATAAATAACCCCCCCCCACACACAAACCGGTCCAGTTAAAATAATAAAAATGAAAATGCATATGTATTTATATGCATTTAAATGTATTTTGAAATACACACACAAGTGAAATCACAAAATGTCCCTTGATACATGTAATATAACATCTTTGGCAACAATCCTTTTTTTCAAATATTTAATTTCTTTAAATGCCAAACTAAAATGAAATTCGAATCAGATCACAAATGCTTGGTGACATTTTTTTACATTCATACTATTGTGTTATGGCATATTCTAAAGTGCTTACTAGTATATATACAGCTTGATCTAAATTAGTTTGCAGTGTTGCAAGCAAACAAAAAAGTATTAAAACAGTGCAACAAATGTAACAATAAATTAATAAATTTTGTGAATGAGTATAATGTAACGTAAAAATGTAGCACTTACCCAAAAGAAGATGAAGCATTAAAGATTCAAATCGATCCGTAATGGACTATAGATGCGCACAGAACAGGGAGCAGGTGTGTGCTAATTAATTGCTATGACCTCACCATTGACAGCTTAACAGATCCTCCTTAATCACGCAGCTGAAGATTAATCACCTTAATTGGCGTATTCTCGACCCCTATTGCTTATTTATCAAAGCAGGAATCCGTCTGGCAAGTGAAGGCGAGTGTACTAGCACTCGGCTCCGGCTTGCGGAAATATGCCTCGTATATCGGCACGTGTTTTCGCATGGCGAGCTTACGCCAGCTAGTTTGATAAATCAGGGCCAATGATTGATCTTCCATGAGTGGATGCCTGAGGATCATTACCACCTTGGCCAGTTTACCCACCTGGTGAAAGTTCCTGCCTAAACCAGTTTACTATTGCTTCAGTCTTCCTGGAAGGAGCAGGAACCTGGGACAACAATTGTGACCTCTTGAGCAAGATTTCACCAAGGATGAATAAACAATGTGATTTTTCCTGTACTTTCAGTTGGGAGTGGTTCAAGGAGAGAAAATCCTGGCTTGTATGGTTGTATGAGTAGGATTGACCATGTGCTAGACATAGAGCAGGACCCCTTTATTCTTCCTTTCCTATATACCCTTTACCTTCTTCCCTTTGTCTTGTAAATGTATATGTAAATGTATATATTATCCTGAGCTGTAAATAAACCTTTCCCTTCCATAAGACCTATTGGTAATTCTTTGAAGATGAGGCAACCCAAACAGAGCACATTCTACATAAGCCACATATATATCTCTTACAGTGGGCAAGACATTTCCTACAAATGACCACAAAAGTTTTTATCAAAAGTGATTTCAAAAGTTGATCCTTCATTAGGATCATATGAATGATATTCATAGTGCAATCAAAAAAACAACAGGCTAAATGTGTTTTCTACACAATGAGTACTGATTATTACTGAAGAATAATCACTACATAAGAAAGGAATACTGAAGAGGCACTGTGCATCAAATAGGGGTTGCAAATGACAGACAAATATAGACAGTGATACAGAAGGAGAGGACCCTGCCCCGACGAGCGTACAATCTAGTAGGTGGGAGAATTTACACACAATAAGATGAGAGATATGTAGTGGTGGGCAGTAGTGATAGTTTCAAAAGACAGAAAAAGATGGCTAGGCAAGTTTGAAGAAATGGGTTTTGAGTGCTCTTTCAAATGAGAAGAAAGTAGGAGCAAGCTAAATAGGACGGGGAAGACCATTCATGAAGCAAACCAAGAGAGAGCAGTGTCACTGATACCAATGGAGCCCATGATTTTTACTAGAAGGGGGTGGTTAACAGTGTCAAAGGCAGAGGAAAGACCAAGGAGAAGGAGCAAGGAAAGGTTGCCTTGACCCTTAGCAATGATTAAGTCATTGGCCACTTTGATAAAGGCTGTTTCAGTGAGGGTTTCTTTCACACTTTGTCCACAGTAACAGGGCTGAGGGAGGTCAGTGATGATTTACAGGTGGAAGGGGTGGGTATGGTTTGAGTGGCTCGGTGAGCGGAGATATCATGTCTGATTATGTCTATTTTATCTCTAAAGTAGGTGGCAATGTCTTGGGCAGAGAAGGTTGTTGTGGGGTTTAGGAGGGAGTCAATTGTTGAGAAGAAGTTGCATGGGTTGGAAGCTTGAGAGGAAATGATAGCTATATATAATATACCTTTTCAGTTTGACCAACAGCCGTTTTAAAGCAACTATTGTCATGAAGGTATATTCTGCAATTGATCCTATCTCTGCTAAAAAATGTGCTTATATTCTTTTCAATAAATAGGAACGTTTGTAATAGTTTTCATGAGCAAGTGGAGCAGTGTATCTATGTTTTCACTTTGAATTTTCCAAGGCAAGGTACCAAGATAGGTTTCCAGCTAGAAAGGTAAAAAACAAAAAAAAGTTTGGTTTAAGAATGTGCAAAACCTGACTGGCTATATTGACAAAAGTCATCTAGCCAGATAAGTTATAAAACAGAAATCCTTTCTGAAATGGAGAATTTGGGACAAAAGGGAGAATGAAAGCGTGAAAACATCGGAAAGTCTCAAGTGTCCTTTATGAATAAGGGGTTTTCTATACTACAGCTGAATGCTTTATCAATAAAATGTATAACTAATATGGCTCTAGTTATAAATTATTCCTCTGTCTTTTTATCCAAAATTTGCTGACAGCTGGTCAAATCTCTCTACACTTTTAATCTTATTTCTTATTAAAACAATGACTTGTTCTGTCACCTATTTGCCAAACTTAAAAGTGCACAGGTATTACAGTAGGTTATGCTATCTGTTTAAAGAAAAATTATGAATAAATCTAGAGTGAATTGATAGGAGAATAATTTATAAATAGAGCCCATAGTGTTGCTTTCTGAGCTCTGGCTGACCATGAAATGTTCCCACACATTTAACATTTGGTTTGGTTCTGCTAAAGCAGATCATTTAAAATGTTGAAACATAATTTGTTTCAGTGCAAGCTCCACCATATTGCCTTATAGCGTCAATATGGCTGATGTACTCCTCCTCCCCCTCACTTGTCCACAGACTACGTCTTTCACCCCAAGATTCCCAACCCCCCTGTATTATTATTGTTTTTGTTTTTTTATCATATGTGTTTCTTACTATGGTTCTTTTTTGATGTACAATTGCTCTATTTTCATATTGCTCTTTCTTATGACTGTACTGTTGGAATTTACCTTTTAAAATGCAAACAAAAATAGATTTACCTATAATTCCCTATTGCATCAATGAGCAACCTGGGGAGGAGAAGTGGACACAGGAACCCATCTTTAGTGCTGGCCAACTACCTCTTGGACAACTAAATAGCTTGATATATGCCCTCGCCAAGAGAGAGTATGAATAATCATTTGTGCTTTTAGGCAGAGCTCTGGTGCTGTAGTAGATAAAGAACACTGGGATGTTAAGGCACCAATATTGCAGGTTTCTTCTAATATAGGGATGGAAAGTTGTGCCAGGACTGGGTAGGTGTGTGTAGAGATTGGAAGCTGTATTTTACTGCAGGCAGACTCTGGGCTGTGATTTCAAATGGGTTCAAATGGCAAGAGCAGAATCCTGCAAATTTTGGACTGGGACATGAGACAAGATCACTCTTGGAGAATCCTCTGGAGCTATATAGGAATACCAGTTGTATTGGAACTATATGAAAGTGGATTGCATTCCAAGGACACTCTGCTTCCCTACCCCTCTCTCCGAAGTGCATTGAATTTTTTAAAATAAAACCCTAATATGAAGATCTGTCTGCCTGTAGGAGGGTGAGCACTACATTAGCCTGCATCCTTTTACAGTTTCAGAGTGTAAGCTTTTTTCAACAGGAAACTTCATTTCTGATTTGGGTTACGTCAAAACAAAACAAACAAAAAAACCACTTCTGTTAACATTCTGAACTGTACCTTGTGAATTGATTTATGCTTTGCATGTGCTTACAACATTAATATGGATTTGTACAATTGTACGCAGTGAGTTTTATCCTGCCCTACCTGACTTTTCATCTTTACACAAAAATACACCCCTGACCTTCCTCTTTGCTTTAAAAAATCTTAACCACTGATCTGCTACTAGTAGGAGTCACAAAAAGGTCATATTTGTCCCAGGGTTAATGTAAAGTGTCTAACTCGTTTATTTGGTAAAGGAAGCTTGGATTTTATTGTCCATTTTTAGTAGTCACCCTTCTAAGTACACATTTAAAAACCTCACACTGATAAACAAAAAGGGTTGAACTATTGTAAGGAATTAGTTATATTTTGTTCACAAGTGACATCCTTGAACAGATTAATATTCAGGCTGCTATAGACTATAATATGATTTAATAGGTTTAAATAGGACCAGCAATACTTAAAAGGTTACTGGAGTTCTTCAAATTGAAGCCTTTTATCTGCTCTTCAAAAAAATATATTGTAACAAGATTGCCACAATGTTTCCATGAATAAAACTTACTAGTTTTTATACAGTTTAAGGCTTAAGGCTTTGAAAGCTCATGTTTGAAATTCCCATGCCTTCCAATGGGCTAATCCACACCAGGACGTTTCCTTGAGATACGTTTGTAAGCATTATCTATAACGTTGCTTGCAACGTTTAAAAAATTAAAGCGCAGCAGCCAAAGCGTCAGCTTGGCAATAGTCACATCAGAATGGTCAGAAAAAAGATGGTAAACAAGACAAAAGATCAGGGATCCTGCTCTCAGACCCCGCAGCCTCATTCCAGAATGGCCGACCACCAGGACTTGTGTACAAGGGTTGTGGGTTCATCTGTGTGGGTTGTTGTGGCTGCCGAGTCCAATAACTGTCTTAAGTTTGTTAAAATATGCTTTTGTTGGTTGCTCACTATATCTGATGTGGGTCGGGAGAGCTGGAAGGTCAATACATGCCCTTTTAAATTTTACTGGTTAAAGAAAACTTTGATATATGTTGGGAGACACTCGCTCCAGTATCTGGGGATACACCTAACTCCTACATACCATTCTTTGTTCCAAGCCAATTATACTCCCTTACCCAAAAAGATTTATTCAGATTTAAATAACTTGGCCACTGCTCCTCCACCCTGGATGGGTTGTATAGCAGCTGTTATGATGAATATTCTTCCCCAGAATTTATACTTGTTTCGAACTCTCCCAATTTGTGTTCCCCCCTCAATTTTGGCTACTCTTCGGGGCAAAGTCATAAATTTTATATAGGGAGGCAAACAAAGTAGGATTCAGAAGAAAACTATGGTCACTCCCCATTCCCAGGGGGGGTTAGGAGTCTCTTCTTTCAATCACTATCATTTGGCGGCCAAATATCACAACTCTCACACTCTACCCTAAGAGGAATAAACCCCAATGGTTAGAGATGAAAGAAGCAGCTGTGACACAGGGCAATATGGCGTCTTTGATGTAGATCCCCAAGAAATTCAAGCAGTATAGGAAATGCCCAGCTTTGTGTCATTTTTTGTTACTATGGGATAGACATAGGTCTAATTTGGATTTGTGTTCATCCCATGACCCCTGACCCCTTTCTGGAATAATCTGGAGTTTTCTCCAGGCAAGGATAAAAATAGTTTCAAATGGTGGTCCAATAAAGGGTTTGAGTGGATATTACTGATGTGTTCAGTTTTGAATATTTGACTAGTAAAAAGGAGCTCCCGTGTCATGAAAATTTTCATTATAAAATTGAATAAATTTTGGTTGGCTTCACGTCCCCTGGGTCTCACTGCGTTTGAAAGTACATGCAGATCTTTGGCTGATACGAATGGTCAAATCTCAATAATATATAGTACATTAATGTTGTCCCCTCACAAGATACAATACATGTGCTCTTGAGAGGAGGACTTTGGTATGCTGTTTTCTAGGGAGCACTGGAGTGAGTTGGCCTACTTCCCCTTGAAACATTGCTTTACTTTGCTCTGGTAGAGGCAAAATACAAGGTGTTTTTAAGGTGGTATTTATGTATTATGTTTTAGAGGTTGTGATGCTAGGGGTACAATGTTACATATGTGGTGGTCTTGCCTGGAGGCCCAACTGTTCTGGAGAAAGATTTTCAATATGATTTGCAGGGTTTTGGAGAGAGAGCTGAGGAGTTATCCATAAGCTGTTTTATTTAGCAAATGTGATCCGGAAGCCCCTAAGTCTGTTTTGAAACTTTTGAAGCTGCTGTTGCTGGCAGCTTGGATCACCCTGGCTAAATCCTGGAAGTGTCCCCCAAATAGAAATTGAATTGGATTATGGTCAATGATAAAATGACCCATATCCTCAATAATACGATGGTGAAATTTGACAAGATTTGGGACCCCTGTAGGGGATATGGCTCATTCAATCCTGATAAACATAAACTAGGCAGTACTGTGCCTGATCTCATTTGCACTATTTCTCGCCTCCTTTTCTGTGCTTGTCAAGTCTTGTCTGTCCTTCCTTAGTCTTGTTGTGTCTGTCTTGTTTTTGTCACTCTATGTCGATTTCGTTATTATTAGTGTAACTAGAGTTCACACAGGAGTTACTGTTAAAACTCGTTGATTTGTACTGTCTGATATCAGCACTTTATCTCTGTACTGATTTGATATGTATGGATTATTTGCACCGTTACAGTAACTCATTGTAAGTTTTTCTTTTTCATATGTTATATGACTTGTTTATACTTTTGTTGTTCAATAAAAATATTGAAAAATAAAAAATAAAAACTCGAGGTTAACGCTGGAAAATGCCCAAAAACTCGGGAAAACGCTTTCGTTGATTTCAATAGGGCATTTTACAGCGTTTATAAGCACTTGAAACGTAAACATATTAAAGACGTGGGAAATGCATTAAAATGCTGGAAAACACAGTAAAAATGTGGGAAAACACGGTATAGACTTTTTCCAGTGTTTTAAAGGCATGCCTTAAAACGCTAATAAAACTGCATGAAAACGCATAAAAACGCATATAAACGCAGTAGAAATGTTTACATGCATTTTTAAAAACGTCCGTGTAGACCCAGCCTAAAGGCTCTGGAGACACTGCCCCTGATTCATCATTGAAATCCGCGATCGCGGGAAGCGCGATAATACGCGCGACCCGCGATCGCGGATTACCGCGGTCCGGG
>NC_092863.1:50279698-50364464 GCF_032062135.1 Pyxicephalus adspersus
AATGCATGATCGCCAGTAAAAAGCTGTCGGATAAGCGCGGCTCCGTGCGCGAGCTTTTCCGGTTGTTGAATAGCGCGATCGCGCGCGCGATTCCGGATCGCTAATACGAATGCGCGACCGATAATCCGATTTTGTTTGATGAATCAGGGGCACTGTCAGATTCCCTAAAACACAAAGCAGTTTTACAGCCAAGAGCCACCAATTAAAACAGATATGGCAGAGGTTTGAAAGGAAGGCTTTTTTTTCTGTCATACCAAAAACCTGAACATTTTTAAGGTGGTTGAATCAATTTGAGTTAACTTAGTACAGCTCTAATATTTCTTGAAAAACATTCCTAGAATGACTGATGCTACCTACCAACATTTAGTAATGACAGTCTCCTAAATTAAATATTTATAGCATATTTAAATATATTTATGTGCAACAAATTCCTAACACATCTAGTGTCTCTTACACACAAATAGTGATCTGTTAAGCAGTTTTCATGTACTGTATATAGAATAGCAGGTTAGAATTCAAAGTGACATTTTTTCTGTTTCTCATTTTCCCATGAAAATAAAAATCCAAAATCTGAATGCGGATGTGTGGGGTGGCCTGATAAGCATGTTTTTGAATAATACAAATTGCTGCAGGACTGTATTTGCTTTACTCTGGTAAATGACCTTTATTGTCCTAGATAAAGCTCACAGTCAAGGACCTATTCAAAGGATGCTAACTGAGAGTCTATGTAAATGATCCTTGCTTTAGCTTCCATAGTCAGGACAGTGCTGAAAGTGGAATACACAGACTGTTGAATAAATTTACATCTCCATTGCATGTAGATAAGCCCACTGGCTGTGTTTGCAACCATCTATTTCATAAAAAAATAATTATAATAATACTTTTCTTTACCTAAATTAAACTAATATATGTCCTTAAAAATAAAAATTACTGCAGACTAAATCACTAAGGGAAGTATATTCAGGCAACACAATTATAATAGTTGAAATCGGTACAAAATGAAAGCTTGGTTTTTAAAATGCAAGTGGTGTAGAGTAAAGTATAGTTAATATAATTATTGTGTAATTTCCATAGCACAAACACATTGAAAACCTGGTCAATTCAAACTAAACATACCAGAAAAAATACATTATTATAAGCAATCTCCTGTGCAACATTTTATCTCTAGGGATACAAAGTACTGGTCTGCTAAATTTATATGCAAATCCCCACATGCAAAAAAATAGGTTTGGCCCCCTCCCTGTAATCAAGCTGTGTTTTTTTTTCTGACTTTTCTTAGTACATCCCTATTAAACTTGATCTAGTGCAGAGGCTGCAGAATGGAAGCAAAGCACAAATTTTACAGGGAATGTTAAGATTTATGTACAGCTTTGGCATTCTTTGAATTTACTTAATTGTCATTTTTACTACTGGCGGCTGGCGGCAGGGTTGCACTGGCATGTAGTATCTACCTCTGGCAGGTCATTGGAGAATGAATGGTGGATGGCAGTGAGTAGTTCAGTTCTGCTTGCTGCCATCTCCTGTGAAATCTGCAGCACTGTGGTGCAGGTGGCTGGGAATGGCTAGGAACCTCTGAACCTGCCCAAAAAGTATACTTTACATTCTGAAATGCTTAGATATATGCATGACAAACTCCCAAATGTTACAAGGTTTTTTTTAGCTAATACAACCACCCTGTGCCTTGCATTTGTTTGCTTGGAATGCTTGTGTTCACCAGGGTATTGCTCTAAGTGATAGAGATTCTGGACCAAACACATCACTTGAATATCAGATTCACTGCTACATAAATAGACCTAAATAAATAGACCCTTGAACTTCTCTTATCTCTATACTCTATAAATTGGTATGTGCCTACACACATACCTATTGTACCAAAACAGGTTTTTTTGCAGTTGCTGGCAGAATTTCTGTTTTTTACAAACCAATTACCAACTGGTTTCTTAAATTTTATCTGACACTTTACACTTTATAGTTTATAATCTATATATAAGAACTACAGTGTAACGTAAAAGAGTATATCAGATTACAAAAATAAATATTTTATTGAATACATTTTAAAAATTAGTCATAAAATGACTATAGATAATGTAGAGGATGGGAGTGAAAACAAAGGAAACCTGTATGTATCTCATATTTATTAAAATCATGTGAGACACTTAAAAAATATCAGTCCTCTAATAGTAAAATGCCTTTGTATTGTTTGGTTTCCATAAATATCATCCATGGTGTCTAGGTTTCTTCAATTTTTTTGCCTGTTATGAAGTAGCAGTGAGGTTTTCTAAGATGATTATCTCACCAACCTTAGATATCAATTTAGATGAATGTAGAGGTATAGAGTTTCTTCACAATGCTGGGATAATTGATTAAATTTATAAGTAATTTTCTATATTTTGTTTTAGGATCGAGTAAAAAAAAATATTCTGGATTGGAGTCTAAATTGACATGTATATTGTTTTAAATGTGTTTTCTGATAGATTCTCAAAATGGTCCATGTCTAGGACTAGAGGGCCATATGTGGTATAGAATCTGTCTGTGCTTTACCTGATTTGAACTAGTTTGATTTTCTCTGTTGCAACAATAAATTTTATTTAGGATCTACTGTCTCATCTCTGATGGTCCGTTTGTTGACCCCCTAAAAGTACCTGACAATATTCCCTAAATTAACAATAACTGATCTAATTTTGTTTAAACTTTAATATTTTAATTTTTTAAATTTTTAGTTAATGTTATTTGCAGTTCCTCCTTAATATTTGGATGAAAACCTTTGTTTTCTCCATAGTATTTTTTCCCCTTTTTTATTTGTTTGTATCTGCTTTATATTGTATAATATTGATTTGCCCTATTTCCTTTTTATGCTATTCTGTTCTCCCTATTTCTCCTTTTAAAAAATTATTAAAAACTATATCTGGTATATCTCTTCCTAGTTCCTAATACAGGATAGCATGTATGATGTGAAGAATTTGAGATAAGAAGGTAATTTATTTTAAGCAATTTACAGTGATTAAACTATGCATAAGTGGTTTCTTATTTTATTAAGGTAATTAAGTTAATAATTTATAAGTTATTAAGTTTTATTAAGTTAATAATATTAAGTAAACATTTTGTTCAAGGTTTTGAGGTATGGATTATGTGTAAAAGTGATGTTTAAAGGCTCTGATTTTTGGTCAATAATTTAAAATTTGAAATTAAAGCACCTAAATTCCATTGATTGTGTGATTATAAGTAAAGGTTATCAGCATATTCCACTATTTTATGATTTATTGATGGCAGGGATAAATAAAAAATCAATAGATTATTTCTAGGGGGATACAAAAAGGATTCTGATGTTAAGGCAAAAATCAATGGCAATAAGGGGCATCCTTGATGTGCCCCATACTAAATGGGAAATTAATCAGATCTAACTTTTGTTGAACTGTACTGCAGCAGAAGAGGCTGAGTATAAAGCAGAGATCTATTAGAGCATGTGTTCTTGAACACCTATTTTGAATAAAGTAAATAGAGTAAATAGTGTTAATAACTCTGATAGAGATTTTGAGGGCCTTCCTGTCAAGAGTGATTCCTACTTGGAATGATAGTATGATTTTGAGAGATAGCAATTATTTTGAATGATAGTTTTGATTTGAGTAATGCAATTGGTTGAAAACTACAACACTGGGAGCTCCCTTTTTGGTTTCAGGTATTACTTTAGTATGTATTCATATCATATCTAAAGGAAAACAATCTTTTTTAGAGTGTTAAAAAGCTTTATTAAAATGTGGGGCAAGGATTTTTCTTACATTTTTATATAAATGTAGAGAGAAACTGCTGGGGAAATTTTTAAACAATGCTTTCCCATCTTAAAATGTTTAATTGTGTTATTTAATTCATGAATCTAAATTGGAGATTCAAGATGTTCTGAAGCATGATTACTTTATTACTTGTAGAGAAAATAATTTATTGAATATGGTTTCTAGAGTTGGGTCCTTTAAGGATTTAGCTAATAATCTCTTCAATTGATTGTGAGATTTGTAAAAGGTGCTTGACTTCTTGTAAATGGGATTAAAGGCTGCATGTAATATTGTATTAAATAGGGGGTCCTAAAGCTTAGAACTCTTGAAAATCCATTGAAATGAAATTTCGTTTATGAAATTTTTAAGCATGGAACTATGTTTTGTTAATATTCCACAAATAGCATATTTGTTTGCTTCCTTTGTTATTAAGTGGTTTATACCCTGTATCTGATTTTGTGTATAATAAAAATGTATTGCTAAGGTCTTAAGTGATTAGGTTTTGAAGAGGATATATATTAGGTCTCCAGTTATTTGATTTTTGAGAGGCTTCTCCTCTGTGAAGGGTCAGAGATACTTTTTGGTTTTCTGAGACATCGTAGGGATAGGTGGGAGGCACCTTTGGAAACATCTACTATTGGGTCTAGTGCAAAATTAAAATATTATCTCCTAATATCTATAACAAATCATAATATTTAAGACAAAAGTTAGCATATATTGATATAGTACATTTCTGAAAAATGTAGTGGACATTAGGGTCATGTTTTCTTTTTTAACCATTGTTGAGATTTTAATCTAGTACTATGATAAGCTCAAAGAAATCAGTGATTATGAATTTTTCAAATCCCCCCCCCCCCCGTCTAAAATGTGGTTCCTGGAAAAGCAGCATAGATATACAAGTCTGAAACACTTTTCTGATAAATTAGAGCTTTTAATGTCAAGTCCATCAAGTTCAAAGTGCCCATTGACACCACGTGTTCCTAAAAGAAAAGTAAGAAAGTATGAAGAATGTAACTTTTCAAAGTACATCAAGTTCAAAGTGGCCATTGACACCACATGTTCCTAAAAGAAAAATAAGAAAGTATGAAGAATGTAACTTTTCTTTGGACATTGCTGAGGCCTGTAAATATGTATGGATGAAATTCTAGAGGCTCTTCTAATGAAGGGGACATCAAGATTCTATTAGGCTCACTCTCTGCAGACTCTCACAACAATAAGGTCATGTTTTGGGAATGAGATCCTCCCCGTCAACCAGACCCTTTTCTGTTCATATCTATATCTGTATGTAAAATATTGTAGAAACTGGATGGGTTATGTTTGTTTTCCTTATTTATTTTCTGTCTAGCCAAGTGTGTGACTAATTTAAAAAATGACAAACAGTGCAGTTCAGCTTTCTTTGTTATTCCCAGTGTGTAGGTCATAACTCAGTACATCACCAGAGTATTCACCCATCATACATGTTTTTAAATGTAGGAATGAATTCAAAATTCCTCATTGTTGTGAGAGTCTGCAGAGAGTGAGCCTAATAGAATCTTGATGTCCCCTTCATTAGAAGAGCCTCTAGAATTTCATCCATACATATTTACAGGCATATTTACAACAATCGCTTCTAATCCAAATCTGATCAATTTTATCATTTCATATCTGATTTAGCACAACACTTTAACCACAAAACTGATTTAATACTAAGTCTTTATCATCACTATAATCAATTTTTGTGGTACTATTCAACTGTTCCCACTATCCATTTTCAAAATGGTTACATTAAAATAGAAACTAACTAATCACAATATGATGAATATTAGTTTTATATTATATTAAATGTATTATTATCTGCCAAGATGACATCTTCTCAACCATATTGTTGTTGCTAAAATACTTGACTAAACATACAAGTTCCCATCACTGTTAATATCCTGCTGCTGTATCCAACAGGACAAATGCAGTACAACTGATAATTATGCAGAATACATTAGCATGTTATCAGATGATTAGAGTCATTAGCAATTCAGCTTTTTGTAATAAGTACTGGAATATTTATGATGAACCATGTGTGACAGAGGGTAGAGAACAAAACAGTGCTATCATTCATTCTGTAATAACTATCCAATGTCACATCTAATACAAAGATAATCAACAAGGAGAAGATGAGACGCACATTGGAAATAAAATATAAGGGATAAGATTTCTATGCCATCTTTTTGAGACTACAAACTTTTTGTTTGTGGATTGAAAAAAAATGTTGTAGATTGTTTTACATTAGATTATGCAGATGGCTAGATAACCCTTTTTCTGAGTTTTCATAATATCAGAATATAGTGTATAGGCTGCTTATTGCATAATTAAGCAAAATATGGCCACATTACTAAAAGAAACATTCGCATTAACACTTTTTTTTTACATATCCCCACCTTTACCTTACTGGTGTAAATGTGATTCATACACCCTCATTTCTGATGGACCTGCATCGCTGTACAACTGAAATTCTTTCTTTTGTAAACTTAAGATCAAATCAGATCTCAATTGAGCCAAAGATGTTTAATGGCACATGTTCATCTCCAATAATCCTGAAGAATATTTTGTATTTCTTGTCCCAGTTTCACAGGCATAGCAAATGCATGACAACATCAACACCCAATAACATCAAAGAAAAAAAACCTGCCAAATGTTAATTCAAGGAGAAACATAGCAAAAGTTTAGCTTTAATTTATGCATTGCTACACACTTAAGGATAGATGAAGTTAAGTTTTTTTTTAATAAAACAGTTTTAATCATTTGGTAAAACAGGAAATAGAAGGTAAGACTTTTACCAACACAAATAAATCTATTTTTTTAGAATATGGTGTGATAACATAAAAGAAACATGGATAGAAATATAGGTTCTGCCAATGCTGACTATTTAAAGGCCTGCTAACTGGTTAACCCCACACAAGTAAGTCCCATGTTACCTAAGTGTGCAGTGAGAAGACAAGCAGTATTAGTCAGGACTTGCCTTTCCTGTTCCCTCTTGACTCTCCAATTTACTATGATGTATAAAGCATTAGAATTGCATTCCTTATTTTACCTTATTTTTTCACACAATTACTCAGTTCACTAACAACGTACATGTGGAATCAGGTTTTACATGAAGTTATTATTTTACTATTTATGGTTTCTATTTCCTATGATTATTCAGTTTATTCCTAACTTAAATGGAATTGTTTGCTGATTTATTCAGTAGACACCTCAAAGGGCTTGTGTGATCATAACCAAACAGATGCTAGTTTTATTTTAACAACTTATTTAATATAGAATGTACATTATTAGTTATAGAGTACAGCACTTGCTGCCAGCAGGTCCATTGATTGAAGTGGGCAAACCTGGGAATTATATCTAAGATCCTCAAGGAGCTTCCCCAACCTCATATGCACCTGAAGAGATTCATTATCTGCAGCATTCATGTATGGTTAAAAGCTTAAGTTCCAGGATCTGCCCACCATTCTTTCGTGAGGCTCAAGGTCAAGGGGAGATTTACTCCTTCATCTTTAGGAATTCTGGGACTAAAAGGACCGAGGGTTGTAATTGTATGTATTTTGCAGGCCTGTGTGTGTTTGTTGATTAATGTAATGCAGTGTGTACGCATGGGTATACATGTATGTTTGCATGCAATGTGCAGATTGTGTGTATGTTTGTGTGTATGTATGGATGTCTGTATGTAATACACAATGCTTTGTGTATATATATGTGTGTTTGTTATGCAGATAAGTATGCCATGCAGGTTTTATATATTATTCCCACTGATACAGGAATGTCTTGTACTCCTACAGACCATCAGAGGGCTTTATTTTTACTGAAGGGGCATTTAATACTCCTACTGATGCTGGGACATGTTTTACTCCAACCGATAAAGGGAAATTTATTTCTCCAAATGATAAGTGAATGAGAAAAATGATTTTCCCATTGACACTGAGCACTTCTTTACTTCCAATCATTCTGGGGCATTTTTTACTTGACAATGTTTACATCCAATAACCAATGACACTGGGGCATTGGTTACTTCCACTGACATAGGGCACGTTTTACCCTTACTAACCACTGATTTTTTTTCCTATTGTCATTGAACATTGATACAGGCTCATTTTTTTACTAGGCACCTATGTTACCCCCTCTGGCAACTGATGTGGGAGCTTTTTTCACTGATACAGAGGCATTTATTGATATTACTGAAAAAACACATGGGGGTATTTTTTATTCCAGCTTACCTTGTAAGCAGGAATATTTATTATTTCCAAATATCAGCAATGCAGGACCCCTTAAAGTCTACTATTCCCCTGATGTCTCCATGAGGACATTGGCCCTAATTCATCAATGAAATCCGCGCTCACTGGTTGCGCGTACTTTCGCGCTTCCAGCGAGCCGGTTTTCCGCGGTCCGGAGTCGAGTGCGCTCGTACACTCGCCTCCTCACTGCCAGCCGGATTCCTGCCTTCATAATAATGAGCAATAGGGGTCGCGAATCTGCCAATTAAGGCGATTAGATTTCAGCTGCGGAAAGAATGATTTTTTAGGGGAACAGTGACTTTTAATGCAAGCTCGCCAGTGTAAAGCTGCCGGAGATGCGCGGCTCCGGCCGCGAGCTTTTTCAGTTGCTGAGTTGCACGACGGTGTACGATTTCGGATCGCGAATACGAATGCGCGAGCGAGCGTCCGATTCTGCTTGATGAATTAGGGCCATTCTGTCAGAGCACAATATTAAAATTAAAAATATAACAAATAATGAGCCCTCACACCCTTCACATAAACTGATTAGCAGTATTATAGTTTGTTTCTGTTAGGGTAAACTCAATGTTAATACTTGACAGGCTTGGTATCTATTTATTCAACACAGACCCCTTTATACTTTAGGTTTGATACTCAGTGGTGCAAACTTTTTAACTGTTGATTATAAGGGCCTCCAACTTTCAAAAAATAAATTATGTTTATTAAGTGCAGCCAAACATTGCACCAGTGAAAGTGTTAGGTTGCTGTCATAATCTGCATTGACTTCCAAGACCAGAGGTTCGGAAGCCAAACAATTAGTTATTTTCTGAATGAGTGCTCATAAATGCCAGTCTTTTCTCCAATTACAGTAATGCTTTTAAAAGATTAAGTTAAACTAACGCTGAAAAAAGTCTAAAAAATCAAGTATTTTAAATGCTTACTTGCAATGAATCAATCAGAATTTGTTTTGTTGTCCCTTGTTCACCCTTTTTGAATCTGTACCTAGAACAGAGTTAAAAGCTATAATGAAGATAAAAGATGGCAAAATGTACCATTAGTAAAATTGTAAATTGGGGCAACTGAATTGGTTTTTACATTGGAGCACAATAATTATGTTTTTTTTGGTCATTATAGCCAGTATTCTAACATTAAATAAAAGAATTATAAATGAAGCACTGTCATTCAGTCAGAAAAGTAAAAAATAAGGAACAAATACGATGTTTCTGTGGGTGCTGAAACATCTGTGCCATAAATTTGGATTGTGATCATGCATATTACTAATTTACATAATAGCCTGATAGGCAAGTTGGAGATGCAACGATTGGGGGTAATGGAAGACAAAGCATAGTAAACAGAACATATCTGTTAGGATCAGTGTTAGGATCAATATAGTTCAGTTTATTTATTAATGATCTGGTAAATAAATAGCTACTTTGGTGACACCAATAACTTATGCTGATCAAAAATCAGAAGTACAGTAATGCCTTACAAAATGACTATATGGCAAATGTAATCTAATACTGACAAATATGAGATTATGCACTTGTGAATGTGAGAATAGCAATGTCCATTTACATTAAAATGATGGCAGTTGGACAAAACAGCTACAGGACTTGGGAATATGGGTAACAATATTGTTAACAGCACAAATCGAATCAATGCCAAGATTAGCTGCCAGAGTAAACAAAAAACTTGAGATGCTTAAAAAGGGAAATAAAAACATTTGATGTAGCACTGTCTCAAGTAAGGACAGTAAAATATTCGGACAGTTTTGGTCACCACATTGTAAAAAGGATATGAGTTTTGGAGAGTGTTCAAATGCGAGTGACTTCATAAAAAAGAATGGAAAATCTTACATAAAGTGAAATACTAGAAATGTTGTGTCTTTTTAGTCTCTAAAACATTGTACTGGTGATCAGAATGTTGTTTAAAAAATCCACAGTTTGCTCACAAAAACAACTATTTACATACAAATGCTGCCTTCTCCACTTCTGTTAAGCATTCTCTATGCCTTAACTGCAGCAACATAACTAGGGATGAATTCACTGTTTATGGCAAAATATATTTCATTCGTTGAGCTGTTTAGAAGAATTTTTCTTAAAGGCAAACTTTTATTAATGGGTTTTCCCCACCATTTCACTTTCCCACTTGACTACAATGCATTTTTCCAAAATTGTGAAATATTGCTAAAAAGCCTAGACACCCAAATTTTGGGTGAAAATTTAGTTTATTCCTACCAACACTACTTTTTTGGGTTGCTACAGCTAGTAGTACCATCACTGTGGATGGAATCCACTAAAAGATAAAATTGAAAAGTTAATGGTAAAAGCTTTATTTACACACTATTACCAGTCCTACCCCTGCTACCGCATCTCTGACATTGATTAGAGTACCAACTCTAGATGGTGTCTTCCTATAGTGGAAACCATGAAATTTGAACATTTAGGTTATGTCCTTCTATTTTAAACATACCAGACTGAACTGCCTCAGAACACAGAGTTGTGTGTTGTTTCTGAATTTTGTCTGGTTAGTACCCTGCATTTATCTTTTTCTGTCTCTCTGATTTGTATTGGTGTTCATTTTTGGAGGTGGGAGGAGAAAACGGGAACAAGGTAGAAGGTATATTTATTTTTATAGTCTCAAAAAGAGAAAGGATTCATTCTTGATGAGTCCTGGAAGAGTAGGGCTTTGCAATTTGAAATCAATATACTAACAGGTATCTACTAACCACAAAGAAAGATTTGTTTTGTAGTTGAAGTTTTTAACAAAAGGTTCCAACATTAAACAGTGGAAAAAAGTCAATTGAATTTTAGATATTTATGCTAATTCTCACAGAAGGACTTAGGTTCTTACAGGAGGTACTTAGATTTTTGATATGGTGGGTGGAGTACATGGGTGCTTGAATTGTAAAGGAGACTGGAGGCTTAAGAAACGATGTGAGTCTTCACTATGAGTATGGACAGTTAGGATGGGGCTCCCTCCACACCAGAGGTGATTGCAAATGCCTGCCTGCCTCTTGTACCTCCTGTAAAAATTACCATAAGCAAATTAGAACAGGTTTGAAAACCAAAGTACTTTCTTATGTGAATCAACTAAAAAGGTTTGCTGTATATCCTAATTTTAACAGATAACTTACAGAGAGCGATCAGTGATCATATTTTTTTATCAGAAGTTTTTCTGTGGAAGCAGAAAACATATTTGCAAAATGTGTCAACAACAGAGGGAAGTTTTAATGATGACATCACAGCTGGTTTCTAAAAATATGTATATTCTATGGATGTTTATGTTTTGAATGAAGATACCAGAAAACTTTCTACACTCATCAAGAATGAGTTCTTTCTATTTTTGAAATTATCTGTACTATTTGTGGTTGTCCATGTAGTCAGAGTGGTAAACTGAGCTGTGCTGCCATGTATGTTCCAATCCTACCTCCAATGACACCATTAAAGTTTCTTCTGGTCACTGCAAAAAGATGCGTGAGTTAAAGTTGTTAGCTCTTTAGTATACAAAGCTGACAGTAGAAATCTCAGCCCTTGGGAGCCTGTAAGGCTTTGCACCTTAACAATGGGCTCAAAATTAATATAGTGTTGCTTGTTAAAGAACACGGTGGGGAACACATCCATTGGCAAGCAGCAGCTGATAGGAGCTCTACCCTCTGCGTACTTTAAACATGGTCTACCTGCCATTGGTTATCTTGAATTTATGATTTACAAAAACCAGATTCAGCTAACATTTGCAGAACCCAAAATGAATTGTACAAATCCTTGATCAAGCATGTTTAAAAACAATAATATAACCATAAAAAACCTATTCAGCTTTAAAGCTCATAACAATTTTTTTTTTTTTTGCAAAGGGATTTTACCTGGACCTTGCTTTAGAAGGCAAACACAAAGAACAGAAACACTGTGCAACAATGCAAAAAAAGAATACTTAAATATAAATCTAATGCCAGAGTGGGTCTTGATCATTTGACATTTTGCTGTTGCATAATGCAAAAATATGTCTCAATAGACCTTGGAAAACTACAAAAGCTACACTTCAGTGAAATCCCACGCTTTTATCAAACATGTTTTTACTTCGTTATTGACCCAGTGATTGGAAAATTTTGGAGATATGAGATAGGAAACATTACTCCCTTGCAGTTTAAGTTAAAGTTTTCAGTAGAAAACAAATGTTGCTAAAGTTGGCATAAATAAGGTAGAGTCTGGGAAAACTAACAGGCTGAAATTTGTGTTTTTTTAGTCATAATGTGATGGCTTTGATCCCCTGCGAGAGAAAAGCCTGGATTTTTTCTATTTTTGTGGAAATTTTTGTGAATAAAAGTGGCCAGAGCTCCCTGAAATTGGAACCAAGGTGCATTTGATGTCAATATCCCACTACATATATATACAATATATTGTGTTGCCTTGGTTTGCAAGCATAATTTCTTCTGGAAACATGCTTGTAATCCCCATATGCTTGTAATTTCCCCATAGAAATATTAGAAACTCCGACAATTCGTTCCACAACCCAAAAACATTTATAGAAAAATTTGAATACAAAATACTGTAAAGAATGAAAATACATAAAAATACATAAAGTAAAACAAATTAACTAGCATTTTTTAAAAGAATCATCAAGAAAAGATGAGGGTTATTGTATAGAATGACTTTCACTATAACAGAATAATTGCAAACTGTTGGATTACAGGAATCTTTATCTTTTTCTTTTTGTGCAACTTTAACAAGGAACTTTGAAATCTCCGCTTGCATTAGCACCCAAAAAGAGAGTAAGATGGTCTTTCATGGGCTTGTGATCAGGCATTGCATTCTCTTCTTCTGTTATGTAGGTCCACTTTGGCATCTTTTTCTAAAAAAGGCCACTCTCATTGCAGTCAATGAACTTCTGGAACTTCGGCAGCGAACTTCTCAGCTGCCTTAGCATCCAAACTTGCAGCCTCTCCGTGTCTCCCAACTCTATGGATTCCACTTCTCCACTTACAGTTCTCAAATGTTGTTACACAACTGCATACTTGTATGGAAATTTTTCAGCATTGTTGTTACACTTGACTTTAGTCAGTAGAACCCATAGCTGGATTTGTGTTCTCACAGATTTTTTGATCTATGGTGGCTGCATGCTTCCATGCCAGGCTGTTTTTGTGAATATCAGACCAAATTTACTGTTAATGTAAAGTTTTGGCTTGTAACATCAGCCACTAAAAGGCCAATAGTTTCTTATGCCCTATATTTTCAATAGGACATCAAACTTGCAGAATTACAGGAGCACTTCTGTGTTTAGTTAGTTAGGTTTATACCGTTTATAGTGAAATCATTATGGCAACAAAGTGAGTTACATAAACTAAAATAAAAAGAAAGGTAAAGAAATGAGAAGACTACACTTGTTTAATTGCTTGAGAAAACTATCCTTCCGATGTTATTGCCATTTTATATGCATTTATTGACTAGATCATAAAGTACTTTAAAACCCAAACTATAAGAAACTCACACATTTATTAGTACTATAAAGACAAAACTCTTCCTGGAAGCTCTCCATGTCTTGTATACAGTATGTGACTCAGAAATCCAGTTACAGAAAAAAAAAAACATGCATAAACAGGCTTTAAGATTTAATTACAGACTCGAAGACTCTCAAAGGAATTGCATAAGATGCCACATTGTATTAAGAAACCAATTTTAATATATACTCCTCTTCCTGAATGCAACATCCTAGCATTGCAGTGTTTACTAATATGATCAATGATGAATGAATACATTTTTTCAGGTAATTGAGTCTGCTTTAAACATATTTTTAAGCAGCTGAGAGAAATAATAATAACATCTGAATATATTATACATTTACCTCTGTCCTCTTCCTAATATCTGTTGCTTTGAGGAATCCATGACAAGGACTTATTATGATGGCTTGCTTTGCCAATGTATACAAGTCACTATATGAACTCTCAGTTCATAATATACAGTGGATATAAAAAGTGTACACACCCGTTAAAATGTTAGGTTTTGTACTGTACTATTCAATTGAAAACAAACAGGAAATGCTTTAACAACATATAAGTTCAAGGTTGTGCATACTTATGCAACCAGCTTATCAAACATGTTTTATGTTTTTCCACTAATAGTTTTAAAATATTTATTGTGGTCAGTGTGATCACAAAACTTGTTGATTTAACAGGGGTGTTTACACTTTTTATATCCATTTTATGTTATATATATATATATGAATGCACTAGATTTAACCAAATTAATACAGAATACTTCATTGGATAACATATTATTAATGACACTAACTTTTGCAATGACCTAAAAACTTAATCTGCCAGTCTTTGTGGCAGTGAGTAAGAGCTATAATTTAAAGCAGAACTAAAAACTTCATGATGTGGGTAAGATTTTGCCATAATCAGCAAGTATGCAGAGCATTTTTGCCAAAGGTAGCCTGGAAATGTTGTGTTTAATAGGAGAGTTACCTTAGGCTTGAAATCTTACCTAAAAATATCAATGCACTTTGTACCCAGAAACCTCTGTGCCTAATGCTTCGTAACTGTATATCTGCAGTGTAGCACCCACCCCTCTAGGAGCAGCACAATTGTTCCAGGTTCTCTCCTGTGTTACTATACCTGACCCACCTAAAAAACCTGGACACAACAACACTGACAAATTGGCCAGAATAACGATAAAATAATGAAATATTTTCTTTTAATTCTTTGAAGATACCAGAGCAAGGATCATCACTTCTCCCAAAACCTACCTATCTGTCAAACAGACAAAAATAACAAATAAATCTAACAAATCAATGTCCAACTAAAGGTATTCTGCATTTATTGATAAGCCGCGGTGCTGTGGCTGTGCTCATCAATAAATGCAGCCACGGGAATCATCACAGAGAATCTCTATCCAAGAACACAAACTACAGGGCTGCAAGAGCAATCAGGTCAGCTCCGCTCCCCTGATTGCTCTTGCAGGTCCCAAAAAATGTGATCTTGACAGCTGAATTTGCACAGGCCCTTCTCGCTTACATGTTCGATAAGGGAGAACGGCCCGATTCGCCGCAAGATCAAATTTTAACACTTCGCTTGCTCATCCCTAATTGCCATAACATACCTGGTTTAATGGCGTAATTGGGAATCCCAAAATATAACTCAACTGAATGGTGGCTATTCATCAGTAGCTCGAAGCGGAGCTTAAAGCGTGTCCTCCCTCACAATGGCAATATATTTGGGTCAGTCCCAATTGGCCATTCAGTTTCTCTTTGTGAAGCATATGCAGACATAAAGAGAGTCATTGAGTTGTTGCAATATCACCAACACAATTGGGTCATGTGTCGACCTTAAAATGGTATGCTTCCTTCTTGGTCAGCAACGCGGATACACCAAGTATCTCTGTTATCTGTGAATGTTGGACATGTGAGAGGCATTGGGTGGAAAGGAATAGGCCTCCAAGATCTGCCCTAAAACCAGGTGATCCAAACATTCTACATGAGCCACTTGTTGATAGAAAGAATATTATATTCCCGCCTCTGTACATGAAACTGGGTCTGATAAAGCAGTTTGTTAAAGCTTTGCCAACTGAAGGAGACTGTTTCAAGTACCTCATATTGGCATTTCCGAGCCTGTCATTTGAAAAAATAAAGGCCGGTGTGTTTGATGGTCCACAGATTCAGCAACTCATTAAAGATAAACATTTCAACATTTCATCAGGACAATATTAGAAGTCGAAAAAAAAATGCTTGGTTATCATTCAAAGCCATTGTCAAGGACTTTCTTGGAAACACACAAGCAAATAATTACACAGAAATAGTCTAGAAGCTCTTGGAGAGCTACAAAATGCTTGGTTGCAATATGAGCATCAAGGTGCAATTTCTGCATAGCCATCTTTCCAATTTCCCGGAAAACCTTGGTGCAGTCAGTGATGAGCAAGGTGAAAGATTTCACCAAGATTTGAAGGTCATGGAAGGATGGTACCTGAGCAGATGGGATGTACATATGATGGCTGACTATTGTTGGAGCATCTGGCAGGATTGTACTAACACTGAACACTCCAGGAAAAGCTATAAGTATAAATGTTTACGTTAACCTCTTACCCAATTAATTTTCAAATGTTTTACTGTAAAAAAAAATAGTCATAGAGTAACAGTAAATCCTTTGTATGAACAAAAATAAACAGTACATTCAAGTTATTATTTCATTATTTTTTCACTGTATGTAAAATGTGTGTTTTCTGACAAAAATGGAGGGTACCCTGTATCATACAAACTGGATGTGATAGAAAAAAAAACTGGGGTAATTTCTGCAATCACCACCCAAAAAAAAGTAAAAAACAAGTGTAAGATCTAACTCAACAAAAAATGTGTTCCCCAGTGTTATCCACCATCTTTGAATCCAGGTTGTACAGAAACTCTCTCTCTGTTATCTTCACTTGCAGAGTATTCACCAGCCATGTATGTATGTATTGTGTGGCTACAAACTAAAAGTATCCTTTTTTCAATATTTTATTCTTTCAGAGGACAAAAAAAACAATTAAAAGAAAACAGTTTTAACATACTTATAACAAAGTCAAAAGTTCAGCATACATATAAAAAGAGCATCAGGGTCATTGTTCAGTAAGCAATATGTGTACCATGGGGTTTGGTCGAATGTTGCTGCAACCCATTTTCTGAGGGCTTTAGGAAGGATAATGATGTATGATTCCCATGTTTCATAGAAACATTCTTCTGCCTCTTTATCCAAAAGACCTCTATCCAGCTTGAAGATTTTTAATAAATATGGATGCATAAGATCCTAATTGAATAGGTGCGAAGAGTTCAGTTCTCAAAAAAGGATATAAAGTGGAAGCAGCCTAATTAATTTCTTTGTTAAACAGTTAACAGATTTTATTCTCAAATAATGATGCTTTTTAATTTTTTTTTATTTTTCCTGATGGTTCCCAATTCCCAACGGTAGTTCAGTTGGAATCTGTTCCTTATTTTTTGCCAAACATGCCAACACATGTGTAAAAGAGGATTATTTAGGACCGCTGGGGGGGTAATTATTTTTATGCATGTGCCACATATATATGAGGTTTAAGTCAGGTAACATTTACTTAACTAGAGTAGAGTTGAGGTAACAAAAGGATCCATGTATCTAGTCTTAATAAATCTAGTCTTAACTGGAGCGTTCCACATCCAGAAAAATAAGGTCTACATTTTTCACGGGTTGTTGTATTATACACAGAATGGGTTTCACCCGTTTGCCCTCCCAAATAAAAAATCTAAAGATTTTATATATCTCTTGCAATTCTTTCTTCTTTAATGATACGGGTAACATTTGCATAGTGCATAAGATTTTTGGCAAAATAATAATTTTAAGAAGACTTATTCTGCTCATATAAGAGAATGTTAACTTAATTTGTGACCATTTGTGCAGTTGGTCTTTTACATAACTCCTCGATTGGAGGTTATTGGGGCGATGTAGCTTGGAGGGATTCTTGGGGATCTAAACACCCAAACTTTTAAAGTTTATCTTTACACACTACAAATAGGTATTGGTGATTCCATTTGGGCCTAATGCATTTTGTCAAGTAGAGGGCCTTGGATTTTTTCCAATTGATAGAATACCCAGAGATTGAACCATATTTTGTTAGGAGACAAAGAATAGCCAGCTAACTATTTTTAGGTTTGGAGATATAAAGCATCAAATCAACAACAAATCATTTGTAAATGATGAGAATTTGACCCTTCGGTTACTAATACCTATTGCTTCAAAACCTGTGGATGTTTTCAAAAGTCTCAATAGAGGATCTAAAGGTAAATTAAACAGATTTGGAAACAATGGGCATCCCTGATGTGTTCCTTTGGTTATAGAAATGGGTGAGGACAAAGTTCCATTAATTAAAAGTTTTGTTAACGGTTCTCATAGATGTATTTTACAAAAAAAGGCAAAGACCTGGCCAAACACCCATCTAGCCAGAATTGCATTTGAAAGAGGCCACTCTATCCTAGTAAGCGTTTTTTCTGCGTCCAAGCCTATTAGCATTGCCTTTAAGGAACCGGGTCTAGTTGCCGCTACTTTCGCAGCTATCGCTGTTACTTTACTGTTACTGTAACTTTTACTGTTGAGTGTCTCCCCCTCACAAAACCTATTTGATTGGTAGTTAATAAAGAAGGTAGGAATAATTGTATTTGATTAGACCTCAATTTAGCTAGTATTCTATAGTCACAATTAAGTAAGGAATTACGTCTGTAAGATGTTACTGAGGTGGGATTTTTATCCTCCTTAGGTGGTATGGGGTATTACCAATTAGGATTGCATTATATACTTCAGTTAATAGTGGGTGTAGTTCTTCTTGTAAAGTTTTGTAATATTGCTCAAAAAAGCCATCTGGTCCTAGTGTGTTGTAATTAGCCATTGATGGTTGATGATAGCTATTGATGGTTTTCAAGATCTCTGAACTAGTAACAGGTCTATAAAGTGCCTTTAGCTTTGGTTAAGTGGGAATCAAGAGTGTGGGGTTGAGATGGTTGAGCAGCATATAACTGTTTAAAATATGGTTCAAAGGCTTTAGAAATGGAATCTGTGGCTGTATAAGGGTCCTAAACCTTTAATATATGGTTTTTGGGACCTGAGGGTTTTGTCAGTTTTGCTAGGAGTGAGCCCACCTTGTTGCCCTATTTAAAGAATTTGTTCTTTAGAAATAGGAGGCAGGTTTCTACTCTGGTTTTTGCATGACCATTAAGACAAAACACTGCCTCTTGCCAGGTTTGTCTCTCCTGGGGTGAGTCCTACTCTAAAAATAACTCTATAGGCACCAACAAATTTGGTCTCCTGGTCTCCATTAGCCCATTGATACTTAAGGAAAGTACAAAAATCTTGTCATTTGGCCAGATATGTTGGAAATCTTCAAATATAAGTTGGGTCAATTGGCTGTGCTAAAGTTAATGTCAGCAACACCAGAGCATGGTCTGAATGAGTAAACCCTGCTATTTCTGCTTGGGAGACATTGGAAAAAAGGGATTCCCAAACTAAAATATACCCAATTTGTAAAAACGAAACGTGTGCTTTAGAATAACAAGTAAAGTTTTGTTCTGTGGGATTGAGAATTCTCCAAGCATCAACTAAAGACGATTGGGAGAGGAAAGTGTTTAAATCCCTAGTAGAGGTCAAGGGGGCTTTAGCAGATGCGCTAGAATGATCAATAGCCGGATCAGATGTGGCACTAAAGTCCCCTGCTATTAAATTTGGGTAATTACCCTCTAGCAGCTTCTGAGTCAAAAAAAGAATAAAATCGTGATGAATCACCAGTGGGACCATACATCGAATACCTAATATACCTGTTTTCCTCATCTAATTAAATAGACAAGGATTTAAATGGAAGATTTTTATGGATCAAATTAGCCACTCCTCTCTTTTTAGACCTAGCTGTTGTTGAGAAAGTTTCTCCAATTCAGGAGTCACGAAGAGTGGCATGACCCCATGTTTTCTAATGTGTTTCTTGGAGAAAGGCTATATAAGGGGCTTTCTGTTTCGCATATAATAAAACTTTCCTCCTTTTTTGAGGGCTATTCAAACCTGCCACATTCCAAGATAAAATCTTCAATTTGGCTTTGGGGGTCACACGAATGTGGGATGACGTATTACCAGACTGTGTCATGGCAGCAACCATTCCAAAAGACACTTCCAATAAATTAACCGCATAAGATACAACTTCAGTTTCAGCACGCCAAGGCCATACCTGATAACAATTGAAAATTCCGGCATACATTTTATGTCCAGACTCCTCAGCATCTAACCACCCTGTTTCATTACAAACTCAACAAACACAACTACTTAACCACAGCTAACAAAAAATAGGCTGGTAGTGCAAAACCATGTCCCAGTTTTTCTTTTTTAATCTCTAAGACCTTCTGCCTTTTAAGTCAGGTTTGAGGGGTACATACTAATTGCAAGAAAACAGCAAACATTTCAAAACAGTGAAAACGAGAATTCAAGCAAATAAAAATAAACAAAATTAAAAACAAAATTAACAAAAAAACAGTTTGGCAAATTAGAATCAGGTTAACAAAATAAAATCCAATTAGAAACTCCTATTTCTGGTTACCCCTTTCACAGGTATTTGTATCCACTATCGTGGAGGGGAAGATTCCATTTCGACAGTTGACCACCATTTCTGTGAGTTTCAGTCACATTGAAGGAAGTCCATGGCCACCAGGATCCCCAAGCACTCTGGTTTCACTTTCCCGGGTTACTCTCAGTTTTGCCCGGTACATTAGGGCAAATGTTGCCCCCATTTCCACCAAACGGCAGCAAACTGGTTGCAAAGTGTTTGTGATTTTCTATCTAGGAAAATCTAGGAAAATTAATATCTTTTCCTCTCCTACTCAAAGCTCCCTTTGCTGTCAATATGCTTTCAGGATGGTTTCTCTATCCAAAAATGTGAAAATATTTTGCTATGACTGTCATTGGTCTTTGATATGTAGCCTGACGTTCTGGGCCAAAACGATATGTTCATTCCAAAGCTCGAGAAGTGAGTGGAAGTAGATTCGAAGCCAGCATGAGAGCCATTGTAAAGCGATGTAAAACGTTGTAGGTTTGGTCCTCTATCACATACTGGTATTCCTAAAAAGCGTAAATTGAATTGTCTATTGCAATTTTCTAAGTCCTCCATCTTTTCCTCCATGAAAGAAAGTAATGAAGCCTGGGTGGTGAATTTAACCTGTGAGGCCAACATTTGGTCTTCCAAGTCACTGACCCGCTGTTCCAGCTCTACGATTCTGCTAGTGTTCGCAGAGATATTGTACAGCACAGTCTCAATCAACAATTGCAGGGCATCACATTTTTCATCAAAATACGAAAGAAGAATGTATAAAACCTCAGCTGCTGTAGATACCAACACAGATTGGGGTTGAGATGAGTTCATCTCAGGTGGCGAGGGGCTAGGGTCTGTCGCAGATGAGAAGCCGGTGGTGTGGCAGATGGTGAGGGGCCAGATTTTTGGGAAGGTTTAAGCTTAGCTTTTTGGTTTTGTTTGCAGGAACAGCAGATTGTGATTTGCCAACAAATTAATCAATTGTAACGAGTGAGGTTCCTACACCCCCTTGTTATCCGAGCACCCATCAAATTTTGCCCAGTCTGGAGTCAAAGGTACATAATTTACTAATTTAGTTATTGCATATCATATTCTCTCATATAATAACTGGCCATGTGAACACAGGTGAGTGCATTTATAATCATTTTTATGTGCACCCTCAACAGGACATGGTTACCTGCACTGGATTTATGGACTGGTGTCATTTTATAACTAGTTATTATTATTAATTTTTTTGTGTATATTTGTTTGAGCTTTTCTGGCATGAAAAAGTTGTGTTTCAATTGATGAAGAATACATAGTGTTATTTTTAGACTTCCTCTAAAAACAGAAGTCTTAGATAATCTGAAGGTCTTTACCAGAATATTATTTTTAAAAAGAAAATAGATTTGTTCGGGGGGGGGGGGGGGGAGGACATAGCATTCTGATAGAACAGTTTTTATATGCCTATATTTTATTTTTTTCCTATTTTAATTAACACATTGTGAGCAGTCCATCAATGCTTTCTTGAAACTTGCCTTGTTGCCTTGTTTAGCACATCATGATGCAGCAATATCAAACATTTATCATGTACAACTTTATAAATTATCCCACCATAACATTACCCTGTGTTTCATAAAACATCATCTTACAGCAAACAAGTCAACCTTATGCTTCATTAAACATATTTATCTACCAGAGGGACATTGAATTTGGATATTTAGTAATTAAACTAAAAATATTTATAGGATCGGGTAAGCAATTTTAAAGAACACCAGGTATTTGTTTTTGGTAATGAAGTGTTGACCTGGAGCCAAGGTGTAAGAGTAGTTAAAAAAAAATGTGTCACCACTAAAGCCACATTATCAATTGTTTCCATTGGGCATTAGTCTATTAAAATAAAGTAGTGTTGTCCTTTGCCCCCTACCCCCAGGAAGTTGCAAGCCTTAGTCTCAGACGTGCTCCATCTCATTTTATTTAAAACATTAATCTTTAATTAAAACTAGTAAAACATTTTTATTGGATAATGTTTTGTGGGATTCAGAAGAACATTTTTGGATAAATTATGATGTTTTGTTGGACATAGAATGATGTGATGTTTGGCAATGCCATAAAGACCTTCAAAAGGACATACATGTTTTGTTAAATAATTTAAAAGGTCTTTTTACTAAGCATTTTTTTATTTTTTCACTAATTCATGGGGTTCAGAAACAATACATCTATCTAGCATCAGTAATCCTAAGCTTTTTATCCCCACTAAAATAAGGGAGAATAATGAATTAGACAAACAACGCTAATATTGTACATAATACATCTTATTATTTCACTTGTCAACAGGTTCTCTAATGCTAGTTAAGATTTCAAATGTTGATCTACACAAACGTGCTTCTGTATTTTATAATATTGGGGTCGCTTAATTATTGCCTATGTAGTTTTATATTATATTTGCATTTGTTTGTACTTTAGATCACTGGGAGGCATAGCAAGTCCTGTTACCAAATATCTGTGGTTATGCCCACAGTTGCACCATCATGATTGGCAAACAAAGCATAGGAATGGAGACTCCTATGAGAAAGCAGATATTTATTTCCCCAGACATGGGCCTGATCTATTATAACATGGTTGGGAAGAGAATTGGCTTCAAGCAAGGCCAGCCTTGATTTGGTAAAGCCAAACTACCTGTGTATGTGCATGCATTGGTCTCTTTTGTGTACTTCTTACAGATCTTTTCAGTAATGCAGTATGAAACACCTGCACTTTTGTTAATGAGCAGGGGGTTTTCTGTAAAAAAAAAAAAAAAAAAAAAAAAAAGACCAGCCGCTGCTCTCTCTCCTTGTGCAAGGTGAAGAGTTTTATTTACTCACCCTTTAGATAGAGTTTAGACTGCTTTATTAGCAATGATAATTATCTCTCGGCAATGGATAATTTACTTATTTAGGTAATATTGCAAAAAATACCCAATCACATGTAAGTAACCACATTTTTTATGCACATAATTAGATGGCAGTTGTAGAGTGCACAACATTAGTATAAAATCAAAATATATATGTATAATCCACTGGAGATGGTGAATTCAGTCTGACTGTTTGTGAGCCTTGGTGGGGGTTGACTTTGAAATGTTTTTGAAACTGGGACAAATTTAGCAGGATGATACCAGCTGGAGGTTTTAACCAAGGCAGCAGAAGGGAAGGTAACATCTCCTTAAGCAGGAAGATCACGCCATAGCAGTTATGGGGGTTGTATATTGAAGAATGTACAAAGGTTTTTCCAATCATCCTGCAGTGTTTATAGACATAAAAATTATCTGATGACCCCCAAAGGAGCCTGGACCAGTTGGTCAGCTGAGCAGAGGACATGCCCTCCAGTATAACAGCGACATATAAATAGAGGTATTCAGGATGTAGACTTGGGAAGACACCTGAGTGAGGAAAAGACTCCTGGGTGTGGCTAAAAGTAAATTGGGGTCCTAGCTATAACAAAAAGCACTACACCGAGCAAAACTCTCTATCTCTAATTTTCTCTTTCTCTGGAGTTTAGCTTCTCCTAAATAATTATTGTATATTTGTAAATTCTTTTCTCTGTTAATAAATATCTTGTTATTTAAAATCTGTGTTATAATTAAGCTAGGAGAGATATAGTAAAAGTATAGCTCTCAATAAAAGGGATAACATAGGGGAAACCAAATTTTTTCTTTCAATAGCTAAAGTCTGTATAGCTTCAACTTATATACCTTATTGAGCAAAGAAAGCCAGATATTGGCTAATTAAAACATTCAAAACTAGGCTCCCAAAAGATAGGTTGCATGTCACTGATCTAGGAAAGAGAAATATACATGTGTGTACCGAAAAGTATGAAGGATTGCAATACATATTGTTTTTAAGGATATTTTCCAAATTCAAGGCACATGTTTTAGGAAGTGTCCAGTGGCATGAATTTTTAAAAGAAGATAGGTAATTATAGACAAGCGTTAAACTCTCACAAGAGATCAGGATGTGTTAGCATGATATGCATATCACCTACTTTGGTAAACTGTTGAGAGTAGATGGATCAATAGCTATAATGACTGAGGACATTTCTACAGTGATAAACACATCAATCAAACATGTTAAACATTCAAAGATTTCAAATTAATTCTGCTTTTGTGACTAGTTAAAATTCTTTGATATGCTAAGGCCACATTCCTTTGATCCAACCCAAAGCATGCACGGTATCCATTGAACACACCAGTCCTACATCAAAGAAAATTATTAATACGTTTATTTGTTATAATATAAAAATATATTTAATAATCTATTTATGCAGGATCACATGCTTTTAGGTAAGCATTTAGCAGCATGGACTTTCAGCAGGCTGAAGGAGCTTTATAATCTGGTTACTTCAAGGGAAAAGTATTTAGTAAATTAGAACTGCACACCAATTAATACATTTAAGTATCTCCAGCATGACTAAGTGAATGTCTTTTAGAACAAATTCTAATGTAGTTTCTTATGTATTAAGAGAATTAGATATTAAGAAAGGGACTTTTACTTCTAGGTCAGCAAAACCTTTGGTAATTTCAAAGAGAAATGTAATTTATGTAGAGTTCATTAAAATAAAACCTAATTGGAGTTTGCTTTTAATCTTCTTGAAAAGTTGATAGAAGACTGGCTTATTGGCCCAAACATTGAAATGTTTAGTAAATCACACCCTCCACAATAAATTAAAATAGGTTGGGTCAGACCTATATTTTAGGTGATATCTTTCAATGGAATAAACCTAAAAAAAATTTTTTACAATCAGGGCAATCACATTTATTTGATAAATGTTTGGAAAGCGGTGAAATCTGTCCATACAGAGTTTGACTTATACTTACGCATCTTTCATGCCAATGCCACTCCAGTTAGTATCAGAAGTGATAGCAAAGCTCAGTGTAAGCTTTGTGTTATCAGAGTCACTGCCATTGTGATTGTAAAAAAACAAGTTAGTGAAAAAAGGACGTGAAGAACAGTAAGTAGATTCACATTCAGGTAAATTATAAAACAAATGACAGGTTGGAACAAACCCTGATTGAGAACAGCTACAAGTGTGTTGTCTATAGTCATTTGTATTGCTTCATTCCCAAAATGTACAATTATGTTTACGTTACAGAGGGCAAGGTAATAATCAATTATTTAGACTTTACCTTGCAGTCCCTGAACTTGTCAAAACAAAAAGTACAAAAACTTTTTGAGTGGCTTTTTTTTGTATGCATCAGTAGGCATAGGTGATTTTTTTACACTTTTGATTTTGCCATAATTTTTCTCCTTTTAGGAATGGAGACATATGACTACAAATATGGCTAACTATGCCATTGTGTACTTTATTTGCTGACTTTACACAATAATTGCAAAGCCCCTGAATGTATTGTCAGTAAAATGCTGGGGCTCACTGAGGCATGTGTTGCATATCCCAAATGCAAAATATTGGACTTGAAAAAATGGGATGTATCTATGGCTTTGATATAAGGATAATCTATGCTTTCTGAAGAACAGGCTACAAGCAACATTCTTGCTTAAAGCAAATGAGGATCATAAAACAGTCATCGGAGGCTTGCAGAGCAGAGACAACGATTGATCATCCAGAAGTAGATGCCTAAGGATCAGTAGATCATTGTTTAGATTGATTCCCTGGTGGTTTACCAATGCTGTAGTGTTCTTTGGGGGGAAAGAGATCTTTGATCACAATCATCTACAAAATTCCAAGTCAGTCTGGAAAAGGTATGAACTTTGTGACCTCTTACCAAAGGCTTCATTAAAGATGCACTAAAAAAGGTGATTTGTTATGGACTTGCAGAAAGGTGTGGTTCAGGTTTGATTTAAAAGAGAGAGATTGGGCTAGTTTAGACCTAGACCCATTTGATGCAATGTTGTTACAATATCAATTGGCACCTAATGACCAAAAATAATTTTGGTGAACCGATTGTTGAAACCACTGTGGAAGGATACTGAAGCAGCCTCCTCAGGAAAAGGTAGAATTGTGTTGAAAAGTCTTGTGCCTACACCAAGCCCAAAAATGATTACAATGATTGTTGAAAGCAGATCCAAAAATCATATACAATCCCAGGTTGATAGAAATGTCCTGGTTATCACAGGTTCAGCTGCAGTCTGGGTCAGAGAAACACTTTGTGTGTGTCAAATTAGGCTCCCAAGTACTTCAAATTCTAAAATGGTTAATGTTACCTCTTTCAGATTGACTAACCAGCTGATCTGAGCTACTGTTTTGCAAGTCAATGACACATGGAAGTTGTAGATCTATTCTGAACCCGCTAAAACTAGGATATTGTTGAGGTAATGTATACTTTTCACTCCCAAACTTGCAGAAAAAAAGAGTTATTTAAGGGATCCCATACAAGAACATAGTATGTTGGCAATAAGTACTTTGCACTATACCTTTATGTTAATTTGTTTTTGAATACCATGGTGTTAACAAAAAATTAGTGAAATAAACTTTTATTTTTAAATGATCTGTGAAATTAAAAGTATTTTCCTTAATAGTAATAGTAATGATCCTCCACTGCTGTCAGTTGAACAATTGGTTTTAATTATGCTTTCATAAGTCCTAATAGACCATAGGGCCTATTCTTATTATTAGTTTAAAATTTATGTCAGACATTCTTGTTCTCTATTCTTTTCTATTTGGCTGCTCCACATTTTTGAATTGCAGTTTATTGTGAAAGGAAAACTAAATGGGCCCATTCACACACACAAGTGTGTTACCATGATTGATGCAATGAGCAAAAAACTGTGTAAATTCAAACTCAGAGGTGGGCCAATGGAGTTTTAGGAGGGTATTAGTTCCATAAAAGTGGACTATGGAAGGAGACTATGCAAGAAAAGTTCCACCCATTTCAAATAACAGTCATTGCCTCTGGATGGGGAAGAACAGTCAAAAGACATAGTTGTACTGACCAGCCCACATGATATGGTTCCTCAACACAAGGCAGTTTTAACAATATTAGTGTTTTTTTGTTCCTATGCATCCCTTACATTGGTCACGTCAAAACCACTGATCATCCTTATTAGGTGCCCACTCTAGTGGATTCATCCTACAAGACCAAAATGGTGACCAAAATCACATTGCAGCTGAATAGTGGCAACAAATGGGCTGATTGTGTAGAGCTTTTGCTGACAGCAGGGAGGCATCTGCTGTTTGTCTCCGCTCTGCCACTCATGACAAAGCCTCCAACAGAGGCACTGCAACACATTTTTTTAGGCCACAGCAGTCAGTGCTATCCAGCACTAAATTAGCTTGAAATTAGACTGGAAATGAACACCAATTTAAATAGTGGGTGGCCAAAATTAACTTGTCGCCAGAACTTACAGAACATAGGCTGGAGATGCTTTTCTAAACACCTGGAACAGCTGACCTTTTATTAAAATGAACCAGATTTTACCAATCACAATGATTAGCTGCAGCATGCTGCCAACTCCTTTACAAAATTTAGATACGTGTTGATTTTAAAGGTAAAGAGGAATTCAAATGGTGTCAAAGTGCTTTTTTTAACATATCATTCAAATCAGAATATTCTCCACTCATAAAACAGAGCCATAATGGGTGTTTGCCAGGAAAAAAATTCACATGGAATGTTTTAATTGGTATTAATTCCTGGTTTAATTTGATAATAATTAAACTGTGCTGACTTTAATTATTTAATTATTTGCAAGGAAAAATCCAAATTTTTCATTTTTCATTCATCTTGCACATGGTATTCTGTGCAAAGTGCACAATCATTACTATCACTAAGCTAAGGTAATTATTCCTTGCAAGGAGATAGATCACTCTGGCAAGTGAACAGCCAATCATTTAGTAAATCTCTCCCAGAGTCTCTACAAGCACGTACAAAATTTCAACATTTTACAAATCAACCAAATAGAAATTACAAATTTTGACCAGACACAGCATTTAGATATGACTATGTAGATGTCATACCTAATGACAGCAGGTCTCCTATTATATACACCAAGATATTGGACTAGACATGAAATGGGCACATAGCAGAACCATCTGGCTCCTCTCTATTTATTTAAATTGTACTATTTATTACCTGAATATACGTTTTATTATACTCTGGGCCAAAGGTAGTACAACAAAATAATCACAAGCAGCCTGTGTGTAGCAAAAGATTACATTTCACACTGATAACTTTATTTTACATTTTTCAGGGAACACAGAAGATGAAACGTCCTTGTGAATAGTATAGCAGAAAAAAAAACAGTTTAAATATTATGTTGACAAACAAACAACAGTTTTAAAATGTACTTTGGGTTTGTTACATTCTAGCTTCTTCAGGTAGGTCAACAGTAATTTACATCATGGCAGTGATGACCTCAAACATTGTACATAATGTAATAATTGTATTTGGATATTGTTTATTTTGTATTAACATAGATGCAGCAGGTGGAAAACAGAAACAGGGGTCTGGAAAAAAGTTTACTGATAACGTTTGTTGGAGTTTGTTAGTCTTTTCTCTTTTTTCTTGCACCATTACAAAATGTAAATGTTTGTCAGTCAGAAGACATTTTCCCTAAAATATAAAATTAAATAAAAAGAATAATGGGGAGATGTATAACTTTAATTTTTTTTTTTTTTATTATTTATTTTATTTTTTTATTTGAGTCTGTATATATATATATATATATATATATATATATATATATAAATAAATATATATATATATATAATCTTTTTTACAATAAAAGATTACAAGGGATACTTGGACACTGTGGGTTATTTAGAGTTAGATGAGAGTAAAGCATAGGGTTTCTTCAGATAAACTAACATTGGAAACATTGGAATACATCAAACATTATTTTACTTTTTTTTTCATCTGTGTATGCAAATTTCAACTTGAGCTATTAAAGCAAAGTAAATCCAAGTTTTTTCATTATATGGTCCTGTAGTGAAGGCCCATGTTTAGGTCATTCCTGTTAAGGAGTGACAGCTGTCTTCCAATTGTGTTACTGCTTGGTTACATTGTCACACTTCCCTTTGAAGAAAACTACAAGTAGCTATGTTGAGACATTTTAAAGAGACATAGCCCACTCATCACAGTTGAGAATTCAGTACAGAGACATAATTTACAGCCATAGAAGAACACCAGGAGAGACAACACAAGGTTAATTTAATTACAACTCATCCTTTTAGTACATGCCATTCATAGCCATCTTAAAAATCACACTAGATCAGTGTTTCCCAACTGGGTTCCGTGAAACCTAGGCTTACTCCCCAAGTTGCTAGGGATTCCCTGAGCAATGAACAGTTTGTGACTCTCAGGTCAGTTTATTAGATACCAATGATAATTTTGGCTATCTGTAAGGGGCCACCCTAGAATGCCGATTCTTCCCACTGAGTAGCAATGTAGGAGACATTCTTACAAATGAGTACCATGCTAATACACTGTTAGTTGTGGATATGGTAATTATAGCAGAGGTTCCTTGAAGACCTGAAAGTAATTTCTACGGGTTTCCCCCTTATGTTAAAAAGGTTAAGAAAAATTTAAGTGTATTTTAGTGAACTTCAACCTGCAGCTACAATCTGTACCAAAACTGAGCACAGGCTGGCGGCACAGGACAAATGTCAGCTGAACAAATATGAAGAATGAATCTCACAAAATGTAACATGTACCTAAATTAGCACACATAAAGCATAATACATTATCCAAAGCTAGCTATAATGTCAATGAAAAATAGACCGAAATAACATTTTAGATCCTTTGTTTTCACAAGAAACTTATAGCCTGTGGTTATTTTCAGCTTCAGTTTTCTAATAGGACTATTATTCTTTATGTTGATTTAAGGTGTGCTATTTTCTTATCTGTAGTAATCAACACAGTGGCAATGGCAACTATGAATAGTTACACAGTATCATAACCCTATAGGGAATGCTACAGAGTGACTGATATCTCTGAAAAACAACAACATTTCTTACGACACAAATCTAAAAATAATAATTATCTAAACTGCAGCCAGAATTTTGGTTCCTCAATAAATAGTCCTAATATTACCACTATGCTACTCAGCTTGTCACCTTTGATGCTATTAAAACAAACAATATTCCATTAGAAAATAATTTCATGGAAAGTAACATTTTTAAAAATTATGTTTTTCATTTTACGTTTCTCCACAATATATTACAGGGCACACTTTTTGACAGTTGTTTAAAATCTTCAAATCTCCAAATTTTTTGTTACATCCACTTAAAATAAACTTTTTACCACCAGTAAAATGGTCAGGAAATACCATAGTCACATTGGGAGTAACAGCAGGAAAAATCTTTTTTTTTTTCTTACCTCATAAGCGGCTGGTTGAAATGCATTGGTCAAGATTTGCTGGGCAGAGTGTTTATTCCAAATCAGGAGACAATACTTCTTAATGTACTGGATGAGGGGAGATGATAAATAGTGTCTAGTCACCCTGGTTCTATAGGGTGCTAACATATGTTGCACACAGCAAAATACATATCATCAAGAGCAGGCATGCTCAAACTCCCTTACAGGGGACACTAGATAAATTAAATCCCTACAACATAAAACGATCTATTATGAACATCAAATGTATCTGCAGCTTCAATTTAAATTTAAAACTTTATAAAAGGCCTTCCAAAAACTTGTCTTTTAGATGGCTTTTGCTGCAGAATACCCTCCTGTTCATCATCACCGCAGTCCTCATCACTCTTCACTTGTCTTGCATTGCCTCTACTGTTACCAGCAGCACCACCACTGTTACAACCACTAGAAGCAGTTCCAGAACCAAAACAGTGAATAACAAATGTGATGTTATCAATGCTCTCCTCCCCTGCTCCGCTGCACCTCACATTTGTAGCACTGCCTTATTTATTAAATGTTGGGCATTATCACTCTTTATCATCTCTATTGCATAAGCTCCTCAGCCTCCTTTAAGCTTCTTATTATTCACACAAACTACTTAAGATAGGAATACTGACGGAAAACAGAAAAGGCAATAAGGAACCTGTGCAATTAGACAGAGTGATTATGAGTGTTACCGAAGAAGCAGGGGTAACTTGGCTCCAGGGTAATGTTTCATGTTCACTGCCATCATCTTCCTGCTGTGACGGAGATGATGGACTTTATTTAATCCCCCTGGTGGTATTCCCAAGTGGCGTGAAATTTCTTTACAGAAAATGGTAACCCCACTTGGAATTAATGATTTACCTGGTCCTCACAAGCCCAGCGATGCCAGCCCAGCATCTAGGTCCACTTGATGATGCCCGGCCAGCATCAGCGTCCCGTTGTCCGTGCCCGGCATTTGCCTCCCCTAGCCTCGAATCCTGGATGCCCAGATGCAGATGCCAGCCGGGTATGCGACGTGTGTGCAGGCTACGTGCGTGCGTCGGTACCAGCAGGAAATTTAAAATGAGACATTTTTACATGTCAGATGTACCCATTTGACATGTAAAATTACTCAAATAATCATACTGCCAGGGAGGTTAATAAAGCTCTCCAAGGCTGGCCAGGATACACTTTAATCAGTAAAGATGGGTGAACCAGCATATCTGAAATGGGAATTTTTAAAAGAATTTTGTTTTCAATCATAGACCAGATCCATTAGAGGTTTGCTGGATCACTCAGCCTTATTGATCCTCTTAAAGCTTAGAGAGCTTTCATAAATCAGGCCCAATCAATGAACCACCCAGTCCACAAAGGGTGAAACTTGGCTGGGAGCTATCCACCTCCTAATACTTTGTGAAAACATGCATAATGAAACCCCTTTCTGTCTGCTACCGTTGGTGGTGTGCTTAGTAGTGATGCTAGTGCCACCCTCCCAAACCAGAAAAGTTTAGTTTGAGTCAGGGATCCACTAGTGGCTTTCTTTCAAGCAAAACTGACTCTGATCAGCACAATCTGACCACTGCTACTTTTCACATGTTACAAAATTTCAGTTTATTGAGACCCTTTTTAATATATTCCCAGGGCCCCATGTGGTCTAAAACTGCAGGTTTGCTACTGATGTTTGGATGCCATTTTGTTGATGTGAACATTTTGTTCACAAGGTGAAAGCCTTCCAAGGCCTCATCTTTATAGAGTTATAACAAATGATACTTTAAACAAAACAAGAATACGATTAACTTGGTCACTCCAATAAATTAGATACTCTCATTGTCTGTGATTTCAGAATAAAATACAATTTGAAAAAGCTAGTACACAAAGTATGTATATCAACATGTATGAATCTTATCCACTTCTCTGAGCCATTTTGCATTTATTTTCAATACAAAAGAACTAATTTTCATAATACTCTTAAATATATAAAATGGCTGAAATATAGCCAAGATACAACAAATCTGCACCTCATGTGCTGTCACAACAGCTTACTTATGATTTATGTGTTGGTATGTTCCTGATCTCCCCTGTATTATACAGTTAGTTAGTATAGTCAACTTGGATTAAAGATACTAATGGAACTTACAGCGGTGTTTCTTGGCGAGTAAAACTACCTGTCATCGTGTTTTCAGCAAGAAGGTATCCATCCGTACAGACCGGGTCTCAGGACGGGTAACTTGCATAAATCGACATTGGTGACAGAATACCTCACATATTTGTACATGGTAAAAACTGAACAAAAAAAGTTCTTAGACACTTCAGCTAATAAAGTAGAAACAAACATTTTGTTTTGTTTAACAAAAATATGATGCAAAATAGCCAGGACAGTATATGTAGGTGGCCCTTACAAGTCATTCTGTCTACTGAATGGAGATGCTGAATAATATGTACTGTATGTTGAAGTATTCAAATGTGCCATTGTTGCCTGTAAGTGGAAAAAGTCATACAGTAGTTTTTTTTTTTGTTCCTTGCTTTTTTTTTTGGAGGGGGGGTGATTTTTGCTTTATTGTGCAGAATTGGAGTAAAATTTGACACATACTGGAATGCTGGCTTCACATGACCAGCAGAAAACCCTTACTAAGGAATAGTAATACTTTCCATGCTCTCATTCTGATCCAACATGTTTGACAACTTTCTGGGTTGTAGTAGTTTTAAAGATTGGAAGCTTTGACTTAATTTTTTCTTCTATTCTGAATGGTAGTGTCCCAAAGTACTAAAAAGAAAGACAGCTAAAGGAATAAAAAAAGAGTTGAACAAAGCAGAATGGATGGACTAAGAGGAAGCAGTGCACAATTAAAAACTGGCAGTGTACTAAAAGTATACCTGCTAAATATGCTATAATGATTTCAAAAAATGTGAAAAGCAAAAATATTTACCATCGGCCATTCCCAAGATGACACCCTGATCAACTGCAAGGTTTCCTATAGCCTAGGGTTTCCTAAGCCTGAGGTTCAGCCTCTCAAGAACCACTGCAAAAACATATACAAGTTTCATCCAATGTGGTCAGCTTAACCACAAGGACTTATCTTTTGTTTCAAGTGAGTTCAGTAATCTTACTAGTTCAGGCATAAACTGGGATGAAACAACACTGGAGGCACCAATCTAAAGTCAAATCTTTTTTAATGAGTATGGGTGCTTAATTCATTTGGTCTAGTTTCAATTAATCACCCCCTTGATGTTTTACAATACAAGATGGTTTGCAAATGAGAATAAGATGTGACAATTGTTTTCTATACCTCTTTACTCTTCACTTAATTATTAGTGTTGGCTGAAAGAGGAGTTCATAGCAATCAGTCAGACTCTACTCCCTTTTTTCCAATGTGGCATAAATGCAGGATGTGATTGGTTATAATAGATAGACAAACCATATGGAAATATATTAACATAATTTATATATAAACAGTGTTCATTGCATACTAACAAAAAGATGTGGTCAAGTCAAACCTTCAAAGATATTCACATTTGTCCTAAAAGCTAGCTAATTATTGCTTATGAAATATAGATTCAACACAGGTGCGACTTAAAGTCCCTGGCTAACAGTGTAAAACCCAATTAACCTGACTAAAATAAGCAAGAACAAACTCTTTTTCTCCAGAAATAGAAGTATGGTTCTTGGCTGCCCTTCCATGTGCAATGAAAAGTAGCCCGTAATGAAAGCTCTAAGTGACACTTAAGAATATTTAATGGTTGAAGCACATTAACAGGATGTGACCTCTCTCCCTGGATTAAAGACACAATGGGCACTTAGTGGTTCAGATTTAAGTGCTTGCCTTTGCATTTTTAAACCAGAAAATCAATTGCATTGGTTCATCCTACTGAACGTGTCATACAGAAATGTAATTAATTCATGATGATGAAAAACTTTCTAAAGACATTTTTCAACTATAGGAATCATCAGGGAATCTCTATAATTTCATACCAAATTAAAAAAACAAAGTTGGAAAAAACTAATGAATGAAAAACAATATATTTGACATCTCAGTGGAAAAATGACTTTTTGGGACATTCATTTATATATGCTTACAGTTATACCTGGGTGATAAAAAAAAAAGCCTCAATATAGTACCAATGATTATAACAAACACTTTCAACCCTATTTAATACTGAGGCCTTGTAAAATGTATCATCTATAATAAGAGAAGTATGGGGACTGCTATTCCAGATATCCAATGAAAAGTGCTAGTTGCCAAGATGTGCCTGGAATTTAATACTTTTGTATCACATATCTAGAATAAATATCATTTAAATTCAATTTAAATGTGTTTAAAATCATTACCTCTACGCTTCAGCTAGGTCATCAATATAGAAGGCACTATTTTCCTTTGGCAAGGTCAACAATGACAACATACACAGCTCTCTTATGGGAGGTATACTTTAAAAGCATTACCATGCTAAGACTTACTTTTACATTCTAATTCAGAAAAAAATACCACAGAAGTTCTTCATATAATAGCAATGTTAAAGTAGGGGTTGGACTATATATACACCAATACATCGTCTTTCCCCTTTTTTATTTTGATAAAAAGTAATCTTTAATAAATTTATATATAACTCTTTTGAATTTGTGAAAGCACAGTAGTAGTTACGTCCCCACAATAGACTTAATGATTTAAAGCTCTCCAAGACTGGAGAAGATAGACTATCATGGAAGAACCTGGATAAACCAGCAAACCTAGCACTAAAAACATTTTGCAAACTATTAGGAAACGGTTTTTAAGAGATCCTTTTCAGGTTTGCTTTTTCGCCCAGGTTTTCCCAGTCTTGGAGAACCTTAAAAAATCAGGCCCAATGTCTGTACATAAAATTAATTTCTTGCAACAAACATCAGGAATAGGGGTTATATATATCCCTAACGATCTAATTTCATATATTGGCATTACCTTATATAAAGTTTGATAAATCATACAGTAAGACTGTGAAATATCAGTTATGGAAAAAATTGTAGATATGTAGCCTATGATGATATATGGCAATGGAAATACATACACCTTGACAGTATTTTGTATATACAAAAAATTAAATATATATATTCTATCATATTTCCATATTTGTTTGTTGCCTATATGTTAGCTTTACTGTTCAGTGACTTTCAGATCCATATTTTTATAGAAAAAAAAATATTACATAACGGAAAGTTATTCAATAGAAGAAGGTAGAATTCTAAATTAAAGCTTTTTTTGTTTGTAAACAAAATTGTTCCTATTTTTAATTTTTGCATAGATTTTACAACATTTATATAACCAAACCAAGATTATACCAGCAGCACGACAAAAGAGAAAAAAACCCCATAAAATAACATAAACCAATGTGTGAATAACGTACACAAAAATACACTCAGATATACAAAGATCAGGTATGGAGTAACAATGTTTTACCATGCATATAGGCATGGTTAGCAAAAAACTTGTTCTAAAATATCAGTACACATCACATCAAATGAAAACACTTGTACCAATGTACCAAGTGGAGTGTTGAAATTTTAAATAGATGGTGTCTTGTTCAGAAAGTGCCAATGCTTTGTCAATAAATGCATGTCATTTACTCAAAAAATAGGTGACTGCAGAGTCATCCCCTTGTTCTGCCTCCAGCAATTCCCTGTATAGAATTTATAACAGGGCAGTTTAGAGATCAGATATGGGGTAGTCGATTGGATATCAATGATGCCATTATAGCCCTTCTTGCAGCCAACAAACATATACTGGCCCATCTTTTAGATCCACTACCTAGATTGTCTTCAGCAACATCATCCCAGCTCCCAAAGATACACAGTAGTGGATCAATAGGAAAATAGTAACACTTGTGAACCTTTTATCAAAATGGATTACATCACAATGGTGTTTTAGAGAGGTCTTTACATTTTTGGCATCTGATCTCTTGTGGCAACTCCCCATGGGACTTTGAATAGAAAACTTTATATGCTCTATGCATTAATTTAAATTGGGTTTCCCTCGAGGTTTCATCGGTCATGCATTTACGCACCCCAAGATACCCAGATAGTATTTACTCCAACAGATCTGAACATGGAAAATCTCTAGCACAGTGCTTTACATTGGTGTCCCCCAGTGGATTTAGGTAGAATGATTGGAGAAATTAATAATTGGCACAGGTGGAAGGCAAGAGTATTTATTTTTCAATTGTGGAGGCAATATCCCAAAGAAATCCGATTTGATCAAATCACCGAGTGTATACCCTTAGTTGCCCAAATGTGAAATGCTATATGAACCTGCCCGTGCGGGAATCCTGGATTACCATGAATCAGTTATTATCTGGAGAACATGATTGGAAGTTTCATCCTCTTCCTAACATCCTTCAAAGTGATTATTGTATCCCTCAATATGTTTTTTTTTTTCAGAAAACCTGGAAGTTTGCCAATTTTTTAATATTTTTATCATTTTAATATGCAAGAGGGCTTTAAGGTCTCATGAATATACTATTGCTTGCTCCAGATCATAGTTTGAGTAATTGGAGGTGCCTTTTAGCCAATCAATCATATGTCTGGAAGGACAAGCCAAATTCTACAATCTGATATTGGGCAGATTTAGCCCACCTTCCGTCGTCGGAAGATATAATTTGTTATTAGGTATGTGAGGACAGGCTCCCTTCCACAAAAACCTTATGAATGCTTTATTTAACACGTTAACATCCTTAAATAATATTGGGATAGTTTTAAGTGGATATAGCATTTTAGAGAAAGACATTATCCTAAGCAAGTGACATCTGCCCAACAAAGACAGAGGCAAATGTTCCCACATTTTCATCATGTCATCGGCAAAAAGGCGAATTTTCAATGCCTCTCACGAATGGCACTAGAGCTATATTAAAAAGAAGTGGGGATAGTGGGCACCCCTGTCTAGTGCCCCTCTCCAATGGAATAAATCTTGACATAAAGCCAGGAATACTAATGCAGGCTGTAGGGGCTTTGTACATTTCCAACAGCTATTGGTAGTACGGTCCTTTCAAACTAAGAAATCGGAAAAGCCAATACAAGTTAACCACATCAAAAAACCTTCTCGGCGTCAATGGCCACCATGGAATGTGTTTTAGCATATTCCAACACAGCCAGAACTTTCCTTATATTGGTAACTGCTGATCTTCCTTTAACAAAGCCAACTTGTACTAGGGATATTATTTGTGGAAGGAATTTAGCTAACCTCATTAGAGCGGCTAACTGTATATAGCGTCTGGTAATAGGAGACAAACACCTCAACCACTTGTTTAGGATGAGATACCATGGTTCCCTCCTTTGTAACTACTGAACATAAAGTTTTGTGGGTTGAGAATGGTTTAACTAGGTTCGCCATCATTTTTCCTGATTTATTACCAGATTTATGAATTTTTTTGTAATTTGGTTCTTTGTATTGGTTGTTGATTAGTAGTGGTTAGTCAATATTCTAACTTGAGGCAAGCCATTCCACAGGGGATCCTCTTGTATTAGAAAGAAAAAAGATACTTCCAAATATGGTATACTTCCAAATATGATATGCTTTAATTAGAGGATACCCTTCAAGGATAGTAAGCTAATGTTTGAATCGTTGGTGGAAGGTGAAATTAACAGGATGCCAGCTGCCAGCTTCAAAATTTTGCAGCTTTGTCCTAATAATACAAGAGGATCCCCTGTGGAATCCCTTGCCTCAAGTCAGAATATTGATTAACCACTACTGAATTCCAATATATAAATTCTCCATGAGTTAGGTAACTCCTGGGGTCAATTACTAATTAACAACCAATAAATAACCAAATTACAACTCATTAATGCAAGCAGAGAATGCTGCAGCACTCTCCACTCCAAAGATTATTCTATTTAATCAGCACTATTTGAAAAATATTGCTACCCATTTATCATCCATCAAAATACATTCTAATTACAGTTATACAATATTCAGCTACCTTATTTGGCGGCCATCTCTAATACTTCACCTGCAACAACTCCAAATCGCTCCACATGACTTACAATCATTCAAGGAACAACTAAGTGTCAAAAATCCTCCGAAGAAGCCTCAGAGCAAAACGTGTCAGAAAACGAGACAAGACATTTGGAACAAATCTATTATGTTGTTCACAATTGAAATGTATTATGTAGCTTCTCAAGTAATATCTATTATTGATAGGAGTACTATGTCTAGTGAAGGTCTAGTGATTAATGATGCCCTCTATCGTTTTTATATTACCACATCTTTAGTCCTCTCCTTTTAAATTTTACTGTTCATTTTTGAGTTCATGGCTGGGCAAATATACTAACAAGTAGATCCTTCTTTGGTAAACCATTTTTTTGTCTACCTTTTTTATTTCTTTGCTGCCTGTTTCTCGCCGAATTCCAATATTGTTTCAGTTGGGGGACTTTTTTGATGGTGCTTTTGTTCAGTATGCATTTCAATTTCAGTGGGGGCAGACTTTTTTCAGATAACGACTCTTTTGGCGATGGTACCTATAGAGTAGAGGGAGAGAGAGGGGGAGAAGATGGAGAGCTGGATGAAGAACCAGGAATATTTTCCTGCAGAAAGTTCTTTGCCTCTCTTGAAGATATGAATTTATGATATTGCCCCTATAAATCACAAACATGTAAAGTGGCTGGGTATGCCAGAGTGAAGCAAATTTTGAGTTTGAAAAGCTCTGAACACACTATATGAAATAATTTTCGTTAATAACAAAGTGGTCATCCAAGAAAAGATGGCGTTGGTTTCTGAAGGCCGCTGAATCCCAATGGGGGGACCCAAGCAGTGTGCCCGTTCTACTTTACATTCATGCTCCAGACATGCTAGTTCAGTAAGTTGTGAAGGCTTTACTGATTCAGGTATTTCTATCTTGCAATGGTTATTCCTGCGTGCCCTATTCTCAGTTCCAGCCCTATCCTCCAACGTTGCCCGTGATGTCCTCCAGCGATGTCAGCGTCTTCTTCTCCTGCCGATGCTTGCCAGGCATCTGTGCAAGCTGGCGATGCCCGGCCGGCATCTGTGTCCCAAGCGTGTGAACGTTTGGGACATGAGGCTAGGAGAAGCAGATGCTGGCCGGGCATCTGCTCGCTCGCATAAATGTACCGCTTTTGCATTTAAAAATTCTCTTTAATCATACAGCCAGGGGGTTAAGGATTTACTTTTTGTTAAGGTTTAAGGGTATAATGACTAATGCTTTGCATACACCATCAGCAGTAAAAACAGGACTTCACTGCTTGGTGTTATAGTTTTGATACTAACAGAGAATCAGCCATCTTGAGAGCTTCTGGCTGTCATTTCTGCAGTAAAAGAGTTGAAAATGAAGATGAAACAAGGATTCTGTCTGGTGAACTGTTGTGCACATTGTGGGCCTGGTTTATTAAGGCTCTCCAAGAAGATAGACTATTATAGGAGAACTTGAGTGATGGATGGAAATGGATCTGCTCCAGGTTTGAAAACATTTGCAAATGAATAGCAAATTATTTTTAAGAAATACATTCCGGGTTTACTGCATTACACAAAGTCTCCAACGATAGTCTATCTTCTCCAGTCTTTGAAAGTTTTAATAAATAAGGCCCTATATCTTTTATACGTGAGCCACAAAATGAACATATTCACTGATGGGCATCCATTTTTTGTATTTTGACAAAATAAATGTATGCTTATTTCATAAGATTAAATCTCTATAAACACACCTAAAACAATTGATCAAAGTACTATCCCACAGAGCAGCAACTAATGAAAGACATGTTTTAATTAAACAAAAGTATATATCTAAAGGGATTTTTTTGTGTGTTCAGGCTTAGAAATCTGGTAACACACCTTACTTTGGGTTCCTACCAGAAAATTACAAAGTATTATTAAGATTGTGTGACACATTTAATGTCTGTATATTTCTCCCTTTTGTTTTCAATTTCCTGATGATCAGAGGCTCATTAAAAGTCAGTGCGCAGCAGATTTTCCACTTTGAATTTACTTGGATTATTTTGCAGCAAGGGCAAAACAATGTGTTCAACTTGGTTGGGGACAGAGAAGGACAGAACACCACTGTGTATTTCATAGACTAACAAATGATATCTGTGCTAAATGCGTGTTAATATATTTCCACTTAAATTGTAACATTTGCATTCTTACCACACAAGCAATTTCATTGAGGATGATAGATTGTCCATGCGTACAGGACCATTGGTGTCAGCATTTTAATGACTTCTGCCTTTATCAATCTTTGTTCGCTTGCTCAGGCAAAAACATTGCGATATGGAATATTACTAACCATAATGGATCGAGGAAAACTGAATTGTTTGTTGGCCCTGTTGACATTCATTGAAACAATCAAGAAATTTATTCACAGGTGCTTTTATGAATAAGCAGCTGGGAGCAGCAGAGGTTATTGGAAAATTGCAGGCCTCAAATTAGATTTTGGTCTACCTTTAAATACACATTTAAATGACTGTATTCATTTTAAACTGCAAGATATATAAAACAGCACAATATAGCATTTCTGTTACAATATATGCCTAACTGCCTTTTTTTAAATGAAAAAAATGATAAACATGAAAATTATAGTGTTGCAAATGCTACAAGATTTAACCAACATATACTAAGTCTGCAAATGTTCTATTCATTTCTTAGGAGTTAATTGCAGCTATGAACAAACCCACTCCACTGGTTCTGGTACTAAAATAGAATCAGGAATGTCAAATCCCAGTCTTTCAAAAAAAAAACTCAAAAGGCGTACTCATGTACTGTGACTTTTTTTGTAAATGAGGATATGGTAGGAGGTTGCATTGTACCTGGGCTGAGGGGGTGTGATATTTTGGGCAAACTTTATTTTTTTTTTTTTTCAAACAAAAGGTAGCTATTGAACATCCGCAACAGTTATCACCTCAAGCTATTAGTTATCATCCAAAAGAAATCTAAAAAAAAGAACCCAAAAAAATACCCCAAATAAATGAAAAGAATGTAAAATGTTGAAAAAGAGAAATTTTTCTGATCCTGGTCCTTAAAATTCGGGTATGCAGGTGAGCAGATCAGTGCAAAGAATTCTGGCAAAGCTTGGTAAAGTAAATGTAAACCTAGTCATTACAACCTCATGTAGGTTTTATATAACTTGGAAATATCATTTGGATCATAATACTCGTGACACTAATAAAAGAGTCTTTGTTTGGGCACTTTATGTTATAGATTGGCACCATTTTGCTCCTGTCTCCCACAATCTTCCTGTCAATTCCCTCAGGAGTAGGGATGAGCGCGAATGCCTCTGAAAATTTCCTCGAACGTCCAATGGGTCCGCTAAATTCCAGGGAACCGATTTTGTGGACCCATCGGAAGTTCAGTGAAATCATTACAGGAGGATTCCCAGGGCTGCATTCATTCATGCAGCCATGGAAATCATCCTGAGTGCGATCCCTGGGCACTAAAGGTTAATAAACCTCTAGTGCCTGGGGATCGCACACAGGAGGATTTCCATTCTACATTAAAATACTTCCTGAGATCCCCCTCAGACAATATTCAGTTTATCAATACTGTTTGGTTCAATGCTGACTGTGACTGTACATTGTGAAGCAGCAGCACACTGAGCTCATCACTGTGATCTTCTTTCCTCTAAGATGGTTTCCTAAAAGAAACAGCATTAGTCCCAGTCTACCTTTATTGATTTTTAATCAATACATAACTAAAATAAATTGTGTTTTTTTAATATCCACCTAATGTTCAGCATTTTACAGTTTAAAACCTTCCTTGTAAAGCTAATTAGTTGTGCAGCAAGCGGGTGAAGGATAGTCAATTTTGAATTAAACATTTTACCCAATATCATATTGGAATTAATCTGATTATGCTTGAGCTCATACTTCTTTGGTTCTACATTAATTTTAACATCCCCAGTTTAATAATATAGAAGAATGACATTTCTTTAATGCAATTTCAAAACACTTCTCTAGATCATTTTGATATAATATTCCCTAAAATCCTCCTGGGTACTGCTTATCTTTATAATGTAGTTTCTAGCGCTCATTAAAGCATAAGTGCAGGCAAACAGCAAAAGATATAGTTGAAAAAGATATGCAAAATGAACTGTCTTTGCTGCTAAAAAGTTAGTAATTCAGTTAAGCCAGTTTTCTAATTCAGACACATCTGCAATAAATACAGCAACACACTGATAGTAAATGACCAGAAGCTAACTGATGAGATCATCTCTGTGTTTTTCTCCTCCAATCACTGAGCAATTAATTCACTTTTATTTAGTGATATCATAATGTAAACTTTAAATGTATTTTGTTTTCAGTTTTAAACACAGGAGCAAACATCACAATGTTTAAAAGTAAAGGGTTAAATAATTAAGTAAAATAAGTAAGAGTAATCTCTCTAATAGAACCAACAGATATCACTTAAACTTAAAATGGGTTTTACTGCTTCAACTCTCTATCTGGAATATGTGGGTGCCCTAATTTAGGGATGCCCCACATAATACATGCATAGTAATAAACAACATGATCCATGGATATGCAACAGATCCACAGCTAGACAACAATTTCTTTTTAATATTTTTTATTAAGTTTGTAAATAGAAAAACACAATACAACAAAACACACAACATAATGCCCCTGATTCATCAAGCAGAATCGGATTATCGCTCACGTATTCGTATTCGCGATCCAAAATCGTACGCCGTCGCGCTATTCAGCAACTGAAAAAGCTCGCAGCCGGAGCCGAGCATCTCTGGCAGCTTTACACTGGCGAGCTTGCATTAAAAGTCACTGTTCCCCTAAAAAATCATTCTTTCTAATGGCACACACATTACCCATAGCCCTAAAAAGCTTAACAGATCCTCCTTAATCGCGCAGCTGAAATCTAATCACCTTAATTGGAAGATTCGCGCCCCCTATTGCTCATTATTATGAAGGCAGGAATCCGGCTGGCAGCGAGGAGGCGAGTGTACGAGCACACTCGAGTCCGGACCGCAGTAAACCGCGCTCGCTGGTCGCGCGTACTTTCGCGCTTCCAGCGAGCACGGATTTTATTGATGAATCAGGGGCAATGTTTCAATTTCCAGATTCCAAAGTTAACATTACTATTTACATTTTTCTTTTTCTAAAAAAGACGAATATTACATCATACTTTACGTTTCCTTTTAGATTGGATCAGTCCAAGATCAAGTAGAAACCCTAAACCATTACCCAAATACTTTTATTATATTATGATTTTACCACAAAAAAAATAAATAAACAAAACTAAATATCAATTATTAAATATTCATTTTAAGACCATCCATGTGTGACACCCCAGGTTAAATCTAAACCTATCATATATTAATCTTCTTTCTTGACCATTTATTACTTTCTCTATAAACTTATCCCACACTTTAAAAAAAAAAACAAGTAATTTGTGCATCTTTGGCTCTTTCTGTTTCAAATTTTTCTCTATCAAAAACTGTTTTCAACATTGTGATTACCCCATGCAAGGTGCTTCTGGATGAATCCATTCTGTAAGAATAACCCTCCTGGCAGCCAATAAACATATAGTGATCCATCCCTTATTTTATACCCTCAGTAAGTGAACATACCTGTTTCCAATACCCAAATACATCCAAAATAGGATCTATCACTAACGAATGATCCGTGGTTTCATATACAAATCTTGTTACTTCTTCCTAAAATGTTATCACTGGACAATTCCAGAAACAGTAGGTCAATGTTGTGTGCTTCACTACATTTTGAGCATATAGATAGGTTTCTTCCCGGCCCATCTTTTTCCTTTTTCCTAATATCTTTGTATGCTCTATGCATTTTTTTAAATTGAGTCTCTCCAATTTTCATTGATCATATATTTTGGTACTGTCAGATAACCTTGTAGGATCTACTACTTCTTCGTTCAAGAAATCTCTTTGCCATTGTCTCACATTAGTTTGGGACAATAACTTCTTTAAAATTTCTTTGATAATTATGAAAAAAATAAAAAATTTGATATCGATAAAGGAGATGAAATAAGTAGGTTCTCAAAAGCACTTCTCTGCATTGGATTTACATGGGAATATGGCCTTATCAATGTTCTATAGTAAGATGCCGCTTGCAGATAGTATAATGCATGGGATGATCCATTTGTCAAATTATATTTCTCTTTAGGAGCTTGGAGGGTCAACACCTGCTCCATTTAATCATCTAATAAATCCTGCCAATAATGTAACCCTTTTTGATTCCATATTTGAAACACCCTACACAGGTGTCCAGACTTAAAATTTGGATCTCCACTGATAGGGAGATATCCAGACACACCTGTGGGTAACCCCATTTTACGCCTAACTTCTCGCCACGTAAGTATTGTATCTTTAATTAACAAATTATGTTTCGGATGGTCTGGCAATTTAGTTACTTTGCAATGTAATAAGGCTTTCAAATCCCATGGTGACACCATATTCATTTCTAGATCTACATTGGAATGTCTAGATGTATCTGTTAACCAATCTACAACATGCCGTGAAAGACAACAATTTTTACAGGGGATGTAAAAGGCAGTACAATCATCCCAAGTAAATAATGTATAGTTCAAGATGGTGAGAACATGCATTTAGTAGGAAAAGTGTTCATTTGAAAAGCATTTTTACTTTCTGTCCTCATCTGCACATTCTGGGAATGAATATTAAGAACTAGACAATTAAAATTAAAGTTAAAGTTGGGCATATGTCATGTTTATTTACATACAAGATGTGGGGGTTATATGATAATTTGGACATTTACAGAAACAAAGTAAGGCACATTTCAGACTTGTGGGTGACTGTAGCAGTGTACTGCAGGCTCAACTGCTATTCAAACCACTCACATGCAACCAAGTAGGAGAGGCTGGGAATCATTTTGTGCACCATTTGCGCTTGTGGTTGGGTTGCAGCACAGTTACTGGAAATTGCATAGTATTTATAACCATGCAGTTGATTTTCCTGATTTGTTCTGGAGAAAGGACAACATGTGCAAATGTGTCAACTTGTGGTTTGCAGCTTCTGAAACACTTCTGAAACTACAAGTGTGAAAGAAGTCTAAAGGTATGTATATGCATGTAATATGTTTCAGAGGAGAACATACAAATACCTTGTCTCTGCTATGTCTCCTGTTTATTAGTAAAGTCTCGCTCCTCGGATATCCTAACTTTCTGTCTGTATATTGTCATGAAGAAAGAAAAGAAGAGGAATGTCTCATGGATGAAGACATTACAGAGACAAAGAGCCTGATTACTTAAAGCTCTACAAAGCTGGAGAGGATACAAATTCATCAGTGAAGCTGGTGATCCAGCAAACCTGGAGAGCTTTAAAAAATCAGGCCCAAAGTGAAGGTATATATTGTAACTGATCATGCACTGCAGAAAAACATACAAATACCTTTTATTTAAAAAAGACACCCAGATTTCAGGTACTCTTTAAATATATTTGTCTGTGTTGGAATGCAAAAAAAAAACAGTGGTATTTGACTTTTAGCAGAGATGAGAAAAATGTGAATCAAAAGGCACAAAGCTTATTTTTTAGCAACACATTTTGATTCCCATTGGCATGCTGCTCCAGTAGTAACTGAGAAAATGATGCAGCAAAACAGAATATACATCTCTATGTTTACAGGGGCTTCAAAGCTATTTTAAAAGGTCAGAAGTGACACCAGATAAAAAAATGTATTAACGCAGGAAAGCAATATAACAAAGGTATAAGATAAAAAAAAGTACTATGTTAAACAAGACTTTGTTATTTGTAACCTTGTATGTGAATTATTTTTCTTCCTTCCCTAAAATGTGAACATATCATACAGTTGACTCCACCTATAAATAATTTTTCTTTTTTTTCTTTTGTTTTGTAATTTGTTTACCCCAAAACATGCTATAATAATTGATTTGTAGTTGCTTTAATATTCTATATGTTGTAAAATTATTTCCTCTAAATTAATAAATAAAAAACAAAAAAAAAACTTGTGACAGAAAACACTCTTGGTACAGAACAGTATTCAGAGAAAACTTTAAAGATAAATAATGAATGTAATAAACAACTATTCAGAGCACGCCCCAGGAAAAGTGAGCAGACCCTTAATGTTCCAAAATTTTATAAAGATAAATTATTTTTTTTCCTTTTATGTATGTACAGTATCAGACGGTTTTGTTTCTCATACACCTGCTGTTTCAGAAGCTGTGCATACAATGACAATGAAGTGTAATTAGTTTCCAACATAGGAGCTCCAATTAGATATGAGAAAATGCTAAGACACTTACTGTGACTTCAGAGCACTCTATATATTTATGAAAAAGAGAAACGATGATTTGGAGCTTTGTCTCATTGTCAACACCAAGCAGGTAAGATAAATATCCAGCAATCATGATTTCATTTTTGTTTTAAAACTTTAAAAAGAATATACAAGGGGGGTGAAGTGATATACTGGTAACACATGGGGAAAGTCTGATAAGAATAGCTTGTGTTGCAAGTCATTTAGAAAGCCGTTCAACACCTAGCAGTACTGGGCTGTGATCATTTCAGTCTGAGACTCCTTGAACAAGAAAGATCCATATGCTCTTAAGTTTAGTGGAAACATGTTCTAATAGGATGCTTTTTTAAAACATGGCAGCAGGACCTCATGTACCTGGGACTTTGGACATCATGAGGAAATGAGGGAATCCTAGAGTACAGCATACTGTTTCTTTTGCAAAGCAGTTCAGGATTTATGCGTTGACATAGCAAGCCACAGAGAACATCATGTTATCAAATATCATTTTTAATCTGCCAGATATTTGGTGGTGAAATGCTCTATGCGCATGACTTGCCCCTTTTTATTTCTTACCTTGTAGAAAATATATGTACTGCAAGTCCAAAGCACAGGTTCCCTTTCTGGACCTCCACAGTAACAGATATTCCATTGACACGTAACTGGAATAAGTTACCTGAGAATAACTTAAAAACCATGAGGCAATGACAATGAGAAATACTATGGTGTCTAGAGCAGGATTGTCACTGACTAAAGCCTAGCTATAGGTGCATGTTTGAGAAATAAGACAGGGGTAGTCTGAGATGGGCAGATCTCACAATAAGGATCATCTGAAACAGTTCTAATGACTACTTTATCTTCCTGGAGTTTTTCTGTGAGCCTGCCATTTGTTTGACCAAGTAATGCCTTTACTTAATAACTTTTTTTAAGTTTTCATTTACCCTTTAATTTTTGATCATATCTTTTCAATCCTTATATTATACAGCTAGCCTTAGACTACATTAGGGGCAAAAGGCTACAACTATGGGCCTGATTTATTAAAGCTCTTCAAGACTGTGGGGGATACACTTTAATCAGTGAAGCTGATTAAACTGAAGATCAGTAAAGCAAACCTGAAATGGATCTGGTCCATGGCTGAAAACAATTGTTAACAAATAGCAAATTACTTTTAAGAAATCCATTCCAGGTTTCAGGTGGCAGTCACAGCCAGAGATTTGGCTATGGACTCTGTAAAGAGCTGCCTGACATGTTAGTGCTGTATAAATAATAGAAGTAACCACAATGTATATTACATGACATAAATTTTATTGTTTCGTGTGCCTAATCTTGCCTGTTGTAAGTCATTTCTTACTGTATTAGCTACTTTCTTGTCTTGTATTTATACAAATACATCATCCTGATTAAAAATCTGCAAGAGCAGAGAAGCATGACCATTATCTTCTACAAGTCTGGCCGAGAGCCCATTTTAGTAAATTCTCACTTTTAAAACGCTGTTTTTTGTTGCCATTGTCTGTTTCAGTTGAGTGAACAAAATGCGACACAACAAAACCAAAACAAGGTAGAAAAAGGTAGTTAACAGACTAAAGTCATTTTCAGTTAAGTGTTTATCTTTGGAGAACTGGCTTCCTGTTATATTAGCAGACAAAAGATATAATGATTGGAAAGATTCAGCTGACACTTGGTTAAGGAGATTCTGCTCATTACATTGCTTCCACCCTTCTTGTTTGTGTTCCAGCATCAGCCTTGCAAAGGAAAGATGACATCACTCACTGCCTCTCCCATACGTTATATTACAGTACAAGTGTACAGACCAGTTAGGATGAGTTATAGAAGTGCAGTAAACACAGCATTTTCCACTGATATAGAATCAGTGGAAAACACATTTCTAATATATCAAGCAAAACTCCTATCACATTTTTAATGTATATGCAAATATTTGCATTTACTCCTGGTGCGCTGACATTGTGAAATACACAGTAGAATAAATGTTGCTCATTTGCATCTTAGATGCATTGTGATTATGGTAGTCATACATTACCCCTCTGGAAGAATGTGCTTGCTATTGGTATTAAAGTGCGTGCTTTCAATATGCTAAGTTTTACATACTCTACATATATCTATTGGTAATCAAATGCAGAGACAACAGTTATTTTATTATTTTGAAATACATTTAGGAAATTGCTGTTTATTCCTGATATGGTTGCCTAACAATATGTAGGTATTTTGTAAATATCTTGTAGGAAATATATGATTCACCTTATAAAAGAACTAGCTGAACCTTACCCTTTAGGATATAATTCAAAGATACCTGCAAGTACTTTTAACAAAACATTGGTTACGCTATTCGCCATTATAGTTATAACTGTTGTTATGCTGGTAGCTGCTGGTAGTTCTGGGAACACCATTAAATTGAAGCAGTGGACTTACAATGGCACGGAGGGCAGTACTGTAAAATTTTGTTATTACCATGTCTATTTCGTTATGTACCTGGAAATACAATTCTCAGGTTAGTTCCGTAAAATGGTGATATGATCACAAAAGTATCAGAAAAGCATATGGTCCCAAATAAGTCTTATTATTTAGGATACAGAACTTGCTAATTAAGTAAAACATGGCTCTTACAGTAAAATAGCAAAAATGTGGGTATAAATGGTAAAATATGTTTTCATAGATAATGTTTTAGACTAGTTGTGTAAATATTTTTGAAACTTTTCCAGCCTAGGGGTAAAAAACTTTCTAACTAAACCAAACTTTCCCTTTCTCCCTATATTTATTTTGGCAAGACAACAAATATGTACATGGAGTGGGGGCTTTTAAAAAGAGGATTTTTTTTTCTTAAGAAAGGGTATAGTTATCTGGGTTAGTTTGATTTGATTAGAGCAATAGAGGGACTTTTCCACATTTCAAAGAATAAAGAAGAACTTGAAGAATTAATGAGATTAAGATATGCCTTTGCTGACATTTTTTATGAGAATACCAACTGCCTGACTGTCTTTTGCTTTAATAATTTCTGGAAGAGGCCAGAAGATCAATGTGAACCCAACTTGGCAATACCCTTTTTTTTTCATTTTTTAAAACATGTACTAATTCAAGGACATGAAAAAAGCTGTAAGCTTCTTGTGTCAGTATTATTGTACCCCATTATACAAAGAACATACTGCAGTAACTGGAATCTCCACAATTCACTTTACATTTTGCAAATATAACATATCACAAGCAATGTAGAGTATTGCTGGGAATGTCATGTAGTTACTGTAATAGAGATAACTCTCTTTTTACAAATAGCTTAGTATAGGTCTCCCTTAAAATGACACAAAGTGTGTATCTATTACTTTTCTGAATTTCTAACTATGAACTCAAAGTAGGCATTTTACTCAAATCTCTTAATTGTGCCCTAAAGCATAATTCAGTGTGATGTTCAGCAGTGGTTAGATACTATGCTTTGTGCCTGAGGCAGACTGGCAGCCTTTTGACTGGGGGGATACTTTATTCTTAGTGACCTAGATAGCAGGACATCAGTAGCAATGACACTTCCATTACTTTAACACAAAATGTTTTGAAAAGTGTTGGCAGTGTTCTCCATAGTTTGAAAAAGATCCAGCTGATTTTTTTTACATGCGCACGCTAGGGGTATGCATGTGCATATCCCTAATGGAGGTAATAAATGTGCTTGCTCTTTATTTTCTACATGTACATGTAGCGTTTCTGTAAATCAAAGTTAAAGAATACTTAAAAAGAACTGAATTTTATTACCTGTGGATTCTATCATTAAGTTTGTAACTTTGCAAGTTTCCTTAACGGGCCAAGTTGTTCATCAGAAGTAGGAGCTGGTGGGTTTAATCATTTAAAAACTACATTTAGTTAAAGCAGTAGTGCCCAACCTTCTTCATCTGCGGGCTGCTGTTGACATTGGGACAAAACTCGTGGGCCACAATGCAAACAAACATTATTATAAATGTTTAAAACTAGAATAGTTTTAATTTAAATGAAATTAAATTGAAATGTTTCTAGTTCCCATAACATACATGCACCAAATAAAAGAAGTGACAAATCAAGAATCTCTGCACTGTATACTTCCAGAATTGCAATTCATGTGTCAGATAGCCAAGGGATGTTGCAAACATCCCTTGGTTCCAGAGACATTGAAGGTCACAGAAGGTAAGAGGTCAGCTATGTGTAACAGGCAGCTTGCCAGCCGCTTAGTCCCTTGCACTGCAGCATCTGCAGAGTAGACTCCAGGCGGTGGTGAGCACTACTGAGTGTCTCTCCCTAGGCAGGGTTCCATGGCATGTGGAAGGGGTTACCACACAGCAAGCTCACCGCCATTCTGAATGCAGTCTTGAAGTTTTGTGAACATTGAGGGGCATCAAAGCGCACAGACAATTGGCAGTACCCTAATTTTTATTGGCATGAGAGTGGCCCTCAGGGGGTTTCCAACATGCAAACTCAATTTGGGGACCCTGGTCTTGAAGCAGCCCCCTTATTGTAAAAATATCCCTGATTGTTGTTGGGATTTTATGCTTGTGACCACGTATCTAGCAACTTGTTATGTTTACGGGGCTTACATTTGGTTTAGTAGCAGCTCCGAAATTTCCAATTACTATGAGGAGGGCATGATCTCCAAAGACAAACATAGTAGATGTGTGCGCCCCATCCCCTGAAAGACAACAAGCAGAGAGAGCAGAGAGGGAATGAGGAGGTCCGCAATGATGTGGCCCGCAGGCCGTAGGTTGGGCACCCCTGAGTTAAAGCAGTATCCCAATGAAAAATGTGTTGCTATAGCAGTAAAAAGTGATACATGAAGTTAGATTGTGATGGACTACTAAACAAATCAAAGTCCAATAGTCCATCTAACATTGTTCCTGCACAGATTCGTCAGGTCCATTTGAACAAAGAAAACCTGTTTATTAAGTAGATTGAATCCAAATTTCTCTCTAATTCACTTTATTAGAAATAATTTCAGAATTAAAACAAAGTTCTAAGTATTTCAGGTAGTCCCAGGGTAAGGGCATCCGACATAAGGACGACTCCTAGATACGAACTGGGCTCCCCTGCTCGTGCAAAACAAAGGCTTGGAGGGGGTGGTTTGCATAACTTGCAAAAGAAATCTTTTGCTAAACACAGCTGAGGTTGTGGGTGATCCTAGGGGGGTGAGCTCTTCTTCAACATCTTGTAACTTTTTATTGACCAAGACAAACTCTGCAGTTGTTTATTTTTGCATATTAAAGCACAACTTGCTCCAGAAGTTAATGAATGTCTATGCTCCATAATTTTTTTTCTTTTTGCTTTGTTTGTGATTGGCTCACAGTGATCATTTTATACAGTAACTGACACCACACTGCCTAATAATATGTTGAGATAAACATCTGTCCTCTCTGCATTTATTAAAATAATGTACCTGTTCCGAATTACAAAATTCAACTAAAATTCAACTTAAGAATAAACTTACAGTCCCTATCTCTCATGTAACCCGGGACTACCTGTAGTTATAGAATGCGACATTGCCCTGTACAGAAAAATGAAATGATATAAAGATATGAAAACTAGATCTTTTCTTCCTGTATTTTTACGTTTCAGAGATTTCTGAAAGCAACTAGGGCAGGGGGTCGGCAACCTGCGGCTCGCGAGCCACATGTGGCTCTTTGGATGTGAAGCTGCGGCTCTTTAGTTCCATACGCAAATATTATTTATTTTATCAAAAAAAAAAAAAACATTTCAAAATCGTTCTGAATCGATTAACGAGGATTAGGCACCGATTCTATCTCTTAGCCACTTGTACTCGCTTTTCACCGCACCCCTCCCGCATGACACGCGTCGTCACTGTCGTCAGTCCGTCGGAAGCTCTCAAATGACGCCGTCCTCGGATGTTTCTATGTTGGTTTTAATTCACTTTCGACTACAAGTTAGTGTTGTAAGTAAATGTTTAATTGTTTTAATTTTTTACTTAAATAATAAGTAATTATCTAATAATGCCATATATATATTATCTAATTTGTTGTGAAAAACACTACTTATATATGAATAAATAGATATTTTTTCTTATGAATAAATAGATTATTTTTTTTATCAAAAAACTTTATTTATGCGAGTACTATTTATTGTTGTCAAGAAAAAATTTTGTGGCTCTTTAAAAACTTTGAAATTTTGTAAATTGTAATTTTTGACTCTTCCAACTCAAAAGGATGCCGACCCCTGAACTAGGGAGTTCCTCGGAATATGAAGATGAAGGACTTTATGCATATGGGTTGCACTATCCAATCATGGGGCTAACTTAGGAAATCAGTTGCAATCATTGAGGAAACAGTTCATAATTAATGATGCCAGTTGTGAGTAGACATTGAATGTATAGGCTAAAACAAATTACAAAGACCATACATACTTTACAAGGCACTCACATACAAGAGTCAGCCCCAGCAACCCCAGCCAAGTGATTGATTCAGCTTTTCACCTCACTGCAATTATTTGCATAAGGACAACAGAGTTCATAAATTTTGCTAAAGGGGAGATATACAGGTTTTGGTAATTTTCGATGTTTAGAAAATATATAACAGTTTAACAACAAAAAAATAAAGATTTATCACAGAGTACAAACTTGACATTCTGTAGAGGACGCTGAGCTTTCTAATGAAAAGCTCCTCCGCTGCATGCATAGGTATTGGAAGCTGAATGTAACTAATTATGATGATCCAGTCTCTACTAGAAGTGAGGGAGGGGGTATATCTCTTCTATAGTTTATATGGATCTGTTTTTAGCACCTGTCACAGCCTTCTGAATAGGTAAATATTAAAAATCAATATTTCATATTAAATATTTACTTTGTGAGAATGAATAAATCACATTTTATTGCAGAAAAGAAATTATAAAATGGTACTTAACATTCCTTTAAGGATTACTGCTTTGAAATAGCTCAAACTCACCGAAGTTTTGGTCTTTCTCTTGAAATAGATTAGGCTCATCACTTTTCAGCTAATATAACCTAATTCTGTTCCTGGATTGTCTCACAGCAAATTCTCCACTTTAAGGACATGCTGACCTTTTTGTTTGCCTAATGAACAAGAAAATAGATGTTCTCAGTTGATGAGTTTCTGCCATGAGCTGAGAAACCATACAAGCAGATTACGAAAAAAAATAAGCAAAATGGGATTATTTTATGTAAATAGTGACCAATTAATTATTTGATTGATTAATGCATGTTTAAATCTAGTGTAGAAGCATATACTTTGTTAGTACTATGGATTTAATAAGCAAAATGAATCAATTCATTAACCTTAATTAAAAAGCTTTTAATTATGAAGGTCGAATGCATCCATTTTAGTACGCAAGAATATTGGAATGCCCTCATATTTGCAAAATGTAAGAATAAATAAATAATTCAGTGGAAAATGAAAGGATAGGAATGAGCGAGCGAATTATTAAACTATGATCTCGGGCAATTCAGGCCTTTCTTGCTTACAGAACATGTAAGCGAGAATGGCCTTGTGACTCACCACGAGGTCCTGTTCTCGCTGAACTCAGATGATCTCTCAATGGAGAATCTTCACCGAGAGTTCATCTTCACCCATCTTCACCTGCGTGCCTCCAATCATCTGTGACAGCAGGTTCCTACGCTCCCTGGGCTGTACTTATCAATGATCAATGTGTGGGGACAAGCTATTCACAAACATACAGAGATGGTTAACTGACTGTAAAAATTATATATGCAGCAAGTTTATATTATGGCTTTATTAGACATTAATAAGTACAAGAACCATTTTAACAAAATGAATACAGACAAGTTGCTGCACTTTATTGTCTTCCAATTTGAAGGATATCCAAACCCCAAAACAAAAATGTAATGTATTGATGCACCAGTAAATGTTTCAGCTGCTTTAGCTTTCATTTTTCAAGTGGCAAACTCTTTTTAGCAAGTACAGACAAATACCTGGTAAATTTACCAGTGTAACCAGGTCTCTTCATGTGAGTTGAATTGAAAGCTTAAACAATCTTACCTTCCTTCCAAGCTATCTTCTATGTAATCTCCTACCTCCCATGTAATGATGATAAAGAGTGTACTCCATGTACTCCTAACTTGTATAGCAACCAACTATGGCCCCACTCATTAAAAATTATGTCAGGTGCAAAATCACCTGGTGAAAATAAATGAAAGCCCCCCTATGAAAGTACCACAAACTTAGCATATGGTCAACACGAATGTATTATTTGTACTTTCTTATCCTATACTTTCTTATCTTATATCCATCACATCAACCTGCTGTTTCCTTCATTGTGGAATGCCATGTACCTGTGCCCGCTTCATCCCAGTGCCCATTGAAGAGAATAACATAGTAGCAACAGAAATATATTACCAAGTTCACTGATGTTGGGAATAACCAAAATAAGGAGTCTAGCGTGCAAAGGCAAAATGTCAGAAGGGTTTTATAGGATGTGGTTAAATAAATAAATAGGCATTTATTTCTACCTTTCAAACCAGCATTATTCAATATTATACAACTACAAAAACCAAAATAGCACCCACTGCAACAGTGGTGCTAATGTAGAATACCAGTTTGCAAGAAGATATATGACATGTTAAAATGAATGCATAGTTAAATGGGTATTGTGAAACAGGTGAAGCTAAAACAGAATATGGAGAGTAAAACTGGTAAAAGGTAGCATAAAGTTCCTCAGTCACTGGAAGTCAAAATTGGCAGTCACTTATAGCATGGCCTTTTTTTAAAACATTCTTTATTTATTATTTTTATGCAAAATTAGCAACAACTGTCACCGACAACATTTAACATTTTATGCAAGATTAGTAACATGGTCACTGACAGCATTTAACATCATGTATAAAGGAATTGAGTATCTATTGTACAAAATTAGTCCATTCAAAAACCTCAAGTAGCTTGGCCTTTTACCCTAACAGTATCCTGTAACACACCAGTAGCCTCTGACAATTCACGTAAGTTTGTCTATGTAAATTGCAAACACAGCATTGTGTAAAAAAAGAAATAAATAAAATAGTTTTCAATCCAAAATTTGAAGTCTTTGTATCCATGGCCATGTTCAATAAACCATAACTGTATCAATGCACAGAAGGAAATGTAAGATAGCTCTCACTAGAATAAGAGGTGAAGGGGAAATCTTCCAGTAGGGATTCAGCAACCTTCCCTGGTTGCCATGGTCAAATTTGCCCAGGTCTTAAGTACTAAATTTTGTTAATGATATGCATTTAACACTTGTAGAAGCTAAAACACAAATTAAATCACATTTTATATTTAGAATGGGTTCTACAATAATATTTAAACTAAAATGACATTTAGGTGACAAGTAAATTGTTGTTTGCATGTTTGTTTGTGACAGCAGCTGACATTGTAATTTTTGTGTCTTTACTATAATTTTACAATAACATGTAAAGCTGGGTATTTTGGTCTCACAGGAGGTTCTACAGAACCCTAGATTTCTGGATTTCATGCTCAGGTACAGAAGTGAGATTCTTGGTATTGATATATTTATTACGTGTTTGAGTGAAAATTATTTGCCTGGAAACATAAATCTGCCAGCCTAGTTTTTGCTTGTTTCTTATCTTATATCCATCACATCAACCTTCCTTTGCTAAAACAATTTTCAAAATAAATGTAACCCTTTTTTTAAGTTGGCACTGACTGCAACAAAAGCAAAATTATATCTGTGCTGAAAATTTATTTATCTCTGTAAATTGATACATATAAAGATAATCAGTTTGCATAGAAATGTCAATGTGATTGGACAACAGTTGGCAGCAGAATATTAAGTCTCTCACCTCTTGATCGCTGTAGTTGACATCAGCTATCAACACTAGGGATACAATTATTACCGGCTCACAGATCTGAGGCCTTCTTATGCTTCTGTACCCGTACTGAACTCTCATCAGAACCTCAATATTCCAGACACAAACAGAGCTGAACTTCTTTTGCAAGGGCAGAACTGGAGTGATTTGTACAGGTCACTGCTCAGCACCTATTTCTAATTTCCCTTGGAAAGAATATTTGTTTGGCTGTGTTTCGGTTGCAAATTAGTTGCATTAGTGAGATACAAATAATATACTGGATATGTGTTTTTTTTTTTTAGCTGATAACAAAATGTCATTATATTCTTATGATAACTGGGTTTTCCGACTAATAAGAAGTTCAAAAACCATATAATTATAGGATCTGCTCACCTGGTTTCTGGTCCATTGCAGCTATCTGATGGTCAGTGTCAAGGACCTGAGCAGAGTTTCAGGTTCGATATAAGTAACTAAAGCATGGTAAAGTGTCATGAGCTTCAATATGCACATAGTACCCAGATGACTTATACTTTCCCACAAATGAAATTTACGGCCAGTGGATTGGGTATATATATCCTTATCCAGCTTTTCAGTAAGCTCCTACAGAACCTACTAAAGTACAAAGCTTCCATTATTGGCCATTCCTATTATGCTGACTGCAGTTTAAAGGTCAAAGAGGGCATTATGGGTTGTTAAAATATTCAATGGTACATTTAAAACTGCCAGATTCTCTGCGCAGTGAATCTCCATCCTATGTTGTTAGTCTTTAAGAATTAACCTAAACAGAAAAATATGCTAAAAATATATCTACTGCCCTATACACATTCTATAAAAACTGCCAGGCAAAATTCAGGTTACCAGGAACTGGGAAGAGGAGTTGTGTTAGCTGTCCGAACATAAGTTTAGTTAGAAGTCATGCAAAATCGAATGACTGATTTCCTGCAATCATCTGAACTTTAGAAAGAAAGTAGCAATCAATATCCTCTCCTAGCTTTGAATGGAGGAGATTAATCATTCAACATTTATTTTTGAGATTGTTTAGAGATTGTTGCCAATTTAAATATACCCCTGCAGGACTCATTTTATGGGGCTTGTTCTAGAACAATGCCCAAAACTCCCCTGAGCTAAACAGCAATTTTACCTGTAGGAGATTTTTCAGTTTGAGAGCTAAAAAGCATTGCCCAAGTTGGCCTCGCCTTAGAAATTGTAAGCTAAACAGCACCTGTTTTACTAAAAAAAAACTTTCACTCAATACACACTGATGATAATTTGGGATAATACAAATTGTAGCATTTGGTATATTTTCCCATGTAATGATTTAAGTAAGAAAAATAAAATATAAAAGTGCAACAATCTAGTCTAATATGTATACATAGTTATTGAAATTTAAAAAAATATATATTTACTTTATAAACCATTCCTACCAAAGTTTAAGACTTTAAACTTTATATCTCTAAAGGGCATTTTTGATGTTGCTCTAAACAGTCATCCCTGGTCATCCTCATCAATCCATTATCTCCTTGGGAAGTGTGTAGTTATTTTCATGAATTATGTGGATTTTGCTTTCTGCAAAGTTTTCCTCACTGCATTGTGTGAGAATCAGTAGAATAGTGTTTAAACACCTGCAAGATTATCATTGTGCATTCAAAAGTCTTATTTAGTATACAGACAAATGCTTTTATTGTTCCTTTTTGCAAGGTAAAGAAGCATATATTACTTCACAATGCCTTTTTGTCTTATCTCAAAATTTGATAAATTAATATAATGTCAACAGTACATTTTCAAAGAGTTTTAAATCTGCAGACTTTAATAAAATAATACCTGGTTGTGTTCCTGGGTCGTCACCCTATAACTACTACTGTTGCTGCCAGTGGGAAATTCCAAAATTAATTGGAGCTAGTTTGACACATGACCTACTGTATGGACTTTAAGAGCCAGTAAAAGAAAGCCTACTAACATTACAAATGTCAGGGCTTTTCTTTTCACTGGAACTGAGTTCCAGCACCTTTTTTTAATGGCTTTTCCAAGTCCATAAAAGGCTGTGAAGGGGAACCGCTGTCAGTTATAATGACAGCTCAGCCTGTGAATACAGGCTGCACATGCGTGCTTCAATACTGAACAGTGGCTGAGCAGCCTAAGTGCTTGGGAAGTGTCATCACATGAGCTGCATGACCTGTGACAATATTTGAGGAGGGCCAATTGTTTAAACTGAAATTTCCACGCCACAGTGATTGAGAGCATTCTTCCCATGGTGCAGTGATTCATGCTGGCTAGGCTGTGGAAAAGGTAAAGAAGAATTACAATTCTAATGCACTTATAAAAGCTTTCCTTACTCATTTCCTCACATACCTTTTTTATGGCGTGCTCTCTGGGGGAAAGGTCTGGCACGGAGGAGGGGGGGGGCTGACAGTGTCTTTTTTTCTCACAAAAAAGCACTGACAAATAGAAATACTTTTTTTCAAATTAAGCATGGGAAGATGGAGGTATATCTGGCTTCTGGGATGTAAGTAATGCCTAATGCGAGCTTTTTCCCAATCAACTAATCCTGACTCCCATTCTTGGTACCCATATTTACTCCCCTTGCAGCCTGAATACACTCTAGCACCCAACAAAGCAGCCACAATGATCAAAACTATAAAAATATCTTTATATCTGTAAATACTTTAACAGGACTCACCATGCCATTCCATACCCACCCTCCGTAAGTCCTGATCATTTATGCACAAATGACCTGCCCTCCCCAGCTCCAAATGCACAAATGATAGATGTAATATAACATGTCAAGCTTTGCTTACTGCTCATTTGAAGTTGTTAGGACTGACTTATCTATCTTTAGGCAGGATGGGCAGAAAAGTAAACAATACAGAACAAAGAATTAGCATAGCTGAAGACACAATAAGCCCTGCTGTTGTAAAAGGGTTAGGGTTAGAGCTGTACCAATCTGAATTAACTGCCTGTAGGTATTTTTTACAAAACATGCAGGGCAAGTTTGGGAAACTCCACACTAGATCATACTTCCAGATTTTAGGACATGAAGGACCAGCTTCACTGGAAAAATCAGAAGCAGAAGAAATGAATGCAATGCAAAAGATTTTAAAGTAAATGTATACTATAGAGAGAGCACATCATATTCCATTGCATTCCTGCCCATCAGGACCACCATACAGGTAACAAAATGTTTCCACCCTTCCAGGTTAAATGATAAATTTTAAATCTATACATTCTCCCAACATCCCATGGTAGCACAACCTCATTGCAGCTTATGGTTCCTAAGATTATGATGCCCCCAACCCTGCCTACTTTTGTTATCTACAGATTAGTTATGCTGTGGACAAACAATTTGCCCTCTATCGAAGTTTAACTGAATACGTACTTTAACCTACAACTGTAATTTAAAATATGCCAAGACCAAAAGACTTGTTTTACCTAAAGAACCATACTGCGGGGTAAAGAAAAAAGAAGAGAAAAACAAATTAAAGAAATTTTTTTTCAATATATAATATGGTTAGCCGCCCTTTTATATGATGTCAAAAATGCGATATAAGTTGTAGGTTATTATCTTCTAAAGACATATTATTAACTGCTTCCTCCTTACAAATAAACTTCTGCAACTAAAGTTCTGAAAAGGTGTAAAAAAAAAAACTTTGGTTTGTCTAGCTAGGTAAAAAAAACAAAGCCCCACACATGTGATACACTCTATTGTGATCACTTCTTCATTAAGAATGACGTATTCCTATGAAGGGTAAGATATGTTTAGGAAAGATGTAACAATACAATACTATTAAGAGGTTTTTTGTTTATTTTCCCATTATGTTGCCTGGAAATATGGATCACAGTTACAAAAACAAACTGCTTAATGTATATTTAAATGTGTGTATATATTATACCTGTTTGCTCATTTCTTTTTCAACAGTGTTAAAAGATACCATATTTCTGTACTGATCTACTTTAGGCTGGGTCTACATGGACGTTTTGTAAAAAGGCATGTAAACGTTCCTACTGAGTTTATAAGCGTTTTTATGCACTTATTTTAACGTTTTAAAACGTTTTTTTAAATGCTGGGAAAAGCTGAAAAACGTCTATGCCGCGTTTATCCGCGTTTTATCGCGTTTTACCGCGATTCTACAAGCGTTTTAGCACTTGGTAGAAATGCAAACTGTGACCCTGGGCAGTGATTTCTGCAAGTATAGGAAGTACATACATCCCTGCATACATGTGATAATGTGATCATGCAACAGTACAGTGACAAATGTAACAGTATACACAGAATAGAGTGAAAAGAGTGCAAAGTGAAGCACAATTAAAGACAATGACTACACGCAAGTGATAATGAATGGCATCATTTGCAGGTGTGAAAAGCACCGAAAGCAAACACAATGGCAGACAATCTTCACACATGCCAGGCATAGGTGTTAATTTTTACCAGCATAGTACATGTAATTATTCATGCATGACACATGAAATAGTGACACAGGAAACAGGCTATTGTTAAAACGTTTGTAAAAGCCTCCATTGAAATCAATGGAAGCTTTTTTATTGACAATTTCTAGCATGCATAAACGCAGGAAAACGCTCCCATTAAAATCAATGGACGCGTTTTCCCGCGATTTCCCGCGTTTTCCCGCGATTTACCAGCGTTTTAATTTTTTAAACGTTGCAAGCAACGTTTAAAATAAAGCTCAAAAACGTGCCTGAAGGAAACGTTCTGGTGTAGATTAGCCCATTGGAATGCATGGGGACTTCAAACATGGGCTTTAAAAGCCTCAGGTTAAACGCTGGGGAAACAGTCCGTGTAGACTAAGCCTTATGTGTACTTGGACATCTGTTGTTTATTGTTTTATATAAAACTAATAAAGCAAACATTAAAAGTAGAAGGTGAAAATTCATTTACTCTGTAATATAATGTAGCTAGAAGCTAGAAAAAAACAGTAAGTATTTCCAGATATGAAACACATATGTTACTTTAGGAATGATTGTCAACATCTTCATCTTAGTTACTGCCATCATCCCTCAGCACACTAACGATTTCATAATGAGCTAATTTCAGTTTAGGGAATGCTTTTCTAATTTGATTGCAAAAAGTTGCAACCGTTTGAAAGATGCTCTTGGAGTCAAATGATTAGTTAGGAGTACGAGAGGAGTAACAGCATGTAGATTGATTCCATAATGATGCTAGAGACACAAATTTGTTTTCTTTGGGTTGTTAGGAAGCCTGTAAACTTATGCAGTTTCCTCGCTGCGCTTCACTGCTTTCAGAAATATTTATCTCCTATTGCCAAATGGGGAGATTGTATAGTCTTATTTATTCTGATCTGATGACACTATAAAACTGATCTTAACTCCTTGTGACTCTTCACTACACTGTTCTGCAACAGCTTATGTTGTGTTTTTTTCCATGCCTCAAGGTATAGGCACAGCTAAATTGAATATCTACTTACCTCTTCATATACTTTAATTTGCTACTGAACATTTAGTAGACAACATATATTTTGAGAAGAAAGGACAGCAACTATACTGCATTTGATTACTGAAAATGCTGTGACTACTGACTGCTTTGAACATGGTATCCAACAAATTATTTATAGTATAGCCTACTGATTTCTATCTGTACTGTAATTATTTATAGTGGTATCACACACATAATCATTTATTCCCACCTAATAGATATCAAATGTTACATTACTATAGCCCTATTGTGTATGTAAAGCAATGAAAAATAAATATATTGCAACTTACCAGTCTTTGACATGGTGGCGGCATTTCATTTTTCACCTACTGATCCTGCCAGTAGCACACATTTATTCTTCGAATGACAACTGCATCTAAAGAGGAACAGACTAGGACAGGACTACACAATGTTTCTCCTATTTCCATTTCTGTGACATACAAGGTATGCAACTTTTCTGATATTCCACTTTTAAGCTATTACTAGATTCTCGACTCTACAATCAATCATAAGTGAAGCTAGCTGGAGTTTTCATCCCTTCTCAGTACTCATTTGCTGCTTTTCCCTGCAAATCTCTGCCCTGGCTTAGTGATCCTGTCCACCTACATTTCTGCCAACCCCCACCCTTCCCCCTGGCACCTTCTCCTGTACCATACAAGACCATATCCTTTACACTACTGAGCCATGTGGGAGTATTTTGCATGGCTACCCTTTCAGAGCACCCTTACCCCAATGCTGAGGGAGAAGGATTTCTTCCATGCACAATGACTCCCCCCAACAAGATGTAGGGTTCTTTTGCAGGGAACTTTTAGTGGAGTCTGCAGCCTCCTTAAACTAGGGGACACCCAAATATTTGCAGCCTCAAGGGGGCATACTACATCTAAGTACTACCTCTTGCCAATTCCTACAAAGAAATAACATTAAAATGACAGTACAAATGTCATAGAAAAAGTTTTCTAATGCCATAAAAATACAAACACAACATAACTATCTCTTACAATAAATAATAATAAACTTAATGAAGCATTGGATCTTAATGACTGAAATATTCATGCTGAAAATCATACATTATGTATTTATTCAATACAAAATTATGTCGGAATGGTCATCTAAGAATTTAACATTAAATCATTATTTCAGTGAGAATTAGATTCAAAATCACACTGAAAACTAAAGTACAAAACTTAAATTACAGCATAATTGTACTTGCATGAGTGGTTACAACAATTCATAAGAAGTGTAAAGTCTGACAATGGGTCTAAAGATGTTATCGCTGTACCGCTGTATTAGCTAACAGATGGAGATTAATATGGCTTTTAAAAATATGCCTCATAAAGAGGGCTTCATAGCCACAAGATCTTGGGATCGTATTTTAAATCTGAAAGCTCCTTGTATTAATAAGGCCCCCAGAAATCTGAACCCTCATCCTGCGTATTCAATACAAGGAAACTATGCACCCCTTACTGATTCATTATTTTTTTTTTAACTAATACTTACCTATGCAGGTCCAGCATTGTCCAAATAGAATCCCAAAACAATCCCTTCCAGCATCGGCTGCTCTCCCTTGATTTATTTACCAAACCCACCTGAGAAGTGGGATTTTCAAAATTCAGCATTCCATAGACATTTGGGTGTCCGGGCTAGACCTTGACTCCAAGGCTAGAGCTTAAACATTATCATTTCGAGCTTTTGGCTTGCCCCGCAGTCACTGTGCTGTTTGAGAGGGCCTCATGCTTCTGATGCCTCTCCTGACCTGTTTCAGCACTCCATTATAGTACAGATGACACACAATATTTTTGCAGCTTGATTTGACTGCACAACTTCTAATGCTTGCAGTAGGGTAAATCCTACATTGTGCCTTTAATGCACAATGGGCATGAGCCTATACTGTTGCTGCAGCACTCAAAACTATTTGTGGCTATTGTTTCCCCCTTTTATATTGTGGCATAACCCAATTGCCTACATATGGCACAGCTACAGTACATTATTTGTGTTCCCAGATAATACACTTTCATTTCTAAGTCACAATAAACTTTGGCTTGCCTCTCCTATTATATTGTTACCCAAACCAAGTTGGTTAAGCAGTGTCCAGCAGCTGTACAATATTTGTGGCTATATATATTTTTAAAACTTTGTTATAATTTATAATTATATAATAATTATTACTGTTGTTGCTCCTAATTCTATCTATAATTTCAGGATTAATAAAACCTATTTATACACATTAAAAAAATGTCATGGCAGAATATGGTGTTTCACAAATTCAAATTTAAAGGACTAGGGTTTTTTTTTTACCACGTTCCATTTTGTTTTTTAAATACTTATGTAAAAGCAATGTCAAAGCAATATATATCCACTTCAGCACTGCCCAACACTATGCATCTTTTGTATTACTTTGCCAGCCAAACCAACACATTAGGCAGCAAAATGAAACAGCACTATACCCCCAGCACGTTCCCAGACTTCCACTTCTAAAAAGTTGAATTCTCTGCAAATATAACCCAGGTGAATTCCTAGGTGAATGTGGGGAGAGCCACTCTCCTCCCTCCCTTCTCATGCATGGCAGTCTGAATGGGTAGTACAGAGGCTTAAGGATTTTGGAAGGCATAGGGTTTAAATTTTATTAATCTAGAAAGTAAATGAATGTAAAAAAAATAGTTTTTTTAGGATTCTTAAGCATTTTCTGTTTCCAACAAGCATGTTTTTCCTATTATAGTATTTCCTTTTATGCTCTGGTAACTATAATTTACATTGTTTTACAAACCTGAAAATAAGTATTACATTTATTACCAGCCAAACTTGCTCTCATTAAAAGCAAATGGATTCACACCTGCAATCTAAAACAGTTTTTTTCAGACACATATGTAAGTAAGAACATATCTGATAAATGAAAGAAGTTGTGAAATTATAATAAAGCTTCACAAATTGTTTTACATTTTACAGTTACTTTAAACAGCTCCTTTCTAATCTATATCTCTCTATGAATAAGAGCAATAATTACAGACTATTTTTAGCATCTTATCATTAACAGGTACAATATATCTAAAGCTGAAGTCACAATGTACAAAATATCCAGATACACGCATTAATGCTGTAAGGTAATTAGACCTTCATAAAATTACAGCAGATTTATACTACAATAAATACAATTAATTTGTAAAAGGCATCTTAACGATTAACATTTATTCCATATTAATAAGCAATAACCGCTTTTATGGTAGATTAAATGCTTATTTTGTGGCACTAAATTGTAACGGTATCACCATTCTAGAAGTTACTTGCAAAAGGTTACACAATATTCTGCTCTATTAAGGCTTCTATAATGTTCATGCTTTTAAAGTATAATGGTATGGTTTTAGCTGTTCATTTTCTAATTGTTTTTGTGTAGGACGGCTAAGCATTTATTTTTTTTGGCCTTCTATGTTGCATTGAAAAAGCTGGTAAAGAAAATGAGTGGTCCTACAGAGAACAGGTAAGAGAGTTCTCTTCTGCTGAAACTAGATGGAAGTTTTCATTGATGAAATGATTTATAAAGTAATTAGCACCATTAACAGACTTCCACCAAATTGTTTCACCATGAAATACTTCAGACTGTCAAAAATTTTGGATCTGCCTGAAGTTGATCACGCCTATAATGATGTAGGGTTTATACCCAGATGTGAATTGCCAATCAGTATAATCTTTAACTTTCACCAGGTAAATTTATTCCTCCTATGTAATCCCTTTCCCACAATATATGTCCTATACATATTGTTACAACTTTTCTTTTCAAGTGATCTTCTTTTCACACCTCCATTTACAACTCATCACAACACTGACCTGTAAATTATTAATAAATAAATATATTATAAAATAGATAAAACTGTGCCAATATCAATTTTTTTTTATAAATGCCAGTTTACTGGCATGTACTGTCTCTCTGCTTTCAGGAGCTCTTTAGTCTATGTCTCAGGACACATATTTGGAAAGTCAGAAAAAAAGTCTTTTTTTGCATACTTTTTAAAGTTTAGTAAGTGTATTAAAATTAGATGGTCAGCCAACATATGTTCTAATATGGAACGATTAGCAAAGGAAGCCTTAAAGCAGACCTAACACCAAAATTTCTACTTTACATAAAAGAGTAGATGATCTTGGGCATGCACAGTGTGAGATCGGGTAGTGTAGCCAAATGAAGAAAGAAGACGTAGAAAAATGGCGGCACTCGGCACCTTCTCTGCCCGGGACACAGTTGGATAACAAGGGCGGCGCAGGACCCAAACAAGGACAGCACCGGGGAAATTGAGAGCTGTGTGGAGGTAAAAGTGAGTTCTATTTATTTATTTATTTTATAGTTTCACTTTGTTGTTACTCTCCTATTAGGATTCCATTACCCTTAATCTAGCCTTAAGGTGTAACAGTTTATCTGACCATACTACTATCAGTCTCAGGTATCTGAACAATTTCTCTGCAGAGAGTGAAAACTGCTTTATGTTTATTTGCACATTTTCTAGAATCCCAAAAAAAGAAAAACAGTATTTACAAATTCTTCAGTTTATTAAAGGCCTATAATTGCTCATAATGGAGTAAGTGTATATGGTACAAAACTCCTATTTAGCCCAAAAGGAAACTATGCAAAGCGAACACTCCCTCCACTCTATTTCAAACAGAAATATTACAATAAAACAGATTACATGTTTCTAAAAGATCTGCATGGAAGCTACCAGAAGCAGACATGCTTTTTCTAAGATAGTCATGTTGTTAAACAGTACCCACAGATTAAAACTCTCTACTTTGTAACTACTAACACGATGGCTCAGAAGTTAACACTCTGGCCTTTGCAGCATCCCAGGTTCGATTCTCAGCCAGGGCACTACCTGCATGGACTTTGCAGGTTTTCCCTGTGTTTTCATGGGTTTCCTCCCACATTCTAAAAATCATACAGTTAGGTTAATTGGATTTCACGCTAAAAAATGACCTTAGACTGTATTAAGGTCTTATGACTTTAAAACTATATGACTTAAAAAAATAAGGGTGAAGCACATCCTCTTTCTGTCTTGATCACCGTGGCGAGATCAGGTGCTGTACCCAGAAGGAGGAAGGAGAAGGCCGAAGATGGCAGCGCTGTTACTTTCTCTGAGCCTGAATGAAGAAAAATTCCACTGATACTCTATATCAGTGGTCGCCAAAGTTTTCGGACTGACTGACCACTAAATTCACCGGCTCCGGACCGCATATGCGTGGGGAGCCGGGTGTTACTCAAAGGGTAAGAGACTTCTCCTTTAGTGACATGATGCCAGAACCTGCCCACTTTCTGACCTGCGGGGAAAGAGTGGACTGGTTGTGTCCAGAGAGCTTTAAAATTTTAGATCCATAGGTGCTGCTACAATCTGGGGATTTATTGGTTATAGGTTAAGATGCCATCTCACATTACCCCAACCACCACAGCCACTGAAACACCCTTACAGTTTTCTGAATGCAAGACTAACAAAATTCTCCTTTCAGAAATTTGGTTCAATTAACTTTAAGACCTTTAATGCATATTTTATTGCATAATATGAGAATTTTAAAACTGACTTTCCTGTGTAAACTAAAAAATTGGCACAGACAAACAGCAAAAGATGAAAAGTGAAAGTATAAAAAAGAAAGCTCTTAACAGGAAACATTTCGGTGGTGAGCTTAAAAGGATTTTTCAGAGACTCTTGAAGATTTAGAATCCTTATTCAGACCTGTCTAATGAAAAATGAGCTGGTTCATTTACGCAATATATTTCAGTTGGCATACAGCATCATTTCCTTACAAACAGTAAGAATAATTCAGCATTACTGCTGTAACAGGCATTTACTCAAAGTATATAAAGGGAAATATTTTCCTTAGCTGGAATTTTATGCAGTGTGAAGACAAAATATGATTTCCTGGCATATCAACTTGACATTTTATTTGCAGACCTGATACATGGGCCCATGCATCTGATGTGAATTCTACCTGCAAGGTTTTAAAAGAGACCTTATGTTACACATATAAGAACAAAGCCAATTCTAAAATGTAACATTTTCCCAAGCAATAGTGAATTACAGAATCTTTTATTGTGTAGTAACAGCACTTGTTTCCAGAGGGATTTTAAGCACATGCCATCTGCTCCAGCAAAACATTACAGAGAAGGTTTAGCAAGCAGTCATGATGGTGAGGGTACATCATAACATATTATAGCAGGTGAAGGAAATCCAAAAAGAGAGTAAATACAAGTAAAAGTAAATACAAAAATTAGGAAAGATTCATTTAAAAAACACTTTTATCATAAAAATCTAAAAATCTTTTAACATAATTGTGGTATTTTGTTATATACCTTTTGCTGATCTAGCCACTGTTTTGAAATGTGATAATTGTGGACCTAAAGAAAAAGCTTTTAAATAAAGTTGGTGTTATTTGAGTCTGCCAGGGAAAGTTGTCAGTTTACAATGTTTTAAGTTGCAGGGGAGGAAATTGTTACCAGAGTTACGAACTTACTCAAGTGGTAGACATGCATAAAGTCATATAAGTTGTTTTGTAATAGTCCACATTGATCGTGTTCTTTTCTGCTTAAATAAGCAAAGCATATTGCTTTCCATTTTGTAAGTATTATTAGCAGTTACAGAGTTAATGCAGCCTAGTTATCATGGCACCAGGGGAATTCAATGCATGGAATACAATAATTTAAAGTTAAGATGCAACAGTTTAAAAGAAACAGCAGTTTCCTTCTGCATCATCAGCTGCATATTGGTGATAAGGGACTCTGTGGGTGTCTTTAAAAAGAAAGAAAAAGAGGGTTGTAAGTAATTAGGGAGCAAATTAAAGATTTGTTTTTCATTAAAAATCCTTTTCCCTAGATCAATAGAGAAAAATCTATTTCTTTATTAAATGGTGAATCTAAGAAAGTTAGTATTTAGAGCTTCATACAGAACATCTGGAGAACGTTGTCACAGCCCAGAGCAATTACCAGACAGAATTGAATTCATTACCATCAGTAGCTGGAGGTAGATATTATAATTGGGCATTACCCTGGGGAAAACAGGAGACACAGAAATAAATTAGGTCTGTGTTGTATGTGAACCTCCATGTGGCAGCCGTTTACATGTTTTTTCCCCCTCAAGGACAAAAGTACAGTGGGAAATGTGGCTAAAGCAAGACATTTCGAAGGAAATAAACTAATATCATCTGCTAAATGTGCCTGTCTAGGCAGAAAATGAAGCAGGTTTATGCTCTGGGGCTTTCAAACAGAATTTTATTTTAGCTATTTATTTGAATGTTGTTACCATACTTTTTGTGTAGATATATACTATTTGTTAAAATGGTCAAAGGCTGTTGGCACTGATATACTGGTATTTATCATTATGGAGTGTGGAAACAGGCACCCAGCAAAGAATTGCATTTTTACCAAGAAACACTACTACTACTGTCATCAAAGGCTATGATATCTCAAAGAAAGAAAGAAAAGTGCTCCTTGGCCAAGTAACGGATGACCATGGTGGGCAGAGGATCAGGAGGAAAGGAGGACTTGCACAGTTATTAAATATGTGGTGGATAATAATCCACCCTCTCTCTCCACTGTTTCCTACCTACCTAAGTATAGAAAGGACCATTTCCCTGGTATTTTTAAATTTCCGCATAGCGAGTTTATTCTTCTGCCTTCACCTCCATATACAGCACTATAGACTTCTATGGGTGTTTCACAAGGATGTAGCTAATTGTAAGCAAGCCATATGGATGCAATGTCCTGTTTTAGTCCAGGCCTTAGCTGGAAGTTTACACTGGTTAAAATACAGCTCTATATGTGAACTGTACCAAAAAAATAATGATCCATCAGTCATGTACAAAATAAATCAGTCATGTATAAAATAAACAAAAAAACAGATGTCAACATAATTTCCAGGTTAATATTGCATTATCTGCAGTGCTTAATTGAAATACATAACTTATTTCAAAATGGCTCTTTATTACTCCTTACTAAGAATCAATGTCTGGTGACCTTATTATCAAAAAGAAGGTTTCATTCTTTCAGGTTTCAGTGATCGTTTTGTATATTAAAAGCAATGTGTTATATAAATGCCAGCAAAACTTTGTAACATAGTCCAAGAGATTGCAGCAATAAATATTCCATGAAATATCACACTAAACAAAGTGTTGCCTACTGAAACTCTGAAAGCAAGCAAACAAGCTAGCGGAATCCTATATCTACCCTTCAACGTTCCTGTGATTGGTATGCATGGTGGAGCAGAACCCACATTTTGAAAAATATTTATAGTATATGTGAATTGAGCTATTTCCATTGTGGATTTTTTTTACTGTGACCTTCATAATAGTTGTGGGTCATATACTCCTAAAGATGTGATTTGTGGTACTCATTCAAGAACAATTTATCCTTCTCTGCAATATACACTGTCAAATAAAGTCCATCTGATGCCTCTAGGTTTTTACTTTCAGGGTGATAAATAGGGATTTTTATGCAAGTTGGCAAGTTAAGTGTCTTTAAAGAGATGTCATTTACCACTTTTTAATGGTAAATGCAGCATAGTATCATTGAGGCAGCTACAGCAAAAAGCAAAGATTAATATGCAGAGTTTTTTTCTCCATGTTGAAAGAAGAGTCTATTAAATGGTTCTTGTGGTAAGATCAACATTAATTTACAAAATGTTCTAGGGGTATTAAGAAACACACACACACAGTTTATGAACACATTTTGATCTGCAACATTCTTCTTAACAGTCATTACAAATTTCCAATTTTACTTTTTACATTTTGTATGATTTGGGCTGCAGTTAACCTATCTGTATAAAGGCATTATAGGTAAAAAACCATTTTCATTTGTTTTGATTGGGATACTGACATACTGATTCCCTACTTTACCAATTACATGGTATTTAGGAAATAGTATACGGACCATACATGATACAATGTACAGGGAGAATAACCTATAGTCAGTAAAGTTATTAAAGGGCAAATGTATAAAGAAGAGTATATATTGTTGTAATATTCATTAATTGTTCCAACACACAGCAGCCTGCCTGTTCATTCAGAAAATGTAGGTATGAAATATGTAACTGAGTTCTCCAGTTATATAATTTTTGCAGCATTTATTAACTTTAGTAGGGCAAAACATATTGACAATATCTCAGTGCTTTATGTGTAAATTCTGCTTTTTGTGTGTGTTTTTAAAGCATTCTGGAGCCCAAAGTGCTAATAATAATAGGGTGTACTATCCCACAGTGACCAAGAATCTGTTTGGGGATGATCATTTCTCAGCATTGTCAGTACTCTTTTCTTAAAATTTAAAACACGGATCCACAAATATTCTGCATTTTCTACCAGAACTTGCAATATTGAATGTGTCTGTGATCGTTTGCGAAGCCGACAGATCAGAGGGGATGGAATGTCTTAAACTTGCAACTGATTTCCACAACAATGTTTCTTTTAATATTTATAAATATTTTGTTATTACATTGTGACAATTATCTGTCCTCATGTAATTAAATACTATACTATTTATTTGTATTTTCCAGTCTCTATGCTATCTCTTTTTGTACACTTCAAATTTAATTTATCAATATTCATACAAACTGTCACGTATCATATCTTTGACAAAACACCATCTTGTAACAGGCTGACTACAGAAGAGTAAGAACTGATCAGTTGGTATCTGTTATTATGTTTAGGAATAATCTTTATTAGGTAAACCCCAACCATTGTTCATTGTTGAGTAGTTCTGAACAGTTACTTAAAAATTAAGGTAATAGGTTATACTATAATATGTTATTGAGTTATAGGTGTTTTTTTTCTATGTATTTTTTATGGCAATTGCAGCTTACATTTCAGTTTTTTCTGTCTGCTATGATAAAAATCTAATCCACCTAATACTGAGTGTTTAAGAGTCAGGCAGAGATTATCTTGCCTATTAATTCTTTAGGTTTACAGGTGTAAACAATAATCTGCTCACTTGGGACTTGTTTATAGCTTGTATTTGGTTCATGTAAAATGTTTAATATTTGTCCTCATTTAATGGATCTAAAAATGATTTCATCTTTTTTAAGCTAAATATGTCACAGATGATGATAAACTGTACATTATAAATATGTAGTAAATGCATCCATTTAAAGTTTTTAATTAATAATGCTTTCATAATATAAAGCCATAAACCCATCTACCATGATATACATCCTATTATTATCTCATTATTACAAGTCTATTATCATGTTCATATTTGAAGACTGTACTAAACCTTGAATATCATATGCAAAGCTCAGGAGAATTAGTCTTTCATTTATTACTTTAAGGAACTTAAATAAGCTTGAAACTGTGCATTTATGTGAATGAACTTTTTAAATGTTCTAGCAAAAGCATGTGAACCTTGATATGTCTCTGCCCTACTAATAGGACTGTAAGTAAGCCTAATAACATATGAGTATTTTTTTTTTTTAAATATTTTTAGTATAAATGTTTTTGCAGCTTGAAGAAAATTCCACTTTTGCTAATTAAAGCCATATAGCACATATGTACATATAGCATTTTAACATTGTACATAATTTATAATTAAAATTACTTTCAATCTGCAGCTACTTTTTCTTTCTAAGGGTTTGTTAACAAGGACAAAGTTACAGGGTATTTGTGTTGACTGCCAGTTATACATCTACTGCAGTATTTCTTGACCTTTTTCACATGGGGGAACACTACTTGCAGCATCTGGCAGTTGGTTGTCTAATAAACTGAATGCCTGAACAAATATCCTTTCCAGTTATTTACCTGTTGCCAGCTTGAAGAGCATAGTTGGTGGGGGCTCGAGGTGGCTAGGCAGCACGGTTGGCTCGGTGGGTAGAACTCTTTCCTGCGCAGGTTTAAATCTTGGCCAGGATATATCTGCAAGGAGCTTGTATTTTCTCTCCATGTTTGCGTGGGTTTTTTCTGGGCAGTTGGCTAAAAAACTTTCATATAGTTCATATAGTTTTCATGGGATAGTTCTCATGAAATAGTGATAAATTATTAAACCTGTCAATCTTGGCAAGCCCACATCCCTAATAAATATAAATTACAAATCTGTGGAATTCCACCAATTAGTTGGACTTTTTGGGCCAACAGCATCACAAAAGAAAAGAATAAATCAATATATAAATAAACCTAATTTATTAAATACCAATAAAACTTACACTATCAAAAAAGTAATATTAAAAACAACAAAACCAACACAAGGTTAGATATTCATGTCAGGGTCACCCTAAAAGGGTGCACTCAATTTGTTTCTATGCATTTCACAGAATAAATCCACTTCTTCAGGAAAAACAGGGATCTGGTGTTTGAGGACTCCGCCATATAGTTCTCATGAAAGGGAATTTATTATTTTAAATAAACTAAAGTTATAACAGCAATTTAGAACCCCTGATATCTTCCCATATTTGACTCCAGGCTACCTATTTACTGTCATTGCCTTAAATATCAATCTAATCTAGTATGCTTTTTTATTGTGAAGGTTCCCATTTTTATAATGTGCAGAGGTACTTTAGCATCACATACCAATTGCCAAATGTTTAAATAACTAAATTATTGTGTGTTTTTAAATAACATAGGCTGTTTTATAAAATGTATTGGTGCTTCTGCTGAATAAAACATACAGACCTTCATGGTTGGAGCAGAGCTTGGTTATGTGACTTATCACATGGCCATGTTGTCCTCCAATCTCAGGGAGCACAAAATATATGTGCAGCAAATAGAATGAGTAGGGGGTAGCAGAAAGTGATGTGTGCTCCCCTTTATAAATGTCCCACGCAAGGTGAAATTCTTGCTCAAAGTGCCCGTTCAATCAATGAAACAACCCCATTGTCACGTTTAGCTAGTTTAATTCTCCCACTTCCTCTTTCTTTCCTATACTGTATGACCTTTAAAATAATTCTTGTTGATAATTCAGGTAAGTCATTTTTATGACAGTGATAACATTTTGGTCTCATACTAATAACGAATTTCAGTTTAGAAGATACTTTCATTTAACTTGTTCTAACGTATACCACTCTTCATCCCACTTCTACATAAAACAGTGTCTTACTTTTCCTACAAGCTTAAAAAGAAAAAAAAAGAGAAAATGTCATGCTTTACTTGATGTCAAAGGCATAACATTGGGAATATCTTTATATGAAATAACCTGTGCTGGCATTCATGAGTGGCAGAGATAGAGAGCAATTTCACACCTTATGAGTTTTACATAATAATTTTGCTATCCTATATATACATTAAAGCTGATACGGAAGTTTATGCCTTATAAAAGATGTCAAAAGCTCTTACTCCAACCCAAGTCACAGTTCAAAACCTAGATCGGTTTTAGGTACCTGGATTAGGAACTTAGTGGTGCATGACATTTCAGCACAGCGACGATGCCACTGAGGACTCCATTACATTTAAATCGAAATTGGGAAAAGCACCTCTATATGAAAGAATATGAAGAGTGAGTGATAGGTGCCTGGCCACTGATTTCTTTGCGCAAGATAGAGAGCTTAGATGAATATATTTTTGGCAAAAATAGAACCAACTTATCTCACAATAACAGTGATAGCATCAAGAGAGGAAGTAACTTCATGCTGTATTTTTTATTACTCCTATTCTCACGTTCTTAGGGTTATTTATAACGTGTAGGCACTGCATAAAAAAAATATGTGGAGCATTTCTGTAAAGTGCATACACACCAGACAGAATTTTATTTCTTAAATATCTTCATCCAGCCATTTTTTGAGAAGTTTTCTTTGTTACACTGACAGGAAACCCGTGCCAAGGAAAATACAGGGTCCATTCTAAGAAGATTTATTGCCTGGATGGGTTCTCTTTAAAGTAGACCTATCACCAAATTTTTAACATTTTATAAAAGGGTGGCTTTTCCTTTCACATAATGTAAAATTGCAAGAGGTTTAAGGCTGCTCCTTCTGAGCATGCCCAACATCCAGCATGTGCCATAAGGGGCTTTTCTAAAAGTGGTTAATCTCACACATTTTTTGTTACATTTTTAGGAACACACATCACCCGATCTCACCCCTGCGCAGTTTGAGATCAAGTGACATTAGATGAACCCGCAAGAGAGAAAATACTGCACCCACTGTTCTTTCTGTGCTGGAAGATGTTCCTCCCATGCCTGTTACTCTATCTGCACCAGTCTAATGTTATCAGTATGACAACCAGGCCAATAGCGTTTGAGGGTAGGTCAACAATGGAAGCCCGAATTTCTCCCTTTAAAGGTTTTTTTTCAAAAGTATTAGTTTTGGTTTTGTACATATTTTCTATGTGCTTTTTTTATTATGAACTGAAATTTTTTCAAGTCCAGGGTTTTATTGGCTAGCAATGCACAACTATAATAATTGGGCATTACTTTACTAACGGAATGTAGACTGTTTACTCAGCAAAGTCAATTATTCTTATGCAAGTAAATGTGGTAAAATTGTTGTACTGCTTCAGTCCTCCAATCATATGTAAGCAAATCTTTTTTTTCCCCCAAAGGTATGAAGTAAATAAATCACACATTTCATGTTGAATAGCAGTGCTGACCATCACTTTCAAGTCTGCAATATGTGCACTTATCACAAAGTAGTTAAAATTGTAATGATTGTAATGAGGCTAATTCTGATGTACTAATTTGTGGCTGTATCAAAATATTGTGCTTTGCAGAATTTGCTATCTTTATTTGTGCATTTTTTTTATAATTGATAATTTGGAATTAATACAATTTAGAATTTTATTATGTATTATTTGATTGTTGGTCCTAATGTTGTTTTTTTTTTTTTTTCTAAAAAGTTTTCACCCTAGGGAGATTACTTTCACTTCCTTTCTCAAAGATTCAACAAGAAGTGAGAGGGAATCTCTCCAGTGTGAACAACATTCTAGAGAATTGTCCTTGAAATGTGTTTCCCCATTGCAGGCTTTTCCCTCACCTATTGTTCTGATGACCACTCAAAAGTTTGGATTTCCCCTCGTTTTCTGCATGAAAATGGTCACCAGGGGGAAATCTCCCCAACAACAAAAAGCAATGAAAACTTGACAGTGGGTCTAACCTTTTTTTTTACTTTACCTTAAATTAAAAATAATTGCCCTACCATACACTGCAATTTGCTTTTAAACAAAGACAGTCAATACCTATTTTTTTCTAATTTAGCAAAACAAAAAAAACTCACCCATAAGCTTTTGTGTAAAAAGAGATGCAAGATTCTGAACTTTTCTATTAAATAGTTTCTGAACAACCACATCACCTACTTTTATTTAATATATACACATGAAAGCATTGATTCGACAGTTTGGCTGATTGCCATTTACAAGCATGATTTGAGTACTCCTAGACAGATCAATAGACATTTTCCCTCTTCTGGATGTTTTTCTCTACTTGGCACTATAGATTTTCATCATTAAGGAACATTCACCTGAAATCATTTGTTTCAAACAATGTGCTTAAAGTGTATCACAAGAAATACATTTTATTGGCTGAAAACATGTCTGCTGTATGGGCTGTATAACAGCAAAGGAAGGGCATCAATGTTATTTACAGAATTTTAGAAATACATTGGTTTGTATAACAAATTATTTATTATAATTAGAGCTCTGGTGTTATCACCTTTGTGAGTTCCAATTTAATCTCTCAATGCTGAAGCATCACTTGCTTTATAATGAATAGCATTTGGTTATTCAATTTCACTTTAATTGCCAACACCCTCATTGCATACTGTAAGAATCTGCTCACAGACATTTCCTGTAAGTATATTAGAATTTATGAACTTTGCTTTTAATTATGACTCAGACGCATGAAATAAAATTAACCAGTATTTACATAACTGATTAGGCATATTGCGATCCTTTGTACAGATGTAGGCTGGATTTTCATTTTCTGTGTCCTTTGATAGTAAAATTGACTTTTTTAAAAGATTTGGAAGCACTAGCAATGTTGCTGATGATTCTATGGCAAACTAAGAAAAAGGTAACACTGCTTTATTCTCTATTTTTTCATCTTTACATGAAAGCCCTAAAATTCATGATTAAAGAGCTGCTGTTCCATCATTCTGAAACAGAAAAAAGTCTGATTAGTAAAGAACTTGAAACTGGTATTTCTGCAGGTAGGTAAATTATCCTCAAACAGCCTTCTTTGCACAAATTAGAATGGACATTTTGTTTTTTTTCCATATTTTATTTGGAAAGCTACATTTTTTACTTTAACTTGTTTAAAGCTATGAACACCATAAATATGTATACCAGTGATGCCTTGAATTTGTAGTTGCTTCAAAGTCTGATATATGTAAGAGAAGTGTTGCTTGGACTTGCTTTGGTTGAGGTTCAGGTTGAGGCTCATGTAGCTGAACCATGGCAAAAAAAGTTTGCTAAAATAAAGCGGAAGTAAATTGAAAAAAAAAAACTTATGTTTACCTTGGCAGATCCGTTGATCCCCCCGGAGGTTTCCTGGATTAGATCCCACAACATCCTTGTATCCTCCTTCGTCTGGGGGTGGAGGAAGTGTTGGGCACCGCCATCTTCTTTCCACTCCTTCCGTCTTCTTCATCCGTCACCTGATCTCACACCGCACAGGCACAAAATCAGGGGATGTACATGAGAGAAAAAAGAGTGCTGATCTCACTGTGCATGTGTGAGATTTTTTTTTTTACCCACTTTTTTTTTACCCCATTGATGAAAAATCTCCTTCTGCGCATTTTTTAACATCCTCCCCCTCCAAAAATAAGTTAATTTGTCTACCCTTTTCTGTAAGTTAAAAATCGTAGTTTAGGTCAGCTTTGCGGCCACTTGATAGCAGTTTCATTACTATCTACATGTCTGTTTGGAAATTATTCTATAACCCTGCTCAGATTGATGGGCAGCAACAAACGCTTAAAGAGAAAATTGTTCCTCCTTTGGGACAAGAGAGGAGAGGGTGGGTCTGTGGCTGTTAGCGCGGGCAAGTAATTACCACTATGTTTAGTTTTAACTCTTCTGCATATAGTGGGTCAAGGGGACTCAAAGAAAAAAATGGTAAGAAGATACATTAGACACAAGTATAGTCTAAAACAAAGTATTTTGAGGTTGTATTAATATCAAGTAACTGGACTCAGAAATCAGGATGTAAAAAAAAGCAGGACCTGTGCTGCGCATTATGGCCAAATACTTCCACTTTGGTCTACTCTGTCCAAAAGGCATTTTTCCAGAATTCTTGTGATTTATGCATGGTCTGACATTGGGGTAAATTGGCAGGAAAGTCCACACTTGGGAAGAAAATCAACTGAATTAAATGTTTTCCACTTACTATATGTATTCAATTTCTTACTGTGGGATTTTTGGACTTGAAATTCAATGGAAATAGACATATAGACAGATAGACAGATGCATGTTTTTATAGAGGTGGTCACGCTTGCTAACAAATGTGAACACATAGAAATGTAGGTGCATTTATTGCATGGCTTTGTGGCTACTGACTGCTCATACATTTGAAAAGAGGAGAGATGGATTGGAAAAGAGCATGATTTCTGATTGGATGATTGCTTGGTTGAAAAGCTAAAGCGAATTCATAACAACACTGATACTTGAAGAAAAACTAGAAAATGTGATCTCATTCATTCATTAATTTTGCTTGTGTAAAGTATTTTTTGCCAGCTACACCAAAAAAAATCCTCTGTAGATGTAGCTGTTGGGTCCTTTGCAGTCCTTTGCAGTCTCCTGCCTTCTGGTAAGGAGCAACATAAAATCTGTTCAACATCATTTATAAATGTATAAATGAATCAATCAGTCATAATAAAAAGTTTTTTTTCATCTTTCTTTTGTATAACTTTTTATAAATAATCTATCAATTGATAAACTTAGTTTCTTTTTGCAAACTTTTCCAAAACAAAGTTCTTACAACCATAAGGTCAGTCTGCGTTTACTGAATGACCCCGTGTGCTGTATTATCACATTGTTTTAACAATTCTTGATAACTTTCACAAAATAATATACATTTTAAAAGAACATAATGATGACCATGTTTAAAATTTTCCCCCTGGTTTCTGGCTTCCCATCGAGATTTATAACAAATAAGCAGAACTGAATGTATTTTGACTATTTAAATGTGTGTTTTTAAAGAAAAGATTCACCTTCATTGGCTACATCTGCAGGTATAATATGTTTTAACACTTCTGTTCTTCACAAACAATAAGGCCTCTAGAATGTAACACTTCAAACAGCCTCTAAGACATTGTATTAGGATGTTCACTTGTTGCATCCTGCTGCGTTCTGCCGAAAGATGCCGTGGTGAGAAATGCTTGGAAGCAAAGCATTTTTTCATCTTAATTGATCTACATTTAAGCATACTTTGTTTCCAAGGGGAATGCAATTATTATTCAAAGACTTGCATGGAATACATTTATATAAAGAAAAGTTTAATGCAGACACTGTATGCCATGTATCGACTCACATCTCCGTGAAAAATTAGGCGTTCGGAACCTTCTGTAAAAGAATTGATTGTGCAGACAAGTTGCTTCTTTTAGTTCCATTGTAATTGCAATTTTAATTTTACACTTTTAATTAGAGGATTGCCATAATAACCTGACAAGTGATCAAAATGTGCTGGCTTTATGAGGTGGATGTTCAATAGGGCTGACTTACAGAATTAGCACAGAAAATAGCAGTGATGCTGGATTTCCTTTTGTAACCTGCTTTTTGAGATTGACAGCTAAAATCCAATTGATTGCCTACTTCCACTTTCCTTTACACCATTTTTAAATTCTATCTTCTTATAAACTGGAGGATCTTGATTGTGAGAACTAAAAAAAGTGATATTTGATACTGCAGAAACCTTTTTTGCCTCAATCATTCACTTGCTCTGCTAGGCAGATAAGCAGATAAATAGCAGAGAAGATGTACTATGAATGTCCATAGTGTGAGTAATCTGTCTTTTTTTTTTGGCTAGACCCTCTGTACATAAAATCAAACATATGTTTTGCACATGCTAAGCTCATGCACAACTAAGCAACCGATTCCCAATGATTTTAGCAAAATCATCAGCATATGAACATTTTTAAACTTGTTCCCTCACCAGGTTTAGCTTCCATGGAAGATAAGAAGTGCCTTCTTATGTGACTTACCCTTTTTCTGATCACGTGTCAGTGATGGGTACCCAGCATTGTCACATGGGTGAAGAAAGAGTGTCACACATCTTTAAGCTGCAAGTCATGGCTTCTGTGGAGCCTCCTCTTTCTCTTATAGCAGCCAACTAGAGAAGTAAGTGATGAAAAGTTTGGCAAAGTACAGGCACACTTTAAAGCCAATATAGAAATAGATATAACTGCTGTCATGTTTTTACTGACAAGAAATTGCCAAGAGAAAAGATAAAAGTTAGCTCATCTACAATCAGTCCTATATCCCAGTTGTTGTCCTATGCGTTGTCTAATTAGATTTTGTCTAATTCTAACATCTAGCCTTTCAGCTTATCTAATAAGCTTCCTAAACTGCCTTTGCATTATATGTTTTCTGGAATATGAAGCATTTTCAAACCTCCTATAAAATGACAATATTCAATGCCAGGACCAAAGTGCATCTCAAATGCTACTCGATACGTGTTTTTTTTAAATATCATTGTGAACTCACTTTCACATTTTTTCCTTTCTAACAATGCAACACATTCATAGTTTTCTGAATCTCTAAAACATCGACCAATCATTATTTTTATTTAAACTTTATTAAATAGAGTTCAACTTTCACTTGGGTTTCATAAACTCCAACAAATAGGCTTCTCATAAATCTTGTAGCATATTTGTAAGAATTAACAGGACTGCAAAGGACACATGGGGAAGCAGTATTTGAACCCACTAGCCACTTTCAGCAGGCAACGATTTGGAAGATAAGGATAACAGAGACTAGAGCTATTTTTTTGATTAGTAGGGCAGCCTGGAGCAAGAAAAGATAAATTGCTGCATACAAATTAGAGAACTTTTGCAGGTAAAATGTATCCCCTGAGATCAATTTAATGAGAAATGTTATCTTTAATCCTGATGATAAAATGTTCTTATACTTATTATACTTACATTTTGGTAATGTTGACATCATTTTTGTTAGTTCCCTTGAACAAGATTTTCTTGCCTCTATCTGACAGCATTACACTAGTTTCTCTAGTGTGCCATCTGTGATATCATACCTAAAATGAATGACAAAAGTTGACAGATGGAATGTACTTTAGGTTTTTAAGTTTTAGATCCTGGCACCTATAAAATGTTACAGTTCTTCCTATAGTGTAATAGAGAGATGGAAGTTTTTATGTGCCAGCACGGTGCTCGATGAGTTTATATTTTAACCTCTTTTGAAACATAGGACAGGACAGTTTCTACAGCCAAATGAAATGAAAGGTTAGTGGCCTGCTGTGAACTAAAATTGTATGAAACATTTGAAGGCAATAAAATCTACAAAGGGAAAATGTTATACCTATTACCTTTTAAAAAGGAATAAGTATAATAAAAAGATAACAGCAAATGTTAAAATTATTGAGGTACATAGTTACATAGTAGGTTAGGTTGAAAAAAGACATAAGTCCATCAAGTTCAACCACTAGGGAAATAAACATATCCCAGATATAAAACCCTATAAGACATAGTTGGTCCAGAGGAAGGAAAACAAAAAACCTGGTACAATTTGCTTCAACAGGGAAAAAAAAATCTTTCCTGATTCCATGCAATATTTGTAAATAAAAGAGGTAAAGAAATCAATATATAAAAAAACATTTTGCTTAGTACTTCTTTTTTACTTTCAATATTATTACTACTCCTAATAACAATAATAAAATGTTATAAATTTTAAGCACATACAGTATAAACATACTACACAATACACATAAAAAGTACTGGTGGTGTGATAGCTGTCCTCCTAAATGAACTTGAAACATAACATAAAATACACTGTAATGCAGGCTTCAAATTAAAAAAAAGGTACATCCACCAAGCAGCTGGATTATTTTTAAGTCTAAATCTCCAAAAAATTTCCAAAAATGTAATAATTTCATTGCCCTGTTTAATCTAAACACTATATAGATTCCCCTAACAATTCCAAAGATTTATGAGTGAGAAGGTAGACTGTACTTTGATTGGTTAAAAATAACATTCAGTAGTTTCTAACGACAAAGCCATTTAAATCCTCTATGAAAATGTAAGGATTTCGTTTTTTTCTATTTTTCCAAGAGCAGAGCCTCTTATATGATCAAAATTCAATTGAGTCAGTGCCCCTGATTCATCAAGCAGAATCGGATGATCACTCGCGCATTCGTATTCGCGATCCGAAATCGTACGCCGTCACGCTATTCAGCAACTGAAAAAGCTCGCAGCCGAAGCCGCGCATCTCCGGCAGCTTTACACTGGCGAGGTTGCATTAAAAGTCACTGTTCCCCTAAAAAATCATTCTTTCTAATGGCACACATACACAGAACAGAGAGCAGGTGCGCACTAATTAATTGCTATGATCTCACCATTGAGCTTAACAGATCCTCCTTAATTGCGCAGCTGAAATCTAATCGCCTTAATTGGAAGATTCGCGCCCCCTATTGCTCATTATTATGAAGGCAGGAATCCGTCTGGTAGTGAGGAGGCGAGTGTACGCGCACACTCGAGTCCGGACCGCGGTAAACCGCGATCGCTGGCCGCGCGTACTTTCGCGCTTCCAGCGAGCGCGGATTTTATTGATGAATCAGGGGCAGTGACTGTGTATCACTTCATGCTATGAGATGACAGTGCAATTAAACTAAAGGTAAGCACAATAGTGCACTCAGGAATAAAAGATGGAGGTTGCACCTATACAATCAAGGCTTGTGTAATTATTTTGCATTAGGACCTTATTATTCATTTTTTTTCTATTATGACTGGAGAAGGAATGATCTGTCTAAGGCATCCAATTTTTTGAAAAACAATTGAAAATCAGAAAGGATTTCTTGGTTTTGCGGGGGAACTTTTAATCCATCCAACAGTGGCCATCCACCCTCCCCTCCCACCACCATGCTTCTATCCAGGTCGATTGTCTAAAACACATGCATTCCAGATTATTGTTTATTTTATGATCAAATACTGATTTCAGTTTCAATGGTTTTATCAAATCTAACATGTAATCTATTAAAGATATCGACCAGAGTACGGCAAGCTTAATTGAACCAGTTTAGAATACATCTGTCTTCTTTTCAGACATTAAGCAGTCGGTTGCTCAATAATCAATAAATTACTGGTCATTAAGCCCTCTTAGAAGATGAAGATTTTTCATTAAAATCATCAAACAAAACTACTGCTTTCCTTCACACGGCTTTGACAGCAGAGGTCTCTTTCTACTATAATTGATCAACATGTAAGGTGTTCATCATTTAAAACTCAAAGAACCAAGAAAGTCTCCTATTCACACATAACACTGGCTGAAGATATCTAATGACATCAAACACTTTATTTGAAGCTATGGTAGTTTCAGGGGCAAGAGGTTCTCTTTGTAAAAAAACTTTTTATTATGACATAAAGCTGTTGAAATTGCTTGATCATGTTCTTTTTACTTTCATCTACATTTTAGACACTTTAAAACACAAAGCTGCCAGTGACACAAAGCAACACGAAGCAGTTCAACACTTTAGTATTTTCATTATTCAATAAAACTTTCTGGCCTTTACATGATAACACTGTGTACTGAGCAGTACAATGATTTCAAATAATTTACTGCATACATTGTCAATTCAGAACAGTAACATCACATACAATATATCTTTGTTGACTCATGGAAATACTAAAAGCTTTTAAAAAAGTGTGCCCAAAGCCAAACGTTTTTAGAGTGCCGAAGGAAAATTTTAATTGTAAATATCAAACCTTTACCAATATCATAATGCATATGATGCACTTTTATGGGCTCTGTTTATAAAACAGGAAATCTGACATTCCCTCAAACATTCCCTAGTGGGAAATTAATTACTGCCATTTAAAAAACACATGTGTCTAGAAGATTCCCAGGAGGGAATGTTTGATTCCTAGTTTTATTATAAATGTTTTACGTGGCACTTTCACTTCTGACCACATGAGGATTCAAGAAAACTATGGATGATAACATTTCAATATATATTTATAGAACATTTCAGTTCTTAGCCTAACCTAAACTGTTTACCTACTGGAGTTTTTTTATTGTTTTGCAAAAACAAATACTTTTAGCCTAATTTGTATGTAACGCACACAAACATTTTTTGCTATAATTTAGGAGGAAACTGCATTAAGGAAAAGAGATAGCTTAAAAATAAATGTGCTTGTGAAACAGCAAAGAAACTAATTGTCAATAAGCAACAGTTACACACTTAAAACATCTAGGTTTCCCCCCCCCAACACACACACAAAAAAAATGATACCTTATATATCTATAATCATTATTATCCAGTCACCATCATCATCAGCATCCACACTTTAATATATTTGAAATTACTCATTTAAAATTTTTTTCTCAGGTGAACATTGTTTTTATATATTATATATTAATTTTAAATATTAGGTTATTTGCATTTTTCAAACTTCCCTATAAAGCTACCCTTCAAAGTTGAAAAGCATGAAGCCAGAAAGGTTGAGCCAAACACTTACTACCTTATGGTCGGATTTAAATATTTAGAGCCGACGGACCCCACATTTTCTTTCTTTCTTTGTTTTGTAATGAACAAAGAAAATACCACTTTAAGTCATCCCCAAGCATGTTACTTAAAGAAACATAGCAAACCCTTAGCATATTGATGGGCACCAAGGTTCGAATTTCAGCCAGGACCATAGCTAAAACCATGGAGTTTGTATGTTTCCCTATGTTTATGTAGGTGTTCTCTAGAAAACATACAAGCACTCTGCCCCTGATTCATCATTGAAATCCGCGATCGCTGGAAGTGCGATAATACGCGCGACCAGCGATTGCGGATTACCGCGGTCCGGGACTCAAGTGCGCGCGTACACTCGCATCCTGAATCTGCCGGCCGGATTCCTGCCATGCGCAATAGGGGTCGCGAATCTGCCAATTAAGGCAATTACATTT
>NC_092863.1:50366630-50568750 GCF_032062135.1 Pyxicephalus adspersus
AATAGCGCGATCGCGCACGATTCCGGATCGCTAATACGAATGCGCGACCGATAATCCGATTTTGCTTGATGAATCAGGGGCTCTGTGTAATATGTAAGAAAAGTACTATACAGATGTTGGCATTAATACTATGATTCCCTAGAAGTGCAAGTGTTCCCAAGTTCCCTTTTCTATCTAGTATGGAGTTAATTGTAATAAAAAGTGAACAATTTAAAGCAACATTTCTAATTGACTTAGGATGGGTAGTATCTGTCATAGATGAAGAAGCATGGTGAATATATTGGCCCTGATTTAAAAAAGCCCTCCAAGAGTGGAGAGGATACATTTTCATCAGTGAAGCTGGGTGATTCGGCAAATCTGAAATGGATTTCTTCAAAGAAATACGGTATTTGCTAGCAAATGTTTTGAATACTGGACCAGATCACTTCACTGATGAAAGTGTATCCTCCCCAGCTTTGAAGAGCTTTAATAAATCAGTCCCAAAGAGTGAACTGTAAATGCAACTGGACCTTTTCCTGTATGTTTAAATGCCTGCCATATTTGCCAAGGAATTTAACTTTGATTTGCAGAAAAAAACTTTTTTTTTTAATTCTATGTTATAGTACTATGCAACAATACTTTGTTGGAGTTTTTGCAGTTCATTTAGTAGGCTGACCAAAATTGCATCAATATACATCAATGCAAATGATTAGAAATCAAGCCAGACAGAAATTTGCATCATAATTTAGGCCTAAATTAACAAGTTTGGATCAATTTGAATCCTGGAAAACTTTTTTTGAGCCAAGTTTATCCTGCTAAGGGGGTTGCAGAATTACTGACGTAGCCCATACAATTTAATTGAAAAAAGCCTTCTTTTCACAAATAAAAAAATAGAAACTTGCTAAATTTAAATAAGTGACCATGCCAAGGTCCAAATTGAAATATTTCATCTCTCTAGGCTCCCTCATGTCTTTTAATAGGATCTATTACAATGAACACAGCTATACAACACTTCATTTGTCGTGAATGCCTAAAAGTAAAGGTACAATACAAAGAGTCACCAGCTATGAATCCAGGCTCCAACCATGACTGCAAATTGCTTTTTACTTTTCTAGGCAAACACATTTGTGTTATCTTCCACTATGTTCCTATCTAGTTGTTTGCTTGATGCGTCAAGAATGGCTTTTCTTTTATCACAAACCAATGGTTCCCGGCAGGCCAAAAGTCCTAACAACATTTTCAAGTCAATTATGAACAAGGTCAGAGCAGAGTCGTAAACTCTTTGTTAATGTTCCCCTATACGTGGTTAACGCGGGGATCAAAATACAAGCCATGGGCAAAAAATTCATTCTTTCCTCGTAAAACGCAATTAAGCACAGCATACGTTTTGCTCCCATTTTTCTCCCTTCAAACTGCTCACATCGTATTAATCAAATAATGTCATTTATGTCACTTAAAACATGAGAAAATATTAATTTGTGTCGCTGCCGGTTGCTTGCAGCAAAACTCACAAGCAAGTTCTCTTAATGCAATATATTCACAATCCAGTAAAACTCATCTAAAAGTGCCGCCAGGGAAATTTAACATGCGGCAGCAGCTGAATTGTTTGAGAAGTTTAATCTTTGAAATGCGACATAGTTACATAGAGAGAATTGTGTAAACATTAAATGGCTTGCAGAGGAGCCAGGCTGTCCCATGTGCCTCTCTCTCACCACAAATTCTATTCTATCTCCATCATGAATATCCAAAAAAGACATTTTAAATCCTTCTGTGATTGAGCTGATCTATCCCACTTGTGGTTTATGATGTCTATCACTGGTAACAGAGTATATATCAAAGATGTAGTCTGGTCGTTTGAAAAAAGCTAACATTAAAACTATGGCAGACTGACTGTCACCATTCCCTTATAAAATGCAGTTTCACCATGTGTGGAAGCTAACAGAATCTAAAATATAATGCAACTTACTTGTAGGCGAGCATATTTACCCAGGCATGACATTTCACTGTTTGATGAATATATGTTTGGATGTTTGACTTCCTATTGCTGCATTTGTGATTTGTTCATAATAAGAATTTCTGTCTCTATTACAATGTCATACTGTCTGATGAAATTTATGAAGACTGATATGAGTTTTCAGCAGAAGCTTTACAGCAATGTGTCTTGTGTAGGACAGACCTTACAGACAGTGAATCCAGGAGATTATTTAATATGTGCAAGCAGCAATGATGTACACCTAAGCAAAGCTTTGCATTGATCACATTTCAACTTTGATCATTTTGGTGCAGTCAAAACAATAAAAGAATTGTTGTCATGTTAGTTCAATTTTTCTCTAAATGCTCTTACAGTTCGAAGACGCAGCACTTCACAAAACCTCCAAATAAGTTGAAGGTATTATGAAGACAGTTATCCCGAAGGAAAACTCTCCAAAACATCAAATCATCCATCTCTTTGCACATCCCAAAAAATGTGGATCTGACAATCTGACAGCGAAGTCAAGTATTACAAAAGTGCATAACAGTATAGTCTACCACAGTATACTGTCAAAATATAACAATTGTGAAGAGCACATTAATCTTCCAGTAGCAAAAGTCTCAATAGATAAATCCTATTAGCCGCAGTTGAAATTTCACATTGAATTTGAAGCCCTTGCAATATGTATTCATATTACTTTAATCTCTAAGTGTGCATGATTTTTGTTCTCAATGGGCCTTCTCAGAAAGTCTTATTAATAAACATTAGAAGCTAAGAATAATTCCAAGCCTATGATAGATCCTCCCACCATGTACAATGGTAAGAAGGGTATTGGGCACATTCAAATATAAAACTACAGGCTCCCCGTGCAATGGAGGACAGTGACACAGAGTTGACAAAAAGATTTGCTGCCTACGGGAATTTTCTGACTAGTGGGCCCATACCAACAGCTGACTTACAGTATTCTTTTTATTTATGTTTTTCTGCTGTACAAAACTAGCTGTTCTCTGTGCAGTATACACATAGGCTGACTTTCTGAACAGGTAGAAGATGTGTTGAGACAGAGGATAAATAGATAGTCAGGGTCAGAAAAGGAGGACTGAGGGGTAAGATCTAGACTTTTTAAATATCAAACATGCACACATTATACAAGAGTAAAATAATGTAGCAAATGCATTAGTACCCCCCACAAAACATGCATTACCTACCTACACAGTGTATGCTATAATTAATTAATTAGGCTAAGATAAGGAAATGCCCAAAAAATGTTGGGTGTTATAAAAGCATAACAGCTGCTTGCAATGCACCTGGAGAGGGCTAAGTGTAAAAGGGGCCTTATGTATGTAAGTGCATGTATACTTTTTTGTTTTAAAAAGTTTAGGGAATAATTAAATAGGCTGTGTGCTATTAGTGAAATGCCCTATAACTAGAAAAACAACAGGTAGTTTCAGGTAATCTCCAAAATTTAAAAGAATTGCCCTCTGAGTGAGTTTTACTCAGTATACGTGTCTCATTGGAAGATTTTCCTGTGCCAATCCCCCTCTTTTTCTTAGTGGCAATACTTGGAAGGACAATTATAGGAGTGAATCTCATCAAAGGGAACGCAGACAGCAATAAAAATCTGACAGATGATCTGTCCTTTCTCCAGTCCAAAAAAAAAGTTACCAGAGTATCACTTTTTGAAAACCAACACAGTAACAGATAAGGCTCCATATATTCTTCTCCAGCTACCCATTTGGTAAAATGCCAATCATTTACTTCCCGCTTGGCAGAAGCAAGTTTTCAGCTTGTTGGATAGGTCAAATACCAATGTTCTGAAGCTTCTCTCCCTGGGTGAAAATATGACAGGAGTTTCGCACAGGTGGAAACAGCTTTGTCAGTGTGGAGAGATCCGTGTATGTGGGATCTGAAGCTGCAGGCACTGAATGCATGAATCATTATAGGCTCCTATACAGGATATTGTAAAAAAAAAAAAAAACTTAATATTTTGTTTTCTCCAAGTTTGGTGTCATTTCTAGAGCTGCTTTATTCCCTATCTGGGAATGGGTAGGGGTACTTTGAATCCCAGTACTCATACTCCAGGGTAAAGGGGCAGATATCTGGAAAACACTTTTTTAAAGGGGGCTTCCATATCCCAAAAAAGCTCCCCACCCTCAGACCCTCACAACACAGAGGGTACATTGTGGGAATGAGGTTGTCTCCTCCAAAGGTGACATGATTGGCTCTGATTATTTACCATGAGGGAAATAGGCTACCATTTTTTGCCTCAATCCCTCTTTTTGGTAAACGAGATTCCAAAGGACCTCTTATGGATGGAAGAAGGGGGGTACAAAAGTAAAAAAAAAGTACTTGTCACTCAGAATTATAGCATATGACTCTGTGCTGAATCCAATTGCATTTTGGAAAGGTTTTTCGAGTTGAATTTGTCACAGACCCAAAACTGATCACCATGCCTCATCTGTAAACTAATGTGCGCGTATGCACCTACAGTCTATGGAGAGCAGTTTAAGCACGTTTAATATGTGGTTTATGTTCATTACTGGTAAACACATTTGAGCCATTTTGTACTACTGCTCTGTTTATAAATGGAAACATTTCAATATTTAAATGTAGGTGTTACAATGTACATTTATAGCCAATTGTATTGGCAGCACAATAGTTACTAGGGGAAGAAACACAGAAAATGTGTTTGAGGCAATGTAACAAGGTATTTTGGATTGAGAATTTAAAATGTCTTCCTATAGAATGTTTCTCTCCAGGTTCCAGCTGTTTTCAAAGGACTGTCATTTCGGTAAAATTGCATTTTCTGATTTAAATCCAAATGAGACTGTGTGATCCCAGAGGTAGAGCACTTAAATTCTAATGGCTCCCGAGGCTGCATCAGACATGACCGATAAGTTTATATATCCTTCCGATAGGTTTACTTTTATGTGATTGCAAGCTACAGATATTCACAGCCTGGATTACTTACTAATAAACTAATTTAGATTCCTCCCCTTCTGTGAACTTTTACATGGTCTTTATATTTGCTGTTGTGCAGAGTATGTCTAAAGAATAAGTTGCAAGGCATTAAAAATCCAAGCCTTGACTGAATATAAAACAAAAGTAGTAGGTATAATCAACATTTGTCTTCTGCGATTTAAAATTGCCTAGTTTGAAAGCTGCGTGAATATATTTTACCTGCAAAGAATCTTGCTGTGTATTACAGGATGATCAATGGAATTTTTATCCCTCCTAACACCTCTGAAGAATAAGCTGTATAACACAGTCACATCAACAGCACCCCTCTCAGACATATTTATAGAGGGATTTAAATTGTGCTGTGAAAAACACACAGCTGATACTTACCTTGAAAGAAAACAATATACAGCTTTGTTTTGCTTTGAGATGTTTAATTTCTATGTTCAGGTCAGGTAAAAGGTATAAATTAAGGCAATACATTAAACCAAAAATATTGGATAAGATGTTTTCCAGTAATGTACTGTCATCACTCTAAACCCCTTTAATCCTATTCATTCTATAATTTTTAGCCTTTCAATTTCACTTCAAAGGCAATGAGTGGACTATCTGATCAAAGTAATATAATTCTAAAACAGAAAGATGCACTCCTATCCCTGCATTAATTTGTTAGGACCCTTTGTGGGAGTAAAAAGCCAAAGGGCTGTAATCTGTAAGTAAGACACTTGATTTGTTCCTGTTTTAGGATATGTCTCCTCTTGGCGATAGGTTGTTTCCTGCTATTGTTGGCAAAATGTTTTCAAATATAGATGTGAAAGGGGCCAGTCCTAGGTGAAGGATGTTTGTCTGCCTCACCTAATCAACTAGATTATGAGAGAGGGAGTTTTCTGCAACGACAATAAGCAAGAAAAACTTTTGTGGCCTTGCCCAGCCCAGGTTGGGGCTAGTAGAGTGGACCTGAACCTGCTTTGGGCCTCTACACTGAAAATTCACCCACCTAGGGAGAGATTAGCTCATTTACTCCTACAGAGAAGTGAATCCCACAAGCTTATTTACTCTGCAAATGTCAGGAGTAAGGATTCTCTATTTGTAACTAAAAAAATCTGGGCACCAGTTTTGGGTGTCAGGGGAAGACTAACAGAGGATATTAATTTACTGAGGAATTTTTGTACCATTCGTGTCTCTAAGGTAAGGGGCCATTGGGAGCAGAGGTTGACTTGATGGTGAAACAGTCCCAGATAATGACCTCCCTTACCTTCCAGCCCTCTAACCCTCTCTCTCCCAATCTTTTCAAAAGCAATTCAGTAAACCCTGACCAGATGTTCACAACACAAAAAAAGTTGTAACCTTACCCTTTTTGTTATACAAAATATAGACTGGCTCATTTAATTTAGACAAATAAAAAGAAAGCCACTTCATTTGTACGATCTAAAATATTTGCTGTGAACTCACAAAAAACTGATGTTTAATCTAATTTTAAAAAAATTTAAGGTAAATTGTGCCACTAAATTTCTTAAATTGGACATGAATAAAAAAATGTTTACTCTTTTCTGCCCACCATATTTTTGAGTATTTAAAAAAATGCCAAAAAAATAAAAGCCCATTTTGTTGGCAGTGCAGCAGTTACACTTTTTGTGATGTCAGGCTTAGCATCATACCAATCTAAAATGCACAGAAAATAACATAGTAATACAAGATGGAGATCCAAATGATTATTCATGGAAACACACTTCTAGTAGTCCCTGCCACACACACACACACACACACACACACACACACACACATGGTATGCTTCTTTTTTACTTTTACTTATCATTCATGAATGTGTTAGGCCATCAATGCAATGCCACAGGGTCCTCTTGTCCTTGGCCACTTCTATGGGGTCCTCATTCCTGCAGAAAGACACATTTTATATATTTACAGTTTAAACAGGCAGGAGGTCATTTCAAATCAAACGAAGGGGTATCTTAAAAGCATACATTGAAGAACACAGACTCAGGCAAAATTAGTGAGTTAATATAACACCACTACTTATTATTAATAACAATAATAATAATAATATTAATAATCTCATCTTGTCATAATTTTCTCCTGTAAATGTTCAGTTAAAAAATTTAATGTGCAATCCTTTATCCCATATGAACAAACATCTTTTGAAAGCTTCATTTTTACATAAACCATTATTTTATCACCAACTTAAAGTATTCTATATGGATTGAGATTTAAGAAGTATGAGATAGCTGAGGTATGACATTAAGACAGATTTGGAAAATTGAGTCATATGTATTTAAAATTGGACAGACCTTTACATTAAAATTTGTAATCCAATGCAGTCTTTTTGGTTGGTTTACTAAATTGAAACTCTCCACTAGTTAAATAGGTTGCATGCACCAGACCACATTTAGGTCACAAAACATGTTCCCTCTATAAGTGAGTTTTATCTAAGAGTTTTTTTGGCTAGAGTGAGAGGGCTTAAAACCTCTATCAGGTTTGTATGTTCATCCAGGGTTATTATCAGGGGGAGTTTCTTATTTTCATATTGGAATAAAAAATGAAGATAATGATGATGACCCAACAAGGATACATGCTGTGGGAACACATTTTTAAATAATTTTGTTTTTCAATAAAAATGGGAACTGTTAGAACCCCATTGGTTGAATATAATTATACATGTCTTACTGTGTCAGGGCTAATTTTCATCTTTCTTGTTCTGCTTTGATATGGACAGGGAGAGCAATAAATTATTTTCTAAAACTTAAGAAATGTTATCTATGGGGTTTCTGTAGTGCTCTCAAACTGCGTGCAGACATAAAATCATTTGCCAGTATGACTGTACTAAATCAAATCTGATGAAAAAATCATCTTGTTCCCATGAGAAAGTTTTAAAATAATAATATAACAATTCTTAAAGTTCAATGTTTAAATTTACCCTTAGAAGAGAGAAGACAGTATTCATGAACTATACGAAAAAAAAAGGAAGTAGACTTTAAGGAACATTGTGCTCTGGATGATGGTCTCCAATGAACTTGATTAAATTCTCTATTTGAGTTGCAAGTGACTGACGCACCCTCAAATCAATATTTCCCTCTGAGAATTGGCAGTGTGGATAAATTCCAATACTGCAAGCTGGGATCATTGCAAGATGATTAGGTTTCTTTAATTAGATTAAGAGAAAAAGGCATGCTTGATATGATGGGCTAATCCTTTTCATTGACTGACAAAGTAAGCCATAAAGGTTTTTAATGACCTGAAATTGCAGCCTGACAGCCCCAGCAGCAGTTAACAACATAACATACAATATAGTATGATTAAACACAGTGCTATAATGATAAACAATGTCTCGCAAATTAACCCAGCTTACCAGGTCTAACTACTAATAAGCCTGGGAAGAAAGTGAAGTTTCAAGCTGATGGACTTGTAGAGCTCCCTGAGAAAATAATCTGTACCTTTAAAGACAGATAAAAATGTATATATATATATATATATATATATATATATATACACACACACACACACACATACATATACAATATAAATAATAGTATAGGCTTTTTTGATACTGCAATATATTTTTTTCTGCAATAATTAATTGAATGAATTAATGAATTAATATTCCCAGTAGCATCACATCCTAACACAGCAGAGCTTGGTGACTGTGACCCCAGAACAGTCATATATATATATATATATATATATATATGTTAAAGCACAATTGAAGTTGAACTTTCACATGGAAAGAAAACCTAACACTTATCTTTATTGCTGAAAATCCTCGATCTCTCCGCCAACTAAGCCCAGTGAGTCCCGCAAATTCCTGGCTTCTATCTTCTTTCCGGCACAAATGTAACAGCGGTTGCAGCCATCTTTTGCTTATGGGTTCATCTCATGTCACCTGATCTTGGACTGTGCAGGCGTGAGATCCGGTAATGTGTCTTTCTGAAAATTTAAAAAAAAAATGCGTGCATGAGATCAAGCACTTTTTTACATTTTAGGAAAGCCCCAAATGACACATCTGCAATATCAGCATAAAAACTACACTTATATATACTTTTCATAAAGAAATGTCCCCCATTGCTGTCACTGTCCAGCAGTATTCTTGTTGAGGTATGACAGAAGTCAACATGTTTACCATTGTGGTGTGCAAAGGGTTTTGCGATCAATTAGGTGTAGTTGTTGGGTTAGGAAAATACTGAGTATTGTAAGTAATACTTTACCCGCCCCCCCCCATCCCGCATTCCTCCATGTTTGCCCCCCCCCCTTTTTTTGTGGTGATAAGTGATCATAAGTAATATTACAAAATGTTTCCCTTTTATACTGTAAATTTTTGTTATATACCTTGAAAAATAAAAATAGAAAATAGAAAAAAAAAGAAACTGCCTAAGTGCCACCCCTTTAGGGAGTTGGACTTCCCTTGAACATTTCCATAACTATCTAGTAAAGGGAGTAACTGACAAGCCTGCTGAAGTAAAAAAAAATATAGACACTAGGAAAGTCCTTTATATTCCAGTAAAAACAAACTTTGGGTTTTGCATGACATTATTTAAATTACAACACAAATTCTTACGTTAAATGCAGTACCCATCACTTATCTTGAAAGAATATCCTGTATGTGTGCACTGAACTGAAAAGATTGTCAAATCTCATTATGTAAAAACACCTTTCTAGCTTTATTTTCAAAGAAGAGTACTTCTAAATACATATTTACATACTCTTCATCTAGCCTAAAGCCAGCAATAAAAAGAAGTTTAATTTTATCATACCAGCAAAGTCTTTAATGTATGAGTGTAATTGTTTCTAAATGTTCAAGTGTATAAGGATCGAAAGCTGTTAACAGAATTGAGTGTGGCAGTGTGGGCATAAGACTTAATTAGGAACAAGTTCCAGTATTATCTCAAGATGCCGTTAGCGGGACAAAATGTACCATTATAGCATTTGTAGTACAGAAGGCAAAATGACACTGCATATTTCTACCACTGAGCTGTTCACATCATACAATGGTTACATGACATTTATTAGCAAAACAAGCAGAAAGGCATCATTTTTTTACTCGGTGACCTAAAATTTAGATACTACGGACAGTTTTGTCCCATCTATAGGACATATTAATATCCTTCAAAGGTGTGCCCATGACAATTTCAAGCAATCTTAAAGTTGATCTCCAGGTATCTGCGTATTCTTTAAATATAGCAAATGTATTTTTTAAAAACAACAGGTATATTTTCAAATTTAAAAATGACTTATTACCAGCTTTTTTCAAACCCCTACAAACTGGTAAAGACAGAGGCAACACTAGGGACCAATCTGGCTTTCTGCATGCACATGTGCTTCCCTGGAACACACCAACAGGAGAATAGAATGAGAAAAGTGATAACCTCATTATTCTGCAGCTGTTTGTTTACGATTTAGGCACAAGGTAGTTGTTTACACTCCCACTGACTCCTTTACCCAGCTGACCTACGAGATAAAAGCAAAGTTTTGCTACATATTTTCTAAAAGGTAGCTGAAGTTCTAACCTACAAATAACCCTCACTGTTGGCATACTTATAGTACTGCATTTGTCTAAACTATTCAATTTAAACTGCATGGACCAGGCAGAGTGGAACTGAAAGTGTTCTATTACCTTACCATGCTTTTAGCATAGTGTATGTAAGTGTGTTTTGCAACATTTAGTTCTGAAGAGGGAGTTGAATAGGTTAGTGGGTGTTATGTAGGATCCTGGAATATAATGGAGGTGATTTACTCAAGAAATGGAAAAGGTTCCCACAAAAAAGATCTGAATGTATATTTCAATGATGCATTTGTATGAAAATGAAGTTATAGTTATATCATCATAGTACCTCTAATGCATAGGGGCAGAGAGAGAGAGAGAGGCACAGGGGCACAACAGAGCACATAAGAGAAAGTAGATATCACTGACATCTCCATTATAATTCAATAATTTATACACATTTTACATAACATGCAGGCCATATGTAAAGCCTTTGGTGCTGCACAGTTCTTTCTTCTTGTTGAATCTCTTTAGGAGAGCCAGTCATGTGTCATGTAACTTACTTCTCCTACCATCCAATATTTTGCTCTCTACTAGCAGAATTAATGAGTCATAAGGCACACTAATAAACTGAACCCCAAAGTAAAAAAAAAAAATGTGCACTAAACATATTGCCCCTGATTCATCAATAAAATCCACGCTCGCTGGAAGCGCGAAAGTACGTGCGGCCATCGATCGCGGATTACCGCGGTCCGGACTCGAGTATGCGCGTACACTCGCCTCACTACCAGCCGGATTCCAGCCTTCACAATAGGGAGCGCGAATCTGCCAATTAAGGCGATTAGATTTCCGATCTTTTTTAGTTGCTGAATAGCGCGATCGCGTACGATTCCGGATCGCGAATACGAATGCGCGACCGATAATCCGATTCTGCTTGATGAATCAGGGGCATTCAGTGCTTTACATGCACATTCCTCCCTTCAAACTCCCAAAGAAGCTAACTGTTCAGGATAATATAATAAAAGTTAAATTTAAATTCTTCTGTTAATTACAGTAAAATTTTATATATTCATGCATTTGCAGGTTGTGTTTTATCTTACTGTTTCCATTCTTACACCTTTACCATATGCACCCAAATATAAATCCATATAAAATAGGTTGAGAGCAGTAAACTGCTTGGACTGCAGTGTAAACCTAGGGTGCAAAATGCAGCTGTCAATGCTCACATTCGTAGGTTAAGAAGAAAGACAGTAGATAGCTAGGGTTTTGGTGCGGCAATAGGATAATATATTGTAAGGAACAAATACAAATTTATATCAAAATGTGTAACATAGCATTTCATTAGGTCTCTCCTATATAAACAAGCATGGGAAGATTGACCGATAAGCTAGACAATGATACCCCTATTTAAATAATAAAACAAACGTCTCATACCCGACGCGTTTTGCCTGTCGGCTTCCCCAGGGGATTTGGCGGAGAACGTTTGTTCATAAAAATGGTATATGTACATTTTGGATTGAAGTATGTATCATCAGGTACATAAGTGCACTTCAGATTCATATCAATAAGTACCAAACAAAAACATTAACACAACAAAATTTAATTTAGAAAATTAGTTAGAAATCTATATCACTATACGTTGATTTAAGTGTTTCATAAAAAAAGGTTTTCAAACTTTTATTTAAAAGGGGGGAAAATAAAATCTCATGGGCTTAGTCTGTTTATCTTTTTTCCCTTTTTATGTATTGGAATTTATTTGTTATGGTATAAACTAGTGTAGGTCTCTACCTCCTCTGAGGAAGCCATGCAAAATTCATCGGAAATGAAATGACTGTGCTTAAACCTGCTAATTTCATGTGAAAGCACTTCCTTGTTCAGTTAAACTTTGTGAATATTACCGCTGGTATTTGAGTGTATTATTCTGTTTGCTGAATACACTAGTAAAATGCAATATGATGATGATACTGCAACCTGGAGTGGGGATATAAAGGCTATTCCAACTGCAAATAGGATCATATTATATCATAATAGCTATCTATTTTATGTGTAAACCTTTCAAACAGTTATAAAAAATCATATATTAATATTATATAATAACTTTTTCTGACAGTAGGTATTGATAAAGCTCACAAATTTGTAGGAAAATACAGAAACTTTGTAAAGAACAGAAACTGGTAAAATAGTGCACTATACAGTATATTAGTGAGCTCAAAATAAGTAAAAGGAAAATAATTAGGGTCCCTGCAATCTGATCTTTCCACATACCACTAGCTAGTCATTTTGTGATCATGTTTACATTATAAAGATCAGTATTAATAGCAGATATTTCCTCACAACTGCTTGTTAAAATCAAATGCTCAGGTTTATTTATCAGTCTCTGACTAAATCTGATTCGTTAATGGGTGAAAATAAAAGCTCTCTTTGCTGATATTTTAATACATGTACTTTGTAATCCAGTTACTTGACAAATGTCAGCAATTAAATATATATATATCAACCAAAAAATGTAACATATATTTACTAGTCTTTTAAGCATGATACATCAATAACTAATATTTAAAACAATTTATTTGTGGACAAGTAATTGTCTGTTGTTTAGCAAGAAACTTTTCTTATGATTTTCTGTCAATATGAAACTTAGTTGCATAATTCAATCATATTTATCACATTCTATACTTGCAAGGAAAAAACATTAAAGATTTGATCTTTAATCTTTAATTTGATCCAAACCTTTTCAGGCTTTAATATTGCTGTAGGAGAACTAAGCTGTGTGGGAAGATCACAGGTACATTTGACAAGCAAAACATTCAAAATGCTTCTTGTAAAAAGCACTTTAATTCTAGAACAGCTAAAAAAACATCCTAACTCTCCTGACACTCCTCAGCAATTTACAGTATAAATCTGATACACAATGCCTTGATTGGAAAAAAAAAAACATGCGTAGGTTTTTATAAGGATACTGCTACACCACTGTAAAACCTTGCACATATACCTATTTACCAAATGAGTTCAATAATTTCATTAAATAAAGTGTAGAGATTCCCTTCAATTTTCCTGGAAAAAAACTGTTATATTTTTCATCTGCACATGGAGAGATATTTAAAGTGAATTACACAATTTTTGAGTGAGGATTCTCAACACCAGTGTCACCAACCGGTTGTCCGTGGACCACTGATTGTCCGCAAGAAAATTTTGGTGGTCCAAGGCTCTGGCCGTAGAACCCGCAAGTTGGGTCAGGAGAAGGATCCCGCTGGGAGGACGCACCAGGCAGAGCTGCGGACCATGTTCCCTGTAGGCTCAGGGAAGGGGGCGAGTTGTGTCTCTGGACACAAGCTTCCCACTCTCCCATTGCAGCCTCAGACCTGCGATGGGAGAGTGGGTGGGTTCTGGCATCATGACGTCACTATGGGCGAAGTTTCTTCCCCTTTCAGTGACACTTGGCTCCCCCATGCATGTGTGGTTTGGACCTAGTAAATTAAGTTGTCTGTGGGTTCAAAAAGGGTGGCGACCATTGGTAATACAACCTCTGACTGTAGTTTAACAGAGCATTGCACAATTTCAGGAGATGCCGATTCAGTGGCTTTTAATTAGTGCTGGGTTGGGGTTATTGCTGGAACCCAGATAATATGGCTTGGGCCTGGAGGTTGTTGCTGGGGCTTATTACTTATTTGCCTACTAAGCCCCCACTCCAAATTTAGTTATGTTATTCTTCCCGCGGCTGGCTAACTTGTCCTGTCTCCTTGCTACCAGCTACCCTAAGAAGGCTCTTAAGAGTTCAGGCTGACAGTAAGGTTGGAGTGTGGCTCATGCTTCCTCCTGCTAGCGAACCTCAGGGGAGATGCTATATGTAGCTTCTCCCTACGGCCACCTCATAAAGAAAGAATGACATCAGTGATTGGTTTTGTACCACAGATAGCCGCCACTGTCAAATACGCAGATGCTGAAAAGAGAGATGGGAAATAAAAAAAGGTGGAGAGAAAGAATGGGAGAGGGAGAGAGAGAGAAAAGGGGGGAGAGAGGCAGAGAGATAGAAAAAAGGAGGAAAAAGAGTAAGAAGGAGAGGGGGAAGAGGGAGAGGGAAAAAATCTGCTCACTTACCAGTGCAGGAAACTTAGCTCCCCTGGCAGTCAGAAGAGGAAATACCCCATTCCCTGCTTAGTCATTGGCTAAGACTGACATCCACTCAGAAAAGTTTTTGGGGACTGTGTCACAGAGCTTCCAGCTTTATCCTTCTGGCAGATACAGGAGCTACCAGCTGATATTGGAGTTTGAACAGTCTGTACCTGGAAAACACAAGATCTGTGTTCACCCTCTGATGGCTATGCCATCCAAGGCTTTGGCCTAGGTGGCCTATTCAGAAATCTGACCCTGGGTGTACCAACATACAGGGAGGATAGAGTGGAGGATGTTGTCTGCTTAACCTGATCCCTGAGAACATTATCCAGAGGTGTGGGGTGTGAAGAGAGATACAAGGATGTAATGTTTGAGGATGATTTTGTAGAGGTCAGTTTTAAAGTGGAGCCCAACCTGTCTTGCCTTAGGAAGGGGCCAGTGTAGGATGTCCATAGAACCCACAGCCTTTGTTTTGAGAAATGGGATAAGCAAGTTTTTAGAACTTGTTTGTCCACTCCATGTGACTGTGCTGGTTATCCTGCACACTAATTTCAGACTCCATTTTGAAATATAACCCCTAGGAAATTAAATTATATGATTTCATAAACTACTGCATGTCATGAACCCACACAAGCAGTCCCCAAAGTCTTGATCTACATTTGGGTGCAAGTCCTGGATATTTTAGTGGAAGTAACCCTTAGCAACAGACATGAGAGTTTTGCTGGGACACTCCCCCATAATGACTTTCTCTACTGCAACATCATCTTATCTGGTAATCCTCCAACTAGATCCTTGCTTTTACAATCTATCATAAATGTTAAATCTAGATTAATTATTTGTTTCCATTACGCCTCCTTTTTTTTACCTCAGAATCAAATGACTTCACTCCTACTATCTTACTTACCCATAACTTCACAACCCATATTACGCAACACAAGACTTCAATAGGGCTGTCCTGCAATCTTTGGAATACCCTCTCTCATCCCACTAGGCTAGCCATCCATAAAACAATACAGACCCAATACTGTACATATTTCACAGTTCACCTATATGATTGGAACTATATGGCATCCTACGATATTCAAACAGCAGACCTATTCTCATTCAATGCAGTTCTAATGTAGAAGGTCAAAAAATTGTTTGGAGTGCACTATATTCTCCTAAATGTGGGTTCAGACCACTAAGTACTGACAATAACTGAAACCCATGATTGGTTAACCAACCTATTAAATGCTGCAGATGCTAATGCTACAGATTGTGACACTTTACCTTTATTATAAATGGCCGCTTGAAAATGTGCTTGTTTTGCAATATAGTAAAATTTCAAGCAGCTAGGAGAAGGGATATACATGACCCTTAAATGCAGGTATTGCAACAGTTCTGAGTGTTTTCTGAATATTTTGTAAAGTGCATTGGTGTATTATAGAGCAATATTTACATGAATTGGTCACCTATACAATTGCAGCATTATAGTGCTGCCCAGCTAAAAATAGTTTGCATAACATAATTCAAGAAAAATTAGTAGACCTTCCATTTGCATGAAAGTTTGTTAAAGCCAAAAAAAGTCCTATTTTAAACCTTGAATTGTTTTGATTGGTTTGTGGATGTAGTTCTCAGTTATGGGGATCTGAAGCGTTTTTGTATATATATATGCAGTCTGAATACATTACAGTATTATATGTGGAAGTTTCATCTGGTTTTTAGGATTCCCCAGTATTCACATTGTTATGAATGTATTTGTAAAGTTGGTGTCAGTACTGTGAATACACAATTATGTGACAACCTTTATATTAAGGGTTTTACTTCAGAAAGATTTTATATGTAATGCCATGAAGGGAATATGTCAGCTTTTGCTGTATTATATGCAGTATACCTGCAATTACTGGACTCATGGCTATACAGTATAGTTCAGCTTTCTTTGCTGTACATTTGACAATAGTTGACAATATAAATGAATATATATTTCCCCTATGAGACTGGCATTTGTAATATGCTGCAACAAATACACAAATCGCATGAGTAATACAAAGGCTAAAAAAAATAAATTTCTTGCACTTGTAAAGAATGAACAATGAACAGACTTTATACCTCATTGGACATGAATAATAAAATAACATACTGCTCAGGGATAAACTACTGAATGTTTCACCTTTTATTTGGAGAAACCTATTTCCCTTAATTTGCACTTCAAACAGAGACTCATGGGACATCATTAATTGTACATTTCAAATTCGAGATATTTTTGCCACTGAACACTATGCAGAACATAGCTATAAGTGAATTTCCAACAGGTTTCTATTAGCACACAATTACAAGGTTAGGCGCTTAAATGGAGGAGTTTTGTGAATTCATATAACTTTGTGAAGAAAATGTCTACAACATGGAATATTTAAAAGGCAGACCATGACACAGGCTACCTATATTTCAAACATTTTTATTGGTTTTTCTAAGGTATTATTTTTTTACAAGGCATAAGCTACTTAAACAGTTTTGTGCATTATTTACACATTAAACATATCCATCCACACATCCAACATTTTATGAAACATTATTATTATTATTATTATTATTATTAATAATAATAATGAACAGGATTTATATAGCGCCAACATATTACACAACGCTGAAACATAATAATGTACCCCTAGACATTATATTCAAAAGACATAATCAGAATAATCAGAACAATCAAAGCATAAACAACAGACGCTACAAAGAAATCCAAACTTTTGCAGCTTCTCTACAAACAAAATAAAGCAACATATTAATAGTTTTTTATTTTAGAAGAGAGCAATGGGAGATAAAAATAATTAAAAAAGGTTATGGACAAGGATATGTCATAACATAAAATAACATAGATAAAATGTATATAACATCCTTCCAAAACATATACATCTTACGGCATCTCCAAATCATATGTATAGAATCTCCCGTAGACAAGCACCATTTTGGACATAAACACATTTATTCTCAATGCAGCTTTATATAACTGCTTCAATGTCAAATAAATAGGACCAATAGGAGTCAGACATTGGGTGTGATTTGTGGAAACCCTTAGAATCTAAAGATCATTACCCATTGATCTTTTGTCAAGGCTCCAATATCCTCAAGCCAGCATCAAATAACACTTCAATGACATTGATCCAATATTTCTCAGATAAAGTATTAAGAAATATTAGGAAAGTAGAAGAGGAGATTTTATTAATCAGTGGAAATTAAGTAATCTGGCTGAGAATTTTAAGGCTATTAAAGCATGTCTAAGCTGCAATTATCTAAAAAAAAATATTTTTTCAAAATATTAACCCATTGAACTCAATATAGGCAGTTTATTCCAATCCTGGGTACGTTTTATTGAACCCCTCATTACAAAAGGTAAATAGAAATATGTGATAAATTAAAACATGAGATTATATGAGTATCTACAAGCAGAAGTATAGAATTATTTCCAATATTTGAAGCACAGAAATTTTGCAAAAAACAAAATATTTTTAAGATTGGTTTGCATCTTAAGATACAATATTGTCAGCACACAGAGATATGCCCCCTGGCAAACCATATTTTAATCCAGAGATTAACTGAGAGGCTCTGACCATAGTAGCCAAAATTTTTGCCACTAATGTATAAAGAGTTGTAGAGAAAGGGCAATCCTGCTGTTACCACTAAAACATGAGGAGATTAACAGAGTCAACATACATTTGAAGATGTGTAAATAAATGCCCTATATTCAGTGAAGCTCCCCTAATAGTAATAAAGCCAATTTGATCAGTATGTATAGGAGTATGAATGACTAGTCACTAAAAAAATGTATAATTCATTAACTTTAGTATTCAAAAACAAATCTGCATGGTAAGAATCTGGATCCTTATGTTGTTAAAGTAATAACATAATACCAGCCTTTTCACGAGAATCTAGTAAAGTAAATGCACAGTCATTAAAATGATGCAATAACTGGGAAAGCAGAATATGCCATATATCTTGAAGTCACTGCGACAGTAAATTCTTCCAAAGTTTTAGGTGATTTAAGAGTAACCGGAAGCTCTTATCATAAAACAGAAACACTAACCTTATCTAAATATCAAAAGACACTAGAATCAGTATAGGAGACATCTGAAGAATAAAGGGATTTTAATAATTTTGTAGTGTATGAAAAGTAGAAGTGACTAAGTCAACTTTCCCAGAACAAAGTGATTAAATGGGATATTACTCCTCCCTTATTCTAGGTATAATTAACTACCTTATTCTAGGTATATTTAAAGTACTAATAGTAATAATTACTAATATTCACATTTAAAAAAGTGCAAAATTTTTCTTACGATTCCAAAAATCCAATAACATTTGAGCATCGGTCAATCCAATTATTATCACATGTGTTAATATATTGTGTTAATATAGATGATCAGCTCTTGTGACAAATTGTTGAAGAGTGCATTGTTGATATAGCCATAGCACAATGAGCCATCATCCATGAAGAGAGTTGTTCCACAAAAGTTCTGATTTTGTGTTCTGTAGTGAGTAACAGTAACACCCTTTAACCACCTAACCGTTAAGCCCGACCTTGGTACGGGCTTAACATAGTTACAATTATCGATAAACCCGAACTTTTCTCACTGTATGAAAATACAGTGAGAAAAGTTCGGGTTTATCGATCACTTACCTGGTCCCGCTGCGATCCTCCATCGTCGTGTTCCAGCGTCGTCCTCCAGCGTCGGGTGTCCTCTCCGGGAAGAAGAAGCCGTCCTGCTTCTTCTTCTATGCCGGCCGGCTTCTTTTCCCTCCGTAGCGTGTACGTCGGCGTGTACGATGACGTCGGCGCGTGTGCGGAAAATTCAAACTGAAACTCATCCAAACACATCCAATCCAATACAAAATAATTCAAAATAAATACAGAGTATGCAATTGGTAAATTCAAACTCTCATTTTGTATTGGATTGGATACAGGAGTTTGTATTCAATCCAATACAAAATGAGTTTGAATTTTGTTCTCATTTTGTATTGGATTGAATACAAAGTCTTGTATCCAATCCAATACAAAATAATAGAAAATATATTTATGTGGTTTTGTCTATAGGTATGTGACGGACACTAGGGAGGTGTTTTAGAAAAATATATTACTATACAGTATACCGAATTATCGCATTTTCAGTATTTTTCATTTTCTTATGTATTCTTGTTTAAGCTGATTTTTTGTGTCTTTTCTTTAATTTTATTAAAAGTATTTTTTTTTTTTTTACATGATTGTGTGTTTCAAGCATTTTTTATATTCATGATATCTACTAGAACCCCTGTTCGGACATATTTCTGTAAGTTACAGGTCTACAATTTAAAAAAAAAAAAATTCATGAAAAACAGTGTAACGCTTTTGGAACAGAAATCTAGACATCAGTGTAACGCCCAGGTGGTTAAAGGCATTTATGCAATTATACAATTTACATTTAAGAAACAATTTAGGTAATGAGTAAGTTCTGCATTGTCTTCAGAAAAATTTAGATCATGAACATGCTTGTGTAAAAATTCCTGATTCTGAATCTTCATTGGCCACATAATTAGGATTGGATAATTCTTGATTGTAATCAGTTGCACCTTCGCTTTATTTGGCATAATCTACAGAAGGAAGTCCATCATGTGGTGGTACAGAAACATGTCTGATTGCAGAATCCAGTCACCTTTCTATGAACCCCAATATCTCTTTAACAGTAGAGGAAGGGAAATGTAGGATAAGTGGGGGACTCTTGTGGCTACCCCCACCCCACTAAAATTGTATCATTCCTACCATACCATGGTGCTCTGTCACGTATAAATGTCTGATTATGTTCTTTGAATCCCAATTTTCCCTGAAAGGGGAGCTGCACGTATATTTAAATGTATGTGGAGGGCTTTTGTGGCTAGCTCCCCCTAAAATTTTATTGCTGCAGCGCCAATGCATCACAGAAAAACACTTATCATACCGTGCCGTTAATTATCCCAGGAGCCTGATTACGTATTCAACACATCCAAAGCCTCTTTTTCAAGAAAAAAGAAGGAGCAACTGTATCTCTGCATTAAAAGAACTAACAAACAAATAGGTTACAATCATTTACAATCTTCTACATCTTGTTTCATTAAATTCAAGCCAGATATTACTAATTATACCACTCTTACTGTTGATGTTAAGATAAAAAAAATGCTAACTGTGGAACCATCACTCTTTCTGTTTGAAACCTTTTTCACCACCTTTATTGGGGGACCTTCACTGGAGTACTTCTCATTCTGGAGTAGCATATCATCAAAACAAGTGCTACAAGGTAAATGAGCCAAATTAATAGGTTTTTCATTTCCACAATTGTTATAATTGTATAGGAAAAAGGGGATCATATGTCATGTATTCATAAATTTTAAAAAGGATAAAATAAGTTCTTAAAAAAAATGAAGTTATCATAAAAGATTTTCCAAAATCTTTATTAAAATTTTCTTTTCAATCTTGGATAACCAATAATATTGCATACACTTCATATACCCCTATGTCAATAGTTGTAATATTGCTCAAAACCTCTCCTTGTTGTCTATCCATGATTGCTGCAAGCAAGTTTATATTTTGCAAATATTTTTCTTAATAAATGTGGAGTGGAATGTCATTGAAACCCAACATTGCAGTGGATGAAAGAGGAAACAATAACAGAAAGAAGGCCATATTAAAGATGTTTGTGACATAGCAAATTCACAAAAAAGCATTATATGTTAACAGTTAACTTTGATCCTTATCCATTATGCACAAATTAAAAAAATACATCACAGCCTATAATATTTTGAGGGCTTGTAAAAGTTTTTTTTTACCTAATGTAACTTAAAACATTGTTTTTGTAAATTGTTTTTTGTTTTACATTTAACAGAATTTCCTTGCAGTCTCTAGCTAGACACAACATAGTGTCCCTGCCTCTCTAAATTAGGAGAAAAATATTCAAGGACCTTGGAGCAGATCAAGTTTAGGCAATATAGAATCTTGTAGTCTTTTCACAGTATAGGTTGAAGTAAAAAAAAATACAGCCAATAATAACAGTAAGCCATTTTCTACAAATGGTAAATCATCTGATCCCTTTATATGTTCAGGGAACCCAATAGTTCTAATGTTGTTTTTTTGGACAGTCCTTAGATAACAACTGTATCCTCTAAATTTCCAGTTCTCACATTGGCCTCATTTGCATTCTCCAAATTTTTGCATATCATAAGGTATTAAAATTATTTGAGCACACCCCTGCCATATAATTTGTACAGAATTATTACATTGTTGCACAGCTCGATTGTTATCTGAAAGACGAAATGGGCACAGATGACCACCTATCATTCTGCAAAACCATTTTATATCCCAGTGAATAGATAACCATCTAATCACTGAAACAGTCAACTGATAAAACTCTCCCATGAAATAACCATAGTGTTCTGTAACACACCACCCATTAAAACAGGTCATGAAGAGGATAATTCATCATCTGAAGGCATAGAATGTGATTCAGGAGTTTTACCAAAATGATCCAACTTGGAGGTATCTGTATTTACCTAATAATGTCAAAGATACCACTAAATTGGCAAACGTAACCAGATTTTCAAAATAGAGAGAGTACAACAAATACTGTGTAGCCAAAAACAAATAACTCACCCTAGTAAAAGCTCTTTACAATTTATATGAAATATGTATGCAAATAAATAGATTACAAATTTGGTAAAAGTATGTGTGGTAGACACAATACTCTCAACACTTCACTCCGAAGCCCGGGAATGTAGCAAGCCAGATCTCAACTCAACTGTTTAAAATCAACACATGACAGTTTCACAGCTTGCTTACAATAAAATCTGGTACAGAGAGTCACCGCACAGCACGAAATAGGCATATCACAACATAGGCACAGCATGCTCATAAGACAGACCAGCATGCTTATAAGTGTGATTAAATAAATTTATGCAGTATCCACCACTAGAATTATAGTGACTAGAATAGTGAATGGTTACCACCCCTGTTGTTTTTTTCTGTGTCCCATTTGATTGTCTTTCACCTCCAAACCTGTTAACAAAGGTGTGTAGACAATAAAGGACAAAAGACCCTTAGACATTTGTCACCAGAACATAAAGAATGCAAAACTTCCCCACTGTTCCTGCTTTGATGGAGAATTTATGATTATCCCTAATCGGCAGGACAAATATGGAGAATGAATCTTCCTGATAACTAGGGTTTCTAACCCTTCCCTACCAAATGTTTACCTTTAGATATAATTTCAAGTGTATTTCAGGGGAAAATGTAAAAATATACGCAAAGGTGTGACTTGTGCATGGCCAGAAAAAGACACACCCCTGCACATGCTGACCAAAGCATTTCAATGTGTCACATCGGCAAACCACAGATCTAACAGGGCTCATGGTGGAGACATTTAGGACTTTTTTCCATCCATGTGTCTTGCAAAGAGATCTGCTGATAACACTATTTTCATGTGAAAATTACAACCTCATGGCAGAAGCATTCTCTTGATTTAGATCTCTACAACTCTTACTTGATTTGTTTAGTAATACTAGCTAGTGGCGAGCCTTGAAGCCGTTTCTGGAGGAACTTAAATCTAGAGACATATAGAGACATCCCCTGTTGGTACTATTGGTAATTTAAACTAGCCAAATTTAAACAGATTTAACAACAATAGTCCGTAGTAGACATCTGGAGGCGTTTTCATCCATATGGCAGAGATTTTTCACATTTCTCTCAGGCACACAATGATCACCATCCAATACATACCTTTCTGGTTTCTCAATTTGTTCTAACGATTCCTTTTGTTACATCTATAGGCAATTTTTCTGTGGTCTGACCATGTTCCCATCTATCTCTCTCTAATCTTAACAAGCCCATTTTATCTGGTACTTGGAAATTGAATGATGATATCTGAGACCTACCATGTTTGACTGAAACTACCAGGATGATTCAGGCATTTTGTGCAATTTACTCAGATGATCTTACCCTTCTTTCTATACACTAGGAAAGCTCCTAAATAAGGTATAGGGAGTATATGTATCAAACATTCTAAAATTCTAAATATTAAAACGAAAGAATTACTGCCATCACATTTGTTCCAATTTATTTTACAGTTAAAGGGTTTTCATAAACGTAACTCTTCCTTGGATATTTATACTTAACTTATGGAGAAAAGAGTTTAAAACTACTTCTAGACCAAAACTCTCTTAGACTTAGGGGAAAAAATGCAGAAGCTTTTTTTAACAATATGAGGAAAACTAGGCAAGTTGTTGGCTAGAGCATTACACCCACAAATCTCAACTGTGTCTATTATTGATATCTGGGATGTGGCTTAGATTTTCTTGGTATACATTAGCTACTGAATTACTCAACTAACACTTTGGGATTATATAGACACGATCATAACAGAGAACGTTGGCTGAAAATATTATTGTATTGGTTAGTAGTCAGTTTTCCAAGAAAACATGTTGGCACTATTGAAAAAATATATGGTGACAATGAACTGAAAGTAGAAGCTACTGTATTTTTTGAAAATTTAGGCTCACCATAGACTTGCTAACTGGCAATTCCTTTATGGCTAATGGCTAGTAGCCTCCCTGAGAGAAAACATTAGCAGATGGCATTATCAAGATACATAAAAAAAAAGCATTTCAACTGATAATAATTTTATATTAGTCTAAATGGGGCCCCAAACTGTGAAGTTAAGGACAATGGAATAATAGTATATTAGAGATACACTATAAAAAACTTTGGCATACTATACTCCTTTTCTATATTCTAAAACAGAAAACATTCTGTATCAAAAGGTTGTAAACTATATAAGTTACATTCTTCCTGTTAAGGAATGATCTCTGTGGATTGAGTATAGGCTTGCTTACTTAGAAACAATAGTTGGCATTGTATGACTACTAGTAAAAACATGTCCTCAATTCACAGTATACACATGACTGCGACAGGTAAATCTTTTTTCTGCCCCCTTTTAACCCCACCTTTTAAATACCCAACTCATTAAAGTGCAAATTGCCTTAACATTGTTTATTACAACTTCTGTAAAACATTCTCACATATTGTTAACCATCAAAGAAGGGATCTGTGCCTCTTATTGATATACCAGGCTCCCAGGCACAACTGCACCACCTCCAGAACTTTATCACTTACACAAACTACCCCCAACCAAATACGGTCAATTTGCTGACAAATACACCATTTTTGGAGAACCTATACCAGACCATACAATCAACTTTTCCTGTTAAGAACCTTAACTGTCGACAAAAAAACCCAAAGCCCCCCCCTCTTCTGATTAGACCATAGGGTCATTAGAGCATGCATGGGTATGTGCTCTGTATACTTACAGTGACTCCTAGGAAGATGAAAACTAGAGAAAGTAGGTAGTGGGCATTCCCCAGGTTTAATTTATTATTGCAAATTTTTCACTACTCACCAATAATTTTGTTGTCATAAGTACTGTATGTGTCACAGAGGAGCATCCTACCACATACTCCTGTAAATATATATTGATCTAGACCTCAATAAATGTACACACATGCATTCTAGAGTCATTACCTCTAAATAATGGCAAAACAAGTGTTTATTTAAATGCAATTAGCTTACTCTGATTCACAATAGTTAACAGAATGCCATGGAAGGGTGACAAGATGCTATTAAGCTCTTAATAGTGCTAACATATATGTGGTTATCTGCACATGCTAATTACCATAAATTAACAGTTACTAATTTGTAGGCATTTTGATAAATGGGCCCCACACTCTGTTAACTGCTTTTGACATGATGAAAGATGGATTCTCCCTGCAAGAAACAGAAGAGATTACTGGGAAGGAAAATTTTGTAAGCAAGGGCAATTATAGTAATAAGTATCCATGAAGTATACAGCAAGCAGATCATTCAAGCAAAGCCAGCAAACTAATGAAAAGATTTAAAAAGCAAACATGCTGTAAATCAGAAATTAAATAATATTGTTCATTACAGGCAGCATCTTGGTGCATGCAAGGAAAGCAGGCTGGGTGGTTGGTGATAAGTAGAACAAGATATGTTAAGTAATCTATACAAAGTATTATATCAGTTCTGAATTCATCCAATGTTATTCAAATCTCTGCATCTTACCTGTCAGAGATGTCTTCTTACTAAGTCAGAGACAAAATAAAACCTTAAATAAACAGGGAAATATATAATACTTTTTTTTTCAAATATATTTTTATTGATAAAGTTTAAACAATAAACAACCAATTACATACAACTATGTGGAAAAATATATATAAAATAAGAAACAATGGTAAACAAAATACCTTTCGAGTACTGAGAAAGGTATAGTACAATCATTTAAAATAAACAGACATTCTAGATGTAGTTATGCGATTCAGTTTTAACATTTGCTAATCATACAAGACTAGTGTGTTTAAAATTACTCACAATGCACATCAGAAAACTATAGGAGTGTCATTAGGCAATTCTCTTTCCAACTACTATATTGTGGGGAGAAAACAGTTATACAGTTTCCTTTTTTTTGGGAGTATTCAATGTATCAATAAAGCTTTCCCAGGTTTCAAAGAATTTGTGTTTCTTTATGCAGTGCAGCTTCTGCCCACTCCATTTTGAATAATTCCTGTAATTTAGGTAAAAAGAGTTTCATAGTTTGGGGCGCAGGTTGTAACCAACAGTGAAGAATAGTTTCTCTTGCAACCCTGATAATAGCAGTGCCAGACGCTGGGTTCCCCTAGCAAACCGAACACTATACATTTTCGATTAAACCAAAGATATCCCATTCAGGGGTGAATGGGATATAATTCAGAAGATTTCTATGAACATATAGCACAACCTGTTTCCAAAAATGCTTGATAACAGGGCATTCCCAAAAGTTGGGTACAGAGTAGCCGCTTGGGCTCTGCATTTAAAACAAGAGCCATCATTTGAGAAACCAATATATTGTGCTCTCTGGGAGGAGATATAATTCTTATGGAATAAGCGAAAGAACATTTTGTGATATTGGACCGCGGGTTATGCCTTTCAGGAGACTCTATATGACTGTAATATCTTGGAAATAGGCAATTTAGGGAAGTGAGTTCGCCATTTTGCCATACCTACATTAGAAATGTCATAGTTCAAGGTTGTCCAAAGAAATCCATAATATTTAGAGATAGCCCTTGCCAGAACTTGTGAGGACAATAGCATCCTATCCAGTGGATTGTCCCAATCTTGTAGGGTCAGACGCCTAGCCACATTTGCTGCATACACCCCTAGTTGAATCAATAAAAAAGTACTCTCTATCAGGAACGGAAATCTATTTTTAAGTTCTGGGAAAGAGTATGCTTTCCCCAATAGGGTAGAAAAGTAGCCCCATGTAAACTCTCCATTACCTAACAGGGGAAGATACAGGGAAGTTTTGGCATTAGGCCCATCTGCCTTCCACAAAGAGTGCCAAAAAAGCCATACAGAGTACAGTAATAGGTTCATTTGTATCTCTTCCGGGAGAAGTTCTTTATGGATATGCAAGATTGCCATGGGGTGTATTGGGGTGCAGACAGAAAAATCTACCTGGAGGTTCGTATACAAAGATGTACCTTCGTAATTCTGCTTGATTATACAAAGCTATATCAGGTAAGTTTAGCCCACTGTTATTCGTGGTTTGCTGTAATACAATGCGGCTAGCTGCTGCTTGTTTGCCACCCCAGATGAAAGTTCGAAATAAAAAGTTAATTAATTTTAGGTCAGAAGTTGACAAGAAAATGGGCAGAGTTTGGAGGAAAAATAATACCCTTGGGGAAGTTACCATTTTGATGAGTGACTCACGACCCATGAAAGAAAGCATAAGAGAAATCCAAGTCTTGAAATCTTTTTTCATAGCCTGAAAAGCATGGGTGAAGTTCAGCGTATAGATTTTAGCAGGGTTTTTAGGGATCAAAACTCCTAAGTATCTAAAACTGGATTTTGCCCACTGAAAAGGAAACCTATTGCTCCATCTCGGCCTATGCTTGCGAAAAAGGTAAAGAGTCACAGATTTATCAAAGTTAATAGTATATCCCAAGACTTTTTGAAAATCTTGAAAGGTATTCATTATTGAACACAAGGAAACCTTTGGATTTGCAATAAACAGTAAGGCATCATCCACAAAAGCAGTAAGCTTTACTTCCGTGGAGCCAACTTTATACCAGAAAAATTAGGATCTGCCTCCAATACAAGCAATAGAGGATCTAAGGCTAGGCTAAATAGCAAAGGGGATAAAGGACCACCTTGTCTCGTCCTACTTTTCATAGTGATAGACTGTGAAAGTTGATTATTTACTATTAAATGGGTCATCAGATGATTATAAATACATTTTATGTATATCAGAAATCGGGTACCAAATTGTCTGTGAGCCAAAAAGAAGTGTAGATAGAGTCAAAGTATCTTATCAAATGCCTTTTCAGCATCAAGGCTCAAAAGCATATGGTTTTTACTATAGGGATGCGTAGTTGCAGCAATGACCGTTTTAAAACCAATTGAAATGTGTCTGTGTTTGAGAAAACCTAGTTGATGGGAGGTCAGTGGAGAGGGCAACAGTGGTTGTAAATGAGCTGCCATGATTCTTGCTAGTATTTTGTAGTCGGTATTAAGTAGAGCGATTGGTCTATAAGAGGAGGGGCACTCAGTGTCCTTGAATGGTTTGGGAATTAAGGAGATGTATGGCAGAGTGAAATTCGAGAAGGATAGTTGATTGTCCAAAATGCCATTATAAATTTAGGACAATAATGGAGAGATATAAGATTCTAGCAGTTTAAAAAATTCTGCAGGTAATCCATCTGGGCCTGTAGTTTTGCTGAGAGGAAGAGTTTTAATGGCTTTCCCAATTTCCTCAATCCTAATAGGAGCGTTTAACTGTTCTTGCTGATCCACAGACAACGTAAGTATATCAATGCGTTGTAAAAACTCTAAAATATCAGCTTCAGAGGGGGATGGTGCAAAGCAGATCTGTTTGTAAAACGATTCAAAAATGCGATTGATTTCCACTTGTCTACGTTACTTAACACCCAATGATCTCTTAAGGTATTAATAGAACGTTAAGGTGCTTGAGGCGTAGCCAATCTAGCTAAAAGCGAGACGGTTTTGTCAAATTTTTTTTTAATAACTTTTTTATCTACTGCAACTTTCCTTAATCTTTTTAACATGGTGAAATTTTTCAAAATAACTTGCAGGACTTGGGGAACCCCTGCTATAATTACTATTTCCAGACCATTAGTGTGGTGCTCAGGGTAAAGCATGGCTCTTACATTGCTCGCCATTGGGAAGAATGCCATCCTTACAGATAGCTAAAAATATCATTGGTATCAGTTGAACTTACCTGAAAGGCACAAATTCCTCATTGCTCAAGGAACCCCTAGCATCCTCTGGAGGAACTCCATGTTGATTTACATATTTACATAAATTCAAAACTCAGTGGCCTAATTCGATATTTGAAGGAAGCTAATGTAAAACAAGTGGCGTGTTTGGTAAGGATGAGCGAGCAAAATTTTTAATTTCGATCTCGCGGCAAATCAAGCCTTTCTCACTTACAGAACATGTAAGCGAGAACGGCCTTGGGATTCGCCATGACGTCATGTTCTCGGCAAACTCAGATGATCTCTCAATGGAGAATTTCCATTGAGAGTTCATCTGGAGTTCGCCTGCAGTAACAGCTAATTGGAGGCACTCACATGCCTCCAATCAGCTGTTACCGCAGGTTTCCAAGCTCCCCAGGCTGTACTTTTCAATGATAAGTTCAGCCAAAGGAGTGTGGGAACCTGCAACTTCAATGGAATTCGCAAAATCGGTTCACTGAAATTTCGCGGACCCATCGGAAGTTCGGAGAAATTTTCGCGAGGCATTCTTGCTCATCCCTAGTGTTTAGGAGGATGGTGTTCAGGTGCTAAGAAAGGCCAGCAGAAGAAAATTTAGGCACCACCTTACACTGGTTCTGCACAGCAATATCTACATATCCTCCAGCTAAAGCACATATCACCTGTTTTGCCTAGGGAAGTGGAGCTTCTTCCAAGAGAAGGTAAATCAAATGGTGGTGTAAATGGGGTTAGAGGTAATGAGTATAAAGCAGGGAGATTGTATGCATCTAAGGAGAAATTAGAAATGTTTTTAACATTAAAATACAAATTTGTACAGCACTGCATATTATGATAGCTCTATATAAATACTGTTTATTAATAATATTAATAATAATAATAAAAACAGTATTCCAATAGTTCGCTAATTTTAGCAAACAAGACAATCAAACTGGATGTTTGGTGTTTTCTTGACAGAAATGCCAGCTGTGCACTGCATTATTTAAACACAATTATCTATTACCAGACAAGTAGCCTGTGTCTAATTTATCCACTTCAATCTAGCAGAGATAAAATGATTTTCAGTATAGCATGATAGGAAGGATAATTATTGAAAACAGTATATAAACAAAAGAGATTAATATTATAGGTGGAGGAAGTAATGAATGGGTTCATCATTGGGGGGAGCAAAAAATGATATATAGTGTTGCCTATCCTTCCACCTCTGCCTATTGGAAAGGAGCGTCAGGTTGCCCACGTCATTTTCTGGATAAACGAATTGCATCCAAGGTTACCAGATACACAATACTTTGGTGTGTTTGTCCTCTAATATTATGGTTAATTTGTCATTGACCATAATATTATCATTTCTATGTTTGACCACTAAAAAGTGAAGAAGCTGTTTATTCTAGTTTTTAGCAATAGTGAGATGGGCATTAGGAGGATGTGGTGGCCAGATTTTGTTGCCAGTTGGCCAAGGTTTTAATGATACCAATGAGCATGCCAAGTTTTTTTTAAAAAGTCTTTGGCAAGTAGGTATTTAGGTAGAAACAATACCTTTTTACTATAAGGTGGAAAAAAGGAACATGTTCACCAATTGTGTGGCATAGGAAATGCAGCCAGCAAAACAAATGTCAGAATAAGTTTTGTTATAATGCAAAATCCTTGTGGTTACTGCAAAAAAAAAAAAAAGCTCTGAGCTCTGTAGCGTAGGTACCAGGCCTGCCAAGACCTCCTGCATCCCCAACCCAGGCAATCACGATGGCTCCAGATTGAAACCAGTTGGAATAGAAGAAAGAAGATGGTGGTGTTCACAACAAAAAAGGAGCAGTAAAGTGCTCTTAAAAAGTTTTAATCAGGCAGGTAAAGTTATTTTATTGCAGAAGGGACATCACCTGACCCCTTTGCAATAAAGAACCCATCTGGTCCAATTTTTTATTTATAGTTTAGTTTCACAATATGCATTGGGCATACAATTTGGGATATCTTTGATCTGCAAAACAGTTTTATTTGTGTCATTCTTTCCTTACTAGAAAATGTTTCTGTGCTGGCAAAAATATTTCTTTTTCAATTTCAACTGGGTATTTAAAGTGAATTCAGCTTCATCGTATTCAACATTCAAAGGCAACAGTTTGTAGCAATGCTTGAAATGGTACATGTGAAGAGAAGACTAGAGCCTTAGCTGGTGACTAAAAGGGGGCACAAACTAACACTGTATTATTACTTGACGATTTTTACATTTCATGTTTTGATTCCTGCCCAATGTAGATAAATAAATATTGTATGTATAAAGCAACTATACAAATACTAACACAAGCTAAATAACATTAGTTCATACTATGAGCTTGTTCTGTTCTAATAAAAAACAAATAATAAATGTTCAGACTAAACCCAAAGAGCAATGCTAGCCCACAGTAAGTGTTTAATGCTTTAAGCAGAAAAACTGCATTTCCAAGTCACTCTACCAAGGGGACAACTCTGGCCTAGGCAGATAATTGTCTCAGTGTATAGTTACAGGTCCCAGACCCTTAACACAAACTCAAAAAGACAAGTTCAAACAACATTACAAAAGACTCTTTCAGCAGCCCCATGAAAAGCTCTTTAATATGCATCCAAATCTTTTGTACATGACCTTTCTTGTCGCTGATAAAATGAGTGACAACTGGTCGATCCATCTTAGAGCAGTTGCCTTTTCCTGCAGTCATCTCTCTCTGCAATCCTATGTATTTTGAAAGGCTCGTATAGAGCCAATAGGAAGTATCTGTATCACCAACCTTAATGACTAAAGAAGAAACCTAATGAAAAAGATATAGGATTTGGTGTCCAGTGCATCACATAACAGTGTATTTAGGCAAATATTATGATGTTTTAGATTTTTTTTCTCCTAAATTATCTCTGATCAGCTAGATGAAGTAAAGGACAAGGGGTGAGTGTGTTCAGTTTGGATCCAAACAAATTCATAGGGTAGACTTGTATTAGATACTGGGTATTCTATTGGAAGTGCTGGAAGTTCTGCCACTGACTTACTCAAGCTTCTGCTTAGGTTGTTGGGGAAAACACTGTAAGAAACAGAAAAGAGAAAAATTGCAAAGCACAGTTGAAGTCTTTCATTGAGCAGTAATGGCGTAAATGTGATATGCTTCTTTGTTTTTGTCGAAAACAGCCTTACGCTATAATAATACCCTGAAATCACTATTTATAGTATATGTGTTGGTACAAGTAAATATATTACTTAATATCAAAACACCTCATCCATCTCTTTTTTTTTTATTATTACAATGCCAAAAAGAAATAGTGATGAAGCCATGAAAAGTAAGATATAATTTGTACTCTGAGCTTTGAAAGAATACTTTGCATTTGAGTCACTGCAAGGCCTGGCTGTTATTTGGTTTTCTTAAATATATAAACTGGACATTTATTTTCACCTAATTATAAATATTTGAAGCACAACATTGATAAAAAAAACTGGAACTGTGTAAAAAAATGCTAGGACAACGTGTGAAAAAAACAAAAAACTGACATTAAATAATATGTATGAAAACATCCAAACTTAGAAGAAGATCTATAATTTGCCTCAATAAACATCTGCAGCACAGTATGTCTTTGCTTCCTATACTGCTGCTTAAACACACTGAAGCTCTACCTATCAATTTATAAACTGCAAAGTATTGCTTATTTATGTGGTTCTAAAGAAAAAAAATACAGTCTTAAATGAAGCAAATAAAAAATTGGGGTTGATGATTACAGAAAAACACATCACTCGTAGGTGATGTACTTGTGATTAAAGATGTTACATAGCATTCCTATGTAATAGTCAGTACGGATTTTGGATAAAGTGGTTTATGTTTTAATGTCCAAAGAAACAAGACAAAAAGACAGTTTAGGTTAATCTAGAAAAAGGCAGTACAACTTTTCCAGCAAGGTTAAGCTGAAAGTAACTGGCTAAATACACAGATTAAATATATGAGAGCTGTTTTATCTGCCAAGAGGATTTCAGTTTCTTTCTATTTATCCTTGAGTTTTACACAGCACTGCCAAACAGCAGAGTTTGTTAGGAGAGGGGACCTGAGCTTTTTCTTCTACTTGCACTAAACTGTTCCCTCTCTACCCTCAGCCTGTAAATGTTCATTGAAAATAGAAGCAGCATACTAATAAACTTAGTTTAGTTTCATATTCTCTCGCCCAGTAAAACACATGACTTTTTTCTGCCTTTTACCCCACTTTTTTTTATTTGTTTATCTGAGGTCAGATTTAAACTTAACAAAATTTAGCCTCCTGCAATTACAAGGTACAGCCTCCTTAAATCATATAACATTTGTATATCAAATTTCAATCACAGATCAAAACAATTATGGATTTATCGCTCTGCTGGGGATAGGGCACAAAGTGAAAACAAAGCTTACCTTATTTGCCACAACTGTACATTCTGGACCACTAGGTTATTCCAAACTGCAGAGAAAAATAGAGATAATAAGGAAAAAAGAAACTATAGGACTCATTTCTAATTTTGTTTATGCCCCAAGAGCCCAATGCAAGTGCCATAGGGACAGCCTAATCATTTATTTAAAAAACACTGTGTTCTGCTCACAAGGCCATTTATGGCCTTTCTCCTTAAATCACATTCTGAGAAAAAAAGAAGAGTAAATTAAGGTGTGATGATCAGCTCTCTCAACCTTATTCTACGCAAAGATTTTTCAGCATGCTCAGCAACAATCTAAGCAGCAGCAGGCTGAGAAAGCTTGGAGCAAGGTTAACCAATCTATTAACCCTTGCTAAACACACACTCACATGTAGACCACCACCACATGCTCATACAGAAGCACACACTGTTACCCTTGACAACAGCAATTATGATTCTGCCTCATTTATTACTGTCTGTGTCACCCACTGCCACTCCAGACAGGAATGTCTCAGAATTCGCTTTTATAGTAACGTTCAGGAGAGAAGCTTACACTATTTCTACTTAGAGCATTCAGAGATTCAGCTTACACTGTGTATAGTGATTAATAAGTAAAAACATAACAAAACACAGCGCATAAATAGGACAGAAAATAAACACTAATCAATGAACAATAGCAACAATGTAAAATAAAAGGCAAAAATGATTAAAAATACCTAAGTGAAAGTTGGTTAGCCTTGGTCCAGGTTGCTTGTATAAAAGCAGCACTCTGTCGCTCAATGCTGTTGTCCTCAGCAAGGAGAGGTAGACTTACCCAACTTCTTTAATGCCAATACCCAGAAGTGACTGACAGCGACCATCCAATGATAGCAAGGTGTAGGAAATCTAAGAGGGTGTGTTCACATGGTTTATGATGATCTGTGGACACACCTAGGATGCTTTTATTTTTGCTAAATTCATATTTCCACAGGTTTAGGGTTTATTTACTGCCAACTCACAGATTATTAGTTAGCACAAAATATAGAGTTCAACAAGACCAAACAAGTCTGTCTGGGACTTATTTTTCTCTAGAACAGGCTAAATGGGGTTTTCCGACTTTTCTGAGGCCTAGGAGACTAATTATTGGTCTCAAAATGTTCCTAATAATGATCCAGTTATGAATCAGCAACCTACAATTTTGTATAGAATTGTGTGAAGGAAATATGAAGAATACTAGTAAATGTATTCCTAAATACAGCTCAGAGGTAAGTCAGAGGCCATGTCACCACTCTTTTCTGCCAGATCCTACGTTCTGTGACACCTGGCAAACTTTTGCATTGCTACCTTGTAAAATAGTGGATCTGGAAAGATGTACTTCAGGGTTATGTGCTGACCGAGAAGAATCCCTGATAAGGGAGAATTTATGTTCCTATGTCCATCTTAACATGTATAGGCCCCTAACAAACCTCCCCTCCTGTACTTTTAAGGGAAAAGCTAACATTAGTGTGGTCCCCAATATCAAATAGGGAGCTTAACCTAATAAAGATTTCAGAGGCAGTATAGGGCTCTGTACAAACATGAATTTCTGCTATATGCAAGAATGTGTTTATGAAACCATTAAACCTGTATGAAGAGATATCAAATACCCATTAAGGAACATATCAGGATGTACAACTTTTATATTTTCTTTTTTTCTAATTTTGTTTACAGCAGGGTTAGATAGGCCAAAATGAATTATGCTGCTCAGAGAAAAAAAAACCTCTATGCTGCTCTGCTACTCTTGTATGTATTCATTTATTTGTAACAAAACCTGACTAGTTATGAAAAAGCAGCTATAGATGCTTTGTGAACATGCTTTTTGCCAACCTATTTCCACCATTAAAATGCCATGCACGGTATGTCACAATATAGTAATAGGCAAAGTATTCTCTAAGGTAAATAAACATTATTTATACCTTGTAAATAAACACAGTCAAAACATCAATGGTAAAAAAAAACATGAGAATAGCTAACAATTGTTAGAAGAAGCTCATCTGCTCCGTGCTGTGCACAATCGCAGTATAAAAAACACTGTTTATTCTGTCCAGCAATGTCATTTGCAGCAGCCAGGAGAAGTAGGATAGCAGCAGCCCCTGCTTCCCTTTAGTTGTGATGTACTTTATGGCATCCCCAGCATCCATTGTTAGGCTGTACACAGCTCTGATTCTGGAGGCTGATCAGCTCCTGACTCAGTTCTGCACTGCTATTGGCTGTTGGAAGCTTCTCTGCTCCCAGTCACCAGTGCCTGTTGTAGCGTGTAGCTGGCCTAATCTCTGCTGAAGTGTGTTTTCTTCTGTTGACCTTGCCCGTTCCTGATCTATTGTATGTATGCAGCCTGGACTGACATTTTCCTGTGACCCTCCTCTGTGTTTTGCCCTTGTGGTCTTCATTTGGTGGACGGATATTCTCTGTATAACCTCTGCTCTGTATTCTGGACTTGGCTCTGTTGGAATCTTGGTACTGCTTTATCTGTGGGCTCCTGGCTTGCTGCCAGCCCATTCCCAGACACCATGCCTTGCGCAGTAAGTCCTGGGGGAAACAAAGTCTTGGGAGTCTCCCAAAGCTGAGCGAGGGCTTACTATAGGTGAAGACTGCAGCCATACAACAATCTCATGAGATTTCAGCCTTTCATATCCCTCAAAGCCTGCTTGCAACAGTAGAATTTATGTGGATATTTAGGACCATGCTGGTTACAGCAGACTCTGCAGACTGTAGCTCATGTTAAAATGGAAAGAATCTAATAGTGGATAAAGTAAATGATGATCAAAATGCACTATTGTAGAGAGGCATCAAGCACAGGTCCAACTTTATCATGTCACCAAAAACATTTGTAAGGATGCAAATTGAACCTAACATAGCCCTGTGGTTTTAGAGAAAATATGTTATAAAGGTGGCAGGAAGATTGTCTGTAATCCCCTGCACAAGAGCTAAAATGAATTCCTGCCCCCTGGGCATGTGATAGTAGTAAGGTGGGTTTGATTTTGAATAATTTGATGTTCACAGTAATGTTTTGAGGTAGTGAATACTATTTAAACCTGGTAAAACTTTAACCTCCCAAAAAGTTATCCTATTGAGCCTCAATGGTAGTATACAGACACACAGGGTTCAAAAATCAATTAAAAAGGAGTAACCTTGACAGTGACCATGCTTCTGTAAAATGGAAGGAAGCTAAAATTGCAGTATTACTAGCAAGCACTGCTGTCAGAATCCCTATCAGATTTTTATTGCTGTCTGTATCTCTGTTAAGGTGATCCTCTTCTCCAGCTCTCCAGTAAAAATGTCAGCTTGAACAAAAATGCTTTCTCTTTCCCTTTTTTGCTTGATTAGTCTGCCTCTTTCTCTCATTTTCCCTCTCTCTCTACCTCACCGGTGCACTCCCAATATTGTATGCACTTTACTCTTCACACTTACACTGTGTAGTACACTACTGTTCATTGTTGCAAAAGTTGCTGTTAAGAAGTGTTTCTTCTTAGGTAGGCCAAAAGAAACCTATAGCTTTGAATGTGCAGAGTATACATCATATTTTGTGTTGTTTTTAAAAGATGTGCTCTGTCAGGAAGTTTTATCAGTAAAAAACTCATCAGGATTTGGCAACCTGGTGTACTAGTGACCATTGTAAAGTAAATAAATATCTATCATTTTTAGCTTCACTAGTCTAGGAATAGAGGGACAGTTTTCCAATTGGGTACAGGTAGTCCCCAGGTTACATGTAAGGTAGGGATTGTGAGACCACATCTGGAATATGCAGTCCAGTTTTGGTCACCAGTTCACAAAAAGGACATTGTGGAATTGGAGAAAGTGCAGAGAAGGGCAACTAAACTAATAAAAGGAATGGAGGAACTCAGCTATGAGGAGAGATTAGCTGAACTGAATCTATTCTCCCTTGAGAAGAGACATTTACGGGGGATTATGGTCACCCTGTATAAATATATAAATGGTCCATATAAAGAACTCTCTTCCCCATTATTCACTATGAGATCATTACAAAGAATAAGAGGACACTCTTTGCGTCTGGAGGAAAATAAGTTTAAGCTCCGGATAAGGAAGGGATTCTTCACTGTAAGGTCTGTGAAAATGTGGAATCAGCTCCCTCAGGAAGTAGTTTCAGCAACTACTATAGATTGCTTTAAGAAAAAGATGGATGTTTTTCTAGAAGCACAGAATATTCCTAGGTATTGAGGATTTATAGTAAAAATAACAGTGACTTGATCCAGGGAACATACGATTGCCCCATGGAATCAGGAAAGAATTTTTTTCCCCCTGTTGAAGCAAGTTGTACCAGAGTTTTTTTTTGCCTTCCTCTGGACCAACTATGTCTTTTAGGGTTTTATATCTGGGATATGTTTATTTCCCTAGTGGTTGAACTTGATGGACTTATGTCTTTTTTCAACCTAACCTACTATGTAACTATGTAACTATTGTAGGTGTAGCGCCCTGCTAATGCTAAACTGGGGAGGGATTTAAGGATGGACAGGAGAGAGGAAGGGAGAGAGTTCTTGCTGGGAAAAGAGGATTGCCATGTGGCTGCTGAGGGGTGAACTACCTGCTGATGGAGAATTTTGATCTCTAGATATGTAAGATTTGTCTGATGGTACCCGGGAAGTGAGTGTTCCTGCACCTAGCCATCTTTACCCTCAGTATCAGAAGTGCTGCTGTCAGTATTGAGGATGGACTGTTCATGATCTCTCATAATACTCACCCGGGCCTGAGAGGAAAGACTGTTGTGTAGGCAGCTGGTGATAATATTATCAGAGCTGCAGGACTACTATTTTAGCTCCCCGCCCCCCACCTTCATTGCTGACTGCTACTCCTTCAGCTGCTGAAGGGGCAACTACAGTTTGCTTCTGGGTTGTGTGACATTTATATGGGCTGGGGAGCCACTGAGTTGCTGAAAGTACTGAAGCACTCAGTCTGTGTCCCCCTGTGTCATCCCAGGACTGCTATACATAGACGCATGGTCTTTATTTATCTGATTGGCTGTAAAGCTTTCATCAGCAAGAGGATTCCAAGGTCAGCCTTGGGTAAAGAGAACCTGTTGTTGCTTCAGAAAGATAAGGACATCCATTGAAAGTGATTGGACAGTCATTCCAGCAGAACTCAAGAGTCTTTAATTATCCTCACCATTCAAAAGGGGCCCCTGTCAGTTAGAGTATCAGTGGCCACTGGTTACTTCAATTGGGCTATATATTTAGCCTATTGAGTCTGTGCACTTAAAGTTGGGGCTTCTTGGGTAACATTGCAGTATGCGGTATCGGTTATTTGCTGTTCTTTTATGAGGTGTATTATTGCTGTGTGTGTGTTACGCTGTAGGATCAACTTTGGTATTGTAAGGCTCCCCTAATATTTTCAGACCCCTGAATGTTGTTTGGATTGCAATTTTAACAACCTTTATTATTCTAGTCACTTTTGAATAAAGTCAGGCTGTGCCTGTTGCACTGAGTGGTCACTGGGGATTGGGGTGTCACCAGGGTGGGTTGTAGCGAGGACCCATTACATAATCAGGTAACACCTAAGCATGTGCTATAAAGGTTTGTTCTTAAGTTCAATTTGTATGTAAGTCGGAACAGGTGCATTCTTTTAATAAATGCAATTAGGACAGATGCTTGTCTCAACATATTATTAGGCAGCATGGGGTCAGTTACTGTATAAAATCCTCACTGTGAGTTAATCACCGAAAAAAAAAAAAACATTCACTAACTTTTGGAGCAAGCTGTGCTTTGATATGCAAAAAGAAACAACTACAGAGGTTGTCTTGGTCAATAAAGAGTTACAAGAGGCTGCAGAAAGAGCTCACCCCCCAAGATCACCCACGACCTCAGCTGTAATTAGTAAAAGATTTCTTAGGCAAGTCATGCAAACCGCCCCTCCCCCTTTCAAGCCTACATTCTGCACACAGCGAGCAGGGAAGCCCCGTTCGTATCTAGGAGGCGTCTGTATGTCAGATGTCCTTAACCCGGGGACTACCTGTACTTTCACATTCATAAATGTCTAAAAGGATATTTTTCCTAAATTCGGATAATTTCTGCTTTCTCCCCATTGTGTCTACAGTAAAGGAATCCTCCAAGAGGACAAAAACAGGATTTTAGCCATTTATTCTAATATATTCAAAATGAATATATTAGAACTAAGCTTTGCTTTTGGATACATTTTAGGAAAAAAACGTTAATAAGGTCCTTCTTCTTCACAACTCCCCATGCTAATTGAATTTCACTCTACTCCCAGCATGTGACCCATTCAAATATGGGGTAGGTTTCCTGAGAAAAGATGGAAACAATTGGTAGGGGTGTGTCTCATTCTGAATGATGAAGGTTGGCAGTGCCAGAAGCAAAGGTAAAAAAGAATTTTGGATGCTCAGTAACACACTGGTAGGCTACTGCTATATTTTTTTTACATAATATTTAGATGTGGCTTTATTGATTGAATTAGGGGAGTTGCTTTAAACAGTACATTTCCACAATATGTTCACATCCTAATTATTGGTAGAACTGTTAGTAGAACTATGTTCCCCTCCACTAACTTTCTAACATAATAGATTGATGAGAGGAGGAAAATATTGTTTGGTAACACAATTACTGATTTTATCATTACCATTTAATTAAAGTTATGCCATGAGAAATACTGAAATACTTAGTGGAAAGTATTTTAAAAGAAAAAAAAAAAGACCATTTGGGCAACTTTGGTGGAATTAATTAAGAAATGGTGATCAATGATTCTGTTAATAAAGCTAATTTTAACCCCTGTGTTTTAAACAAAATCATGTAATACCCTCCTAACTAACTCCATCTCTGAATAATTTTATCAGAATGGTAAAATGTTTTAGTCTTAAATTTTATATCCCAATTTTGCTTATCCCTACTCCTAACTTGCATACAGAGGAGTGCTACCATATAATGCTATCTTTACAGTTTACAGAGTCAATTTCAGTCAATCTAATTTAGCAGCCATTAGCAATTTGGTCATTTAGGATTAAAAAGTTTTTGAATATGCCAAATCTGGTTTGGTTAGTTTACATGGAAAGATGTAACCAATTGAAATACAATAAATACTCGCCAAAAAAATATTCTCATTTTGCAAGTTCATTGCATTTCATCACTTTTATTTTTTTATGTTTCTTTTTTAGTACTTTATATTATTTTCTTTTTTTTTTTTCTTCAGTACCTAATATTATTTTCTTTTTTCTCCGGTACTTATTATTTTCTTTTTTTTCTTCAGTAATTACCATTTTTTTCCTTTTTCTCTGGTACTTAGTACTTTCTTTTTTTTTTTCTTCAGTACTTAACATTATTTTCTTTTTTATCTGGTACTTATTGTTTTCTTTTTTTTTCTTCAGTACTTAATATTTTTTTCTTTCTTTAGTACCTTATTATAAATGACATAAATATAATATAAAAATAAAAGAATGGTTATGGGGATAGTAGAATGGCATAGCCTCCATTTAATAGTAGAAGAAAGATAAGTTTAAAAGCACTCAAATCATCAATCAATATAGCTGCTCATGATTGAAAAACTAACACTGACTATCTGCACTTCCAAGAGGTTTAGCGCAGTGATTACTAATAAACCACTTTATGGATTCTGTGTGTCCACCCATATACATGTACTATGATTCCAGCTTGCTTGTTTACTAGATACTTGGCACCGATGCCCTGTGTACCACAGTCTTGTCTATTCTTTCTCTGATATACAGTAAGTTATGGTTTAGCCTGTAAATGAATGTTTAGTTAGAGAGTGTGGCTTGACAGAGATCAGTATGGTGAGACCAAAGACAGAATCCAATACGTTGCAGAGTACGGGTTGTTACACAATGTCTCCCACCGACTGACGCTTATCTGATTACCCCCTACAGTATCTTTAACAGTGATATATTGCCAGAGCTTAACAAAGGCACTGAGCAATATAATATATTTACAATGCAGCTTCCTGACACCTACAGGGAACTGGACATTATGAACAGTCTGACTGAATTATATATGAAGCCATAGAGGGCAATGATAAGGTTGGAAAATATAGATCATGTTTTGTTTTTAATAGTCATAGCAAACCTAATATAAAACTGAAAATCTTTTAAATTGCATATTTCTCAAAATGTTTCTTAAAAGCCAATTTAACACAATGCTGACATTTCATCTTTGCATGGCCAGTTTAATAACCTAGCCAGCTCTTATATTTCTTGGGGAATGAAGCAAAGAGATATTGTTACTAGGATTTACTTTCAATAAAACCTGTCACATAAATAAATTATGCATACTAACATTATGTCAGAGAAGCAGTCATCAAAAGGATTGTATGAGTACATGTCATATTAAGTAAATCATAGTGTGCTCCCAGGTCTGCCCTGTCCATTCCATAGTCTCCATGCTCATTGGACTATAGAACCACTAGGGAGCTTGCCAGTGTTCAAGTAGGAAATGACATCAATTCTATGTCCTTTGTGGACAGTTCATGCTGTTCATATGACACATTCTCTTGGCCAGCATGGTTAGGTTATAGCATTCTTACTTTACAGGGCTAGTTCCAAGATTCAAATGTCCGCTAGAACATTATCTGAAAGGAGTTTGTATGTTCTCCTTGTGTTTATGTGGCTTTGCTCTGGGCACAGCAGTTTCATCCCACATCCCCAAAAAATGCATTTGTTAATCAGCTCCCCCCTCAACAGTGTCAATAGACTGTATAACATATGACAGGAACATTAGATTGAGTCCCTTTGGGTGACAGTCGGTGACACAACTATGGACTTTGGAAAACACTTCGTAATATGTCAGGGCTATAGAAATCCAAGTAATAACATTTTCTATACCAATTATAAAGTTGTAAAAGAGTTATCAAAAATTTACAGAACGTGAGTTAAAAATGTATCTCTGTTGACACAACGCATGTTATACCAAGTATTTTACTTTGTGATACATATAAATGTTACAAAATGCACAAAATACACAAGCACAATAATCATACAACAAACATATATTGCTACAAAGACAATATTTGATAAATATCTTCACTTTACATGATTTCACATTTTCCTTTATAATTAACAAATATTTTCATAGATTAGGAACAAAGAAATAATGGAGTCAGATCACAGAAAACTGATTTTTCAAAGCATTAGCTGGTTGCTGATGGGCTTAAAGCAGACCTAATGTCCAATAAATGACTTAAGCTTAGGCATTGTCTCTTTTGAAATTATAGTGGATTTTGTCTACCTTTTCAAAACATTTGTTCATTACCGATTCCCAATTGTAATTCAAGATGTTTCAGCTTTGCCCATCTAATGACACCCGCCGCTGCTTATTGTAGCCCATTCCACCGCTGCAATTGATGGGAAGGACTAGTCATGTGACACAAACTTCCCTAGCAGAAACACCAGCTGAAAAACTGTCAGGCAACATCAAAGGGAAAAGCTGTAAATGCCACTACATACCATGTTGGCACCAAAGAAGAGAAGAAAGCCCCAATAATTTTGAACAGACTATATTATTAGGGGTGGGCTAGGTTCTCCATGATGTCATCACAACTAGCAGGTAAATTACATTTCTAGAGTACAGGTCTGGTAAATATGGCTCTGGTGTTGTTGTATCTTACTTAAACTTCAGGTATGAAGTTTCCCTGCTGGTGTTTCCTTATTCTGTTTTGGCAACCATAGGGTCTAAATCCTCTCACTGCATTCTCCACATTATAATATTGAAAGGGGTAACTAAGTAGTGCAAGGGCCTATCTGTTTATACACAAGATAAAAGGGTTGTTCAGGCAGGCCTAGACATTACATAGAAAGTGTATTTAAAAAACACCTTTATAGTTTAAAGTCATACTTTTGATGTTTAAAAAGGCACATGTAACAAACACAGTAAAAATATGGTTAAAGCTCTGATAAGAGTGAAGTGCTAATAAAATGAATTGGGTGGAGTCTAGCCATGTGAGAGAACTCTGCAAGACTCTGCAAGCTCCAGACCATAGCCTTCATTTTATGAATGATCTGTAAATTGCAGGCTTATGTGCAGAGTAACCTTGCAGACTATAACAGACAGCAGATAGATGTTCCTCAGGGGTTCAGTGAAGCTGAATTTGATTCTACAGTGGTTGCACAATCAGGTTATAACGACCTTCTTTATTACTGAATTATCAGATTGCGGATGATTCTATCCTAAAGTGTCTACCCAAAGCTACATTTTCTCTTTTAGGTAGCCACACTTTGAGGATATTGTCTGTTTATACAACCATACCATGAACTTGCCTATGGAGTTATGATTGTAAACATCCACTAGTTATTCTTTGCTTACCACTAATAATACAAATGTTTTAAGCAATGCTAAAAGTAGTCTAACAAATTAAATAATAAACATTCAGACTGAAACAGTCTGTTTATAAATTGTAGAGTTTTTTTATTGTATTTAGAGCCATTCTCTAATATTTTTATATGACCTATATGACTACTGACATAATTACAAAAAAAGTCACATTTTCAATAAGAATTTATTAAATACACTAAGCTCTTCTTGATATCGCACAACATAGATTGCATACAAAATTTGTACAGGTCATTGTAATGTTAACAAAGGGCAGCAAGCTGTTTTATTGTAATTGAATACATCAATAATTTAACAATAATATATCCACATAGCCAAGTCTGTATTCTCTATGTTTACAAAGGCACTTTTAGGTAAGACAGTCATTTCACAATTAAATCCAAAAGAGATCTTCAATCAGGGTATATTAGGTTTTGTTAACTTGGTAGTTTATTTAAATACAGGAGATACATATGTGCCTGTAGTGAAGATTAAATGTAAATTTCAAACAGAGGTGAATGAATTTGCAATTGACAGTATATGATTAAGTGGAAGGTCTCACGGTTGTGCACTGCTGTGTGTACAATCCATACAAGTAGGTGTCAGAAATAAGTGTAGGAGCTATACAGAATAAAAACAGATAGAATATTACTTTGCCAAACACACTATGGATACACCATCTTAATTCTCAATATTCCTAAACCTTCTGCTTTGACTGAATTTATATTTTAAGAATACATGATGGGAGGTAAAACACCAACATAGAAACCTAATAAATGAAAATATAAGAATCACGTAACAATAATTATAAGAGGTACAACACACACACAGTTCATACAGTGCATACTGGGCAGAATTAAAATGCAAAAACACACTATGAGTCATGATTTAGTCTATCCAATTCTGATGTGGGTGGATGGTAGAGGTCTAAATCACACACTGGCATGTTCCTTGAGACTATTCCTAATTAGGTCTTTATAATGAAAAACAAATAATAATCCTTAAAACAAAAAGAACTCCATCTTCCCAGTAGGAATGACTTGTAAACCAAGATGCCACACATTTTGCTTATATCTGAATATCACATAAGTGTACATCAACCCTTTAAAGTGGAACCCCAGGCAAGTAGCTAAATATACAGTTGCACCACAAATATGTTTGTTTTACCTGCCAAACAAGTTTATATTCATCCAGTGATTTGCATCATTTCCATGCTAAATAGCCAGAAATATTACTAATTCCATTTTCAATGATCTCTGGATTGCTTGCCACCATACTAATTAGACAGAAGCAATAATGTTGATACATCATACAATAAATAAGCTGGAGGGGGTGAATTGACACTACAACAGTACATAATTGCAAATCTTTTGGCAGGTAAACAGTGTATGCATTTAAAACACATATTTAGTCGTTTACCGTGAGATCTGTTTCAGGTGATGAAGGTAAAAATTCTGACATATATATATATATATATATATATATATATATATCATTTTTACCTAAAATGCCCCTTTGTGAATAAAAACTTAATTATAGTAACATGCGAATTTCATTGAGCAAGTCCTCTGGTACTTTTTGTTAATACTTAAGACAAGAAACAAGACTTGCAGTGCCTTGCAGAACTTTATTAAAAATCATTTATTCTTGTCTATTCTTTTAAAGTCCTGTGGTTGCTGCTTTTAACATTCTTCTGGTTTTTAAAAAGAAAAGACTAAAGCCGCTATCACTTTTAATAAAGTTTTAGAAGGTAAATCTAAAGCAGACCTTATTGTAATTTATTGTACAGTCCAAGACACATTAGCATTCTGGACTGAAGATCCATCTGTAATAATTTAAGGTAAGCAATTTTCCTGACAGATACATACTGCTGATCCAAAGCCTTGAATATTTATGTGACAAATTACATCAAAATTCAGACTTGTTCACCATGGAACCAAACAAATCGTCCCTTCTATTTCACTTATGGAGATTGCTGGTTTGATATCATCCACTATTTTTATAATGAGTTTAAATTATAGCCTCTGAAGTGAGACAAAAAGCATAAATCAGGTATAACGAGAAATGTATGCTCATTTATTATAATGTATCTATTGATATCTCTGTAATATTCTATACCAATATGATGTTTCTTTCTGCTTAGTTTGGCATTGGAATTGAAAGCTATATTTTCTTTGCATAGCAATCATTTATAGAAACAATGTACATAAAATGGGTCACCTGTTTTAAAGAAACTTATATATAGGTAAATTTAATATGACCAAGAATCCAGACCAAAACTACAATGCGTATTAATTTTGGAAACAGTTTCTTCTACAAAACAAAATTTTAAATACAAAAATGTGTAATGTTTGTATAATTTTAATAGTCAAAACAAGACACCTAAAATGTATTTAAACCCTAAATCTATTTTTCAGTATGTTTGGCACTGTGCCTTGTCATTATTCATTGTTTGTGAATCTTTTGTAAAGTTTCTACGCGGCAAACCTACCAGTAACTGCATTTGTGGTTGCAAGCTGACAACACAATCACTTTTTCACAGTTGGCAGCAGAGTTTTTCAGTTAAGCATTGGAGTGTGATCTGATCCGATGGACCTGATAGTTTACCAGCCAACTGAAAGAGCACTCACAGCACACAAAAGTTTGCCATATTATATTGGATATTTTCAAAGGATTAGATGATCAATTGAACAAAAACATTGAATTTTTGGGAAGAAAGTGGATTAAAAGGTAATTAGGCAAATTGATCTTGTTTTTGTTTTTTAGTGTTGATCATTTAATCATAAATATTTGATGCTAAAACTACATTTTGGGGTCTATTCATCAAGCAGAGAATCTGATACATTCCCTGATACAGTCTTCAGATAGAGAATCTTCCAGGTCCATGTGTTATAATTGGTAAAATCTTATGTAATTCAGGTCATTTATTGAACAAGAGAATGTTGCAATCGATCACAATGATCAATTTTTAATTATCGAAATAACTATTGCTATATCGATCAAAAAATCTTTGAGATAAACTTGGATAGTACATGTCTAGTAAGCAGTACTGCTGCTTTTAGTGAAGAAAAGTCTTAGCAATGTTAGCCTGAAACAGACGGTACTGTTACTGACAGGGAAGAGAAACTTTACAACAGACTAACCATGAATGACTTGTGTTTGAACACTATACAGTAAGGCAGAATGCCAAGCATACTGAGAAAGAGATTTATTTAATAACATTTATGCTTTCTAATATTACATAGGGTGTATTGCTGTAGGAATAAGACAGACTTAAGGTAGCAATTGATTTAATTTTGCCAACAATTTCCTCAGCCAAAAATGCAATATGTGCATAAAACAGCACTAAATATGGAATGGAAACATACTCCTAATAATTAGGCACATATGCTATCTTTCCTGCACTTGCCCATTCAATAATACCTAACATATTTTAAATATGAGAGCACATGGTTGCTATCCAGCCATTGCATGCCATGCCATCCAACAAAAAATGTAAAGAATAAAAAAAAATAGGCATGACAACAATGTCATAAAATCAGACATTTCCACAGATTTTGTTGGCCTTTAGTTGTTTAATCAGTTTGTTTGTTTTTTTCTTAGCAACCCAGTTTACAAAAGCACCCATGAGAGGTTTGCAGCTGTGATAGAGTCTATCTGGGACCCATAAGTATTATAGGATACATCTGGCTTGCTGGGACTTAGGAAGGCTGATGTTCAGTTTATCTGTATGTATGGCTCTCGGGGTTACTCTCACTCTATAGAATTAACACATCTTTGCAAAACAGCCTTATAAGTAGAGTCTGGCCTTCACAAACGTTATATCTGAAATATTTATAGATGGGAAGTTGTGTTCACTGCCTTAGCATTGAGCTACAATGTATTCTTTCTTAGTAGGGTTGATTAGTGCAAGAAAATTAATAATGTGTAATTGCTATTTCCATTTTTTTTCTTTACTTTTTTCAATTTTTAAGTTGATTGCTTACATTTTTCTATTTAAAATATTAAAATGAAAACGGGTAATTCCTTTTTTTTATTTTAAAGTATAAAGCTCCTATTAAAGTATAAAACATAAGTGAACTTGAACAGCCTAATTTTAATAGTTAACTCAAAAAGCTCCTTTTTTTTCTTCAAATGTGGCAGCAATAACACTAGTAACACTCCATGGAGTCTATTTATCATGCAATGGGGAGTGTACCCCACAAGTTATATTGGATGTGCACCAGTTTATCCCTAGCAGTTGAACATTTCATTTGTCCATGTCACTGCTAGGGATGAGGCACAGAATCACTTTCATGGCAGTAAATAACTGTAAAGCATACTTCTAAACTTTATGGGCAATGTAAGTAGGCTTCAAAGGGTAAAGATCGCCAGATAGTGGTTCATTGTGGTCATCTGCAGCCCATATGTATTCAACAGTGCTGTTTATGCTTGCTGCCTCCACTTCTTCTGACCACCCACATCAAGACATTTTAAATCCAGGCTGTAATTTAGGGTGTGTTGCTACATTTTTTTTGGGGGGGGGTTGTCTTTGGAGAATGGTCAAACTTCTGTATACTTTTGTCAATTAAAAAAACAAATGGAGAGAGAAAAAGATCTTGTCTTGGTTGAAATGTGTAGTCAATGTTTTCAAGAATCCCGAAAAGTGAATACATGATCCCCAAGTGAGCACATAAACATTGCAATGCAGATAAATACTTGCACATAGAATTTGAATAGAAAAGTCTGCATACAAATTATGGAAAAGGATTTGAACCCTGCAGTCTTTTGACTGAACAGCTACTGTTTATTCTGATAGGAATATTTTGGTGTGTTGTGGGACAATTGTATTTTTGTTATGTTGCAAGGCAATTATTAGTACTAAATCCAAGATATCATTTGAGCACTAATCTAACAGATGGAACTGTAGGCTGTGCTTGATTAGTTAAACTTTTCTTGGTCTGTTGCTAAAATCTGTACTTTTATTGAGAATTGATGAAGAAGGGGGATTATAGAAATTTCCTATAAAAGAGCTCTTAATATTAAAGTATCACTTAAACAGCTCTACAAGAATACAATAGCAACACTTGTGTGTGATAAAGGCACACAAAATACTTAGATAAAAGGCACATTTTTGTTTTCCTCTACACTATGATTTTTCATACAGAGAATAAAAATGCCCGGATTTAAAAAATATAAGTAACATAGGCAATGAAATTATTTCAGTCAGTTTCTGCGGAATTTAGTAGAATAAATGTTAAATTCCTTTAACATGAAAGATAAGAACAGTTGTCACCTACTTTGAATTACTCCTCATCCAAGTCTATGGTGGAGAGAACTAACAAGAAAACAGCTGATAAAAGGGTTTTTGTGTCTCATCAAGACACTTTGTCTTTTGTAAAGATGGAAAATGTTGGCGGTCATGGTACTAGTTTATTCACAGAACTAAAATTCAAAAAAGGAAACTGTTTCTTCAAAAGATACCCTGACGCATTACCTTCCTGCCAATACACGTGTTTCATAAATTAAAAGAATGAAGTGGATAGTCAGCAGTGCACAGATAAACAAAACAATGTTTTTTTTCATTACAGATATCCAAGATCTGGCGCATGTAAGCAGGATTTTTCAGAGAAAGCGGTGAACTGTCTTTCGTAAAAGTCACAGGAAAGTAATCCTGCAATAATTATTTTTATAAGAAAGTCTATTGCACAATATAGCATAATTTTTATTTTTCATGGTGTTTTGTAGATACGTAGCGAGGAACAGTCTCCAAGGCATCCTGGCACTTACTGCTAGTGGTGAGCAACAGTCGTTTAGAGCTGCATCTTTGAAGTTGTATGCTTGAAGACAAATTGGTTTCTTCAGGCTAGGAAAATAAAACCATCCCTGTAGTAAAACATGGCAGAAGATACTTATGATTATTAAAAGGGAGGAGAAGGAGCCTTTAGCTGCATGAGGAAAGACAAACTTGTATACATAAGGGCCTCCAGTGATTTTTTTTTTCTTTCTTGGCAAAATCCCTCTTATGATCAGACTGCAGACAAGTCAATTCGGTTGGCAGAATTGCTGCTTTTGTCCCACGTATTCATCTTGGTTGGAGATGTGTTGGCTCTGTTTCCATTCATCTGGAAGGTAAAGAAAGCTGGCCATGTCACATAAGATGCAAACATTTCCCTTACAAGAGAAATCTTTCATATTCCAGCATCATATATATGAATAATAAACAAAAACATGTTAATGTTGGTAGCTTGCTGCTGAGCATTACTGTTTAGACTATAATGAGTACAGGAACCAATAATTTAAACTAAATACAGTTTAAGTTACCATACATAAAATACATAAACAGTAAAACAAAAGTCCACAGAAAAGTGAATATTCATCACTGATTAGAATTTGAAAGATACTACATGAGCTTGGGGTTGTGTCTTTTCACAAAAACAGAGTTTGCTTACTCGAAACTCATGCATTGTCCTCCTACTGCCACTCTATTGAAAACAGCTGGCAGCCAATCAAGGCAGTCAATTTCACCATTTTTTTAGACCTTTGTGAGTAGAACATGTTCATAAAGTTTTTGAGGTGATAGAGGGACATAAAAACTCTAACCAAAGAATCTCAACAATCTCAGAGGAAAGATACACTTTAGTTTCACCAGTTCAAATTTTTTCAGTTGGCACCTAGAATGTATTGTTAGCCAAAGCTACCTACATTTGGCTTAGGTAATAGGGAACACTTTTCTGTGTGTTTTTACAGCAGTAATACAATGGAAATTGTTCCAAACTTGGAAAATCCTGTTTAAGACCATTGTCACCTTTAAATGTGTTACAGATTTTTTGATGGAACCGTAAAAATCTCATCACTTCTGTTCTTAGTGATAAAGGGTGTACCCAGTGTGGACACAGACATCAATAAAAACCTAAACTGGGTTCCTTAACTAAACAAATTTGCCTTGAGATGTACTTTAAAGGTTCTCTACATGTATCTATAAGTGTTTTCAATCCTGTACCAGATCCATTCCAGGTTTGCTGGATCAGCCAGCTTCACTGATAAAAGTGTATCCTCTCCAGCCTAGAGCTTTAATAAATCAGACCCTATAAGTTATATCTCCCAACACAAACTTTTTTTCCCTTGACAATAATATGGGGCAATTTCCAAGGCTCTTTACAGACAGCTGTAAGAAACAAGAGAAACAAGGAAGGGAAAAGTCCTGTCCTTTGCACAATAAAAGTATTGATGATATTCAATTTGCAACAGATCACCAGGTTTTGCTAAGTTCTTTATTTGCTAACTTTTGACTGAAAACTTTCAAGTGTCACTCCAAGAAAGGACAAGCAAAAATGCACTTCATAGTCTTTGTCCTAGTTAGCAGAGTTACAAAAGCCAGTCGATTTTTTTGGTTTTAATTTTGGCATTGGTACATGGCTCACGTGACTGTGTCCCACTTGCTATGTCTTTTGTTTGACAATAGCTTACCTATTAGCCCTACAAATATCCAAAACTGAATAACCCCAACTTTGAGATTTTCCATATAGACGTTGAAGAATTTCAATGGAAACAGGCATTCTTTAGGCACAACCTATCAAGATATTAGTAACTGGGTAGTTAAAAAAATGTGTAATAGATAAAATGCTAAACTCCATTAAAAACATTTTATAATTTTCACAGTACTTTTATGTAATTTTCACAATTTTCAAAATACTGCATGTTCTTTCTGTCAACATGAAAATATATATATCATTCCAAATATTTAAGTTTTCATGCTATTGTCAACAATGAATTGGGTTTTGTTTAACTTGTTCATGTACATCTTTTATATAAAAGTGTAATGTTTTCTGCATCATGTGTTCACTCGACATGTTTTAGCTTGAGGGGGAAGTTTTCAACAAAAGCAGTTTTATTTGTATTCTTGTAAATGTCACTTTTAATTTAATCTGGTCTGCATTTATCTATACTCTATGTTATCATGTAATCACTCGCTTTGTAATTGCTTTTGTACAGGTACAATAGCAAAAAAGAATGATGACCCATATGACAGCTTCCACTCACTACAAGAAGAAAATAACGGTACTTACTACATCAGAGTTGAAAGGCTTCACATTGATGTTGCGAATGGAGCTACTAGTAAGTGACCACACCTTTGTTTTGTGTTTGAAAGCAGCTCTCACCTTGAAAAGAAGTGGCACAATTAACATAGGTAAATGTTTACATTATTACTGTTGAGTATTATTGTCCTCCTCACCCAGACCCTGTCTAAATATCCTTATAATTACTGCTCTTATGATTTTCATTCAACCATCATTCATTCATCAGTCATTTTCTTTACAAGTTGTTCCCATTTTACTTTTCAAGAAAACAGTATAGTGTATATGCTCGAGGTATTAGTATGCCTCAGGTAACTAAACTCCACAACTAATTTTCTTTCATATATAAATATAATTTTTAAAATGTATTATAAGAAATCAGCAAATCATTTACTAACAATGTTTAGTAAGGGAGTTTGTGAGAGAACATTGTCCTCTCACAAGCAGGACATAATGTTCCTGGGCATGGTCTGTATAAAAACACTGTAGAGGTTCCCCAAATGTTGCCATGTTATGCCAGTTTTAAAAGCATGCCTAGCTACATGCTGAAAGTGATTTTTTTTTATTTAAGATCTTACAAAATGTCTAGATGTACCAGTTATACAGTTTTTTTTACAATTTTAAGAAAGGTGAACCTTTCCTTTAAAATGGAACGTGCTCTTAAAAATAAAGATTTTCTGTCCTGAAGGTAACATGTAAAAATGTTAACTATCCTACAGCAGCACTGAAAATTTTGTGTTTTGTCTTGAATTTTTCCTGAAAGACATCCTGTGCTATCTAAGTCTAATAGTTGTAATTCTGTGAGAACATTTAAGACACTTCTAAATTCAACTGCCAGTGTTCGACTACTGTTCTGCTCAGAGTTCTATTACCAGAGACAGAGCTGGAGGGTGAGGATCTTCTTGCCCTAGCTCCTTTCATTCTATGTACCTGTGATTTCTGTATCTCTGTTGTTATTTTAATGTGTTTTTCGCTAAAGCAGCTCTGACATGGAGAAGCAAAACCATGTTCCTCTACGAAGATGTACACTTCCAAAAAGTGCAGAATGAGGTATGATGAATCAGTAATGGGGAAAAGATCAATTTCAGGAACCTACAAGTATTATTGGTCTTTAGTTCTTCACCCTTTAGTTGTCTTTTCTAGCAAATAATCCAGTTCTGATATTCTAATTATTCTAAACTTTACTTATCTAACAAAAACAAAAAAAAAAACAAAAATCATTTTTGTAATTTTTTTGGATTTCATTGTAAGGGCAATAGTTCCCAGCAACCCCCCTACACAACCCAAACCAGAAAGACACCTCCAACGGCCACACATCCCAGTATACTCCAATATGTATTACCCAATAAATCATAATGACTTTTCTAAAGCACAGTCATTAATAACATCAAATAATAATAATAAAAAAAAACACCGAAGGTTGTTGCTGTATCTAGATATAAATGAACTCCTTTTTAGATTTTGTACCAAGGTCCTGTGTTTCTTTCCCTTATACACTCATGAATATTTAAAGCAATACACCTGATTTTTTTTTATTTCAGTGCGTTTTCTAAGCTAAAACAAACATTGAAGCTAACCTAAATCTAGCATACATTAGTCACACTAACTAACCTCATTGAGCATCTGTCTACAGTGGGTTGAAAATAGTCCTCCATCCGAAACTCTCAAGCATCAACTTTCCATACTTAGTCTAAGACAAGTGCAGATTACAGAGCAGGGCTCTGTTGGTTGTTGTCTTGTAAACAGACAGTAGACTAGACGTGTAGCAGGGCTCCTTTCCCACTTAGCATTAGCAGTGATCTGACATTACTGCGCATGGGCCAAAAGTGGGCTAGGGGAGGAGACTGCAGGAGCTCTAAAACTAGTAGGAGACTTATAGTAGTTGTAAGCCACCCTCCAACTTTCAGGCAGTCTAGAAATTCACTTACACCCCGAAACAGTTTTGTGTACACAGTATTACCACACAGTATCTAATTGATGTATAAATATGTTCTATTTACTGATGGGCTCAAATCAGTTTTATGAGCACCAATACCAATACACCTGTACTGCAAGATTAAAATTATATTTGTTTAAAAAGAAACAATGGCTAACAATATTGTGCACATAATATTTGCTCCTTTCCCTGACTTGGTCAATAGCACAAACCTTTATCAATCCATGTTATATGCATCTTGCTTTAGATAAGATAAATGACTGACATCTACATAATTGTAGCACAGTACATATATTCTCCCAAGTGATCTTATCTGATTTCTCATGTCGACGCTGCAGTATTAATGTAAATGTCATATTTTTACAGTGAAGGTTGGAGAGCTGGATGTAGAATTGGAAGAAAAGTATAGGTATAAAGCATTGATATTTCTACGCTCTCCTCTGACACTTGCAAAAGTTAATCATATGCAAATATTTTCTAAGGCAGCTAGGGGCTAGATTTGAGTTGTTCAACCTATTTGGCTGCTCTGCGCACAATGACTGAGGTGTGAAAATGTTCTAGTGCCATAAAATGGAGATATAAATCTCACTGCTATTTATGACAGCCAAGTTCCTAGAGTAATGAAGATTTTATAAATTAATGTGACACTGAAAATATGAAATACTTTGAACATTTATTCATTTTATCATACAAGCATTACAAGGTCATTGTTAGTTTCTTTCTTTATATTCACTAAGAAATGTACTTCATTGGCAACTTGTCTCCTCCATTACTGCAATGCTTGGCTACATTAGGATCTAAAGATCCCCTTTTTCATGCAGTGTTTTTTAATCTCTTTGATACATGATACTGAGATTTCTCCATAAATATTTACAAAGCATATAGCAAAAAAATTCCCCCCTGGTAAATATAATATAACATTTTTGCCCAATACCCAAAGTTCTTTTGCACTTTTGGTGCAGGCAAGAAGTGGGTGTGATGTGCAACAGTCTACAGTCATGTAAAAAAATTAGGACACGCTATGAAAGCCAATGTGTTTTTGTGACATTTTTGGACCTATGGATATTTAATCTAAATATAAACAATACATGATGATTCAAGTATTTTAACTAAACAAACAAAACTGAAGAAAAGATTTTTCAACATTTTCTGTAAAATGCAATTCTACAAATATGCAATTTCTGGGGAGGAATAAATTAGGACACCCCCACATTTACTCCCATCAGGTGCACATGATTAGAACATCGTTACTCAGCATTTTGAATGAGGTTTGCCCTGTTTAAACCTCATACATTTAGTTTGGTGTGCTCCTGACTGTTGAGGTGATAGTGTACAAAAGAGATCAAAAGAGCTGTCTGGGGCTTTCAGAAAGAAGATTGTAGAGGTTTATAAGTCTGGTAAGGGATTTAAAAAGAGAATTTGAAACCAGCCATTCCACTGTCCTGAAAAAAGTCTACAAGTGTAGAACTTTCAAAACAGCTGCCAACATGCCCAGGTCTGGTCTTCCAAGCAAGTTTCCCCCAGAGCAGACCACAAGATGCTATAGGAAGTCTCTAAAAACTCTAAAATGTCATAACAGTAGCTACTTGCTACTGTTGATTTGAAAGTGTATGTCTCTACAACCAGAAAGAAACTGCACAACTTTAACTTGCATGGGAGGTGTACAGGGAGGAAACCTTTACTCTCTATGAAAACATCAAAGCCATACTGTAGTTTGCCAGAGAGAACACAGACAATGAATAATGTTCTTTGGACAAATGAGTCTAAAATTGATTTTTTTGGAAACCAGAACGGAGGACATGTTTAGTGTAAAACAAACACAGCATTCCAGGAAGAGAGCATTATTCTAACTGTGAAGCATGGAGGTGGAAGTGTCATAGTTTGGGGATGCTTTGCTGCAGCAGGACCTGGCTAGATAACTATCATAGAATCCACCATGAATTCTGCTATGTCCCAGAGGCTCAATCCACCAAGGACTGGTTGAAACCTAGGAAATGGAGAGTCCTGGAGTGGCTAAAACAAAACCCGGATCCTAATCCTATTGAGATGCTGTGGGGTGACTTGAAAAAAAAACTTTCTTCAGACCAATGTCAGAAACTGGTAGAGTAGAAGCCTCTAATTGCAGTTAATAGCTAATAGGTGTTGGATGTCCTAACTTTTACCTCAGTTTGAATACATATTTTCTTGATATCTTTGGTTTAATGAGTAAATCAAGGTCAATTTTTGTTTACCTGCAAATAAATCACTTTCTTTTCCAGAGATTATTAAAAACAAGATTAGATATCAATGTGTGAACATTTCTTAAAAAAGAACTTAATATTTAATGGGGTGTCCTAATTTTTTCACATGACTGTACATTTTCTATTTATTCATTTTCAACATTCTAGGAGGGTTACATTGGCTGTTACTACTATACCCTGCAGCAGTAGGGTCCCAGGTTTGATTTTTGTTTAGGACACTGCTTGAAGTTTTTACTGTATCACCCCATTGGCTGCTCGCCTATTCCAAAAACATAAGGGAGGGTAAAAAGCCTCCCTTCAAAAAAATTGTCACTGGACAATTTATTGGGCCAGTAGACTTTGACTACAATAGAGATGTTAGGTATGACCCTGTTGCATAAGGGTTGTAATTGTAGTAGTCCTGACATGACAGTTTTTTCAAATGAAAGGATGGATCCAAGTATCTATGTGTCAATTTCTGACGCATTTTACCCATACTGGCTTCTTCAGAATATATATAATATAATAATAATAAAATTCAGAATAAAATTCAGAATAAAATTTTTTCACTGGGCCACAATTTGCCTTCTTAGAATGCACAACCCGTTTGTTTCTGAAACCCTCCCAATGTAAGCTTCAGTGTCTGGGAGGAGAATATGAGACACAAATGAAGAAGAATTTGGTTCAAGGAAGGTCAAGAAAGCCTTTGTTTATTGTATTACATTACTTGTGCATTACATAATATACTTAATACTTGTTTAGACTGTCATATAAAAGGATTTAGTTATACTTTAAAGTTTAATGCTTTGGACTTTCCTAAATAAATAGCAAGGAGGGAACTGTTGGTTAATTACTTATTTTAAACTAATATTTTAATAAGTTTATTATAAGTTAAGTTTTAAATACAATACTAAATATGTTTGCCTAATAACTAGTAATATAGGTAACTTACCTCAGAATTGAGAAGGCAGTGGAATAAAAATATGAAAAACCCCTAAAAGAAAAGATTAGTTGTCATTAGAAAGATTATTTATAATACAGATAACCACCTAACTATGTTGAAGTTGAAAAATTAGCTATATTATTTTGGATTAGAAGGGAGCAAGTTTTCTTCTATTTCTTTAGCAATGATAAGCCATAACATCCAATGTTGTTTTGCTTAAATCCCCAGCATTAATTAGGGTTATAATAGATTTTTTTAATTTACAAAACTAATCTTATTGACTTATAGAGACTAAAGAAAAGTCTGAACGTATCCTTTAAATCCTTAGGAATTTAAAAATAATACCATTATTTGCATACCTGTAAAGAATTGAAAATGGCAAACATATATTGGAATACTATAGACTGTTCATTTACAGCAAGAACCCCAAAGATCCAGGAGCTTCCAAGAATCGGGAGAAGCACAGCAACTGCTTTGGCTGTCAATCTAGAAATACAAAAAGAGAATACCTGATTATTATAATGAATTTTACATGCTAAATGAAATGCATTGTATTTATAACCCCATCAATATTCGTAAAGTATTAGTAAGGATTTTGGTTTTTAACATCAGATTGCACAGTATCAGATCAATTATGTCAAAGACTAGACACAGAGACATAGTCTAAAGCACTTCATCAAAATGTGATTGCTACAAAATAAAACTGTAAAGCACATCTTGACATTACCAAGAAGCTGACACTGGTACCAAATCAAAACTGTTGTGCTGTTTAAAACATGCCACTGGCTGTGTCTTCCACAATGACTGTGTTCATTCACTATTGACATTTATGACTAGACACCATCGATGTGGGACCAACAGTACATCACCTTGCAGTCAGCTTTACACAAAAAGGCATCAGTTCTGAAATATAAAACTTTTTCCAGTGCTCATGTTTACCAACTAAACGACTGATACAGCCCATAACTACTTTAGAAAGTGCACAACGCATTACAAAAACACAATTAAATAGGATTATTTATGTCTTAAAAAAGGGAATTCTAGTTTGCAAAATGTTGGTCCCATGTGTTTGTTTAATGTAAAAACTATGAAACAAAAATAAAATCAGTTTAAGCTCAGGGACTGATTTCATAGAATGATTTGTTGACCTAAACATGGATGTTGTGCGTCTGACTTGTGTGAAGTTGGCTTTTGACAGTGCCATCATTTTCCGCCCCACATGAGCTCATTCTGTAATCTCCCAGCAGGAAGACAACATCAAAAAAAGTTATATCAAGAGAATTTTTTAAAGGGCAAAATCTCAGCAAAAGACATTTTGAAAAGGACTTTTTCTTTCAGGAGATTTTCTAAAAAAGCATCTTTGAAGCAACTTTAGAACTCAGAAGCTAAATTACCTAACAATATTTACCCAGCACAGACTCCTTTTCTGGGTTAAATGACACCCAGATTCATATAACTCCCTGTAAGCATAGGGCACAGAAGAATTCAGTAGAAATCAGACACCATATCATTATGTGGTACATTTTTTCTGCAGCATTCTGGAGCAGCAAATTCCACAGGAAAAAAGTGAAATTGGGCATGATGTCATGTGACCAAGTGGTTTAAATGTTGCATTAAAAAAATAAACACATTAAAAAAAAATAAAAAGTAAAGGGAGAGAGGGCAAAAAGGGGGATGGGGACAGATGAGGAGGCAGAGTTGGACATTTTGTCTATTTTGTTTTCTTTAGGTGTTCAGTCCAATGATTGCACTCTCACACCATACATAATTGGGCAACATCAAGGAGATAAAAAGAAATATTGATTGACTTTTCTGTTTATTTTTTAATTTCATTATTAAAGAAAAATTGTCTGAAAAGAAAATGAATAAAATTTGACCAGTCAGAATATGGTAAAGTGGATCAAATGAAACAATAAAATATACCAGTAGCTCTCTATTGTTGGCAATATATATGCTGCAGTCTTTGCAATAACAAAAATTGAATTAAAATAGAAAAAAGGAAAAAAAAGACAAACAAAATTGCACTTGACTTTAGCTGTCCTTTTGTATTGTGTTTATTATCTTAGTGTCTAGAGTTTGCTACATTTAGTTCCATTTAGTAATAAAAAAACACCTAATATAGTTCACTCTAGTTCCTGATAGCCTTGAAATGTGTAAACAGTGGAAAATGTACTTTTCTGAAGTGTTGCTGTTCTGGCTGATCTGAAGAGAATGACTGATTTGGTTTGGTTAGCAGATCATTGCCAATGTTCTGACAATAATTTTGGTTTCAAAATGAGCTCCCTCATGATGCTCTTCTGCACTTATGAATAGCTAGGGGAGGAGTAGGGGCCTCCACAAATCATCTTTAGTTCAGGTAGCCTAGCAGGTGTCCTATTGGATGCCTATGGTCACATGTTATATGCCCATACCCAGACCCTATAAAAATTTTGCAGTTATACATGGGAAGATTTATCTAAGTGAAATATTGTAAAAAGCTATTTTTTCACTGTTTTTCAGGCCCTGGTCCAGTACTCAACAGACACCAGTCCTCCAATCTAATGCCACATTCTTCACCTATAGCATGCCCCCACTCAACCTCTAGAGACTGGTTTCGTTTTCCAGCACATGGCTTCCTTCTACACAGGAATTTTTATGTAGGCTCCTTGTTGTAAAAATATTTTTGCCTTCATTTTGAAACACTCAAAAAATTGTAGTCCACATTGTATTTGAACCTTTGCACACTTTGAAGAATCCTAAAAGAAGGCTTCTGTTTTATTATTGTCTCACTTGTTGTCTGAACCATTTTTTGTGAAATAATAAAAAAGCACAATGAGAAAACACTAAACAGACTGACCATTGACAGATTTTGGTCATCATACAATGCATGTTTGCAGGCATGCAGAAAATTGCAGACTAATTACCATTGATGTGTCACAAACAGAACAAGAATAAAGATATATCAGGGAATCTGTGCACACTTGTGTCTTTTTGGGCTTAAAAAAGTAAAATATTGTAGGTAGTCCCTTCCATCTTTTGGTATTTCTCTAAGGCATTGGTAATGTATTTGTTCCCAAGAAAATGGCTGAAACAATTTATTATGACATTCTTTTTTTAATCACAGATCAGTTACCATTATTCATTTTTTGATCAAAGAGAAAGAAAATAAATCAAGAAAAGAAACATTACTGTATTACTATTGCTACTAAAGGAGAAAGTTTATAATTCCATAAACAAAGTAACCCACTAAGTCAATATTTTCCGGTATTTCTACTTTCCAATTTCTGCCTCTCTCTAGACATTTTGTCAGGCCCAGGAAGCTAGGCAAGATTGATCGTGCAAGAAGAAATTAGCCCAAGCTGCCATTACTCTTGGAAAGCAAATTGTATTGCTTTTTAAAACATTCTCATAAGTCACATTGGAGATTTGGTGATCATATGGGTACGTTATATATATACACACCACGTCTAACCTTAACTGTACAACTCCTAGGACTTTCTGACAAGCAAAAAGATTTGGTGTGGGGAAAAAAAAACATTCAGGAAAAAAAACTCCAGGACAACCTCCCAAAAATATGTATGATTTTATTGCATTTCTTTCTTAGATAAACCGAACATTTGTAATTCAGCATAATGTTAGTAATAAACCCTTTGCTCATGTTCTTCCTGGTTTTAACAAATCAAATATTTATATATTTCTTTATATATATTTTGTCTGTATACTCATTTATTTTTTATCTTTTTTATTTTTTAATTTGTGTAGTTTTTTACAATTTTTTTAACACAATTATTTTATCAGGTTTTGAGAAAGGTTTACAGGGTAATGACAATTTTGCTTTTCTATTTTGGGGGAGAAGTATGGTAAGTAAATATTTAATGTGTTATTAAGTTTTTATTGGCATATGTGTTCTCATTAGTAATATTCCACCAACTTTTTATCTTGGTTGCAATTGTGTCACTAGGATAGGAGAGAAGATTATACATGGGGACCCAGGGAACAATGAAAGTGTAATGTAGGCTGAAGCCTATTGCCATCCTATTAAACGGGCTGTTCTGTCCCTATCAGGAAATAATTTTTTAGTTCTGAACCTGGTAAAAATGTCTCCAATGAGGTCACTGACGGGTACAAACCTAAACTTCTAACACACCCCACCTTTTACAAATACAAAAAAAACATATACAGTACAATGCAGTAATAACATAGGTCAACAAAAAATTCATTTTTGATAATAATCAGAAACCACAGCAAACTTTTCTAAATCAGTTTTTTGAGCAGATTTCAGATCTGTTTTCATAGTTAACATTGTACTTGCATGTATTTTGTACTAAATTGTAAGCACCATTGAAGTGAATGTTAATATATCTTCAGTGTGAAGTAAAATAAGACACACTGTGGTATAGGTTTACTGCACAGTGTTAGTCAGGCTCCATTGTTTCTTCAGAAATGCTTAGAGTATGAATTTCTTGTGTACTCTTTGTCTGGATTGGATTGTCTTGGTACAGCATACAGCAGTAGTCAGTTATCATATTTTCAGTCCAGAAACCTTGGTAGCAGTGCTCCATTAACTGAATGTCCTGGTGACAACATACTCCTTGTTCGTCACTCACCATACCAAGATTTTCCGGGAAGAATTGTAGATGTGAGTTCAAGAAATGTATTTTTAATGACACGCGACAGCCCAGTTTCTGGTATGAATCAAGCAGATTCTGAACTGCTTCCTTGTATGCAGTAGACTTATGGCTGCCCAGGAAATTTTCACACAGCCACTTGAATGCATCCCAAGCTTCTAGCTAAAGCTGCTGGGAGAGATTGTTTTAAAACATCATCCTGCAAAACAGAGTTGATCTGTGGCCCTATAAATGTCAGTTCCTTCATTTTTGTAGTGCTTATGTTTGGAAACGTCTCAACCAGGTACTGAAAACCTATGGAGTTTGATTTACCCATGGCCTTTACAAGGTTCTTCAACAAGCCTAACTTGATATGGAGAGGTGGCAGAAATATTTTATGCGGCTCAACCAGAGGCAGAAACTTGACACTGCTTGTTCCGGGCTTATAGGTATCTCTTGGTAACCAATCATGCTTGACAAGATGGTCTTCCGTAGATCGGCTGTCCCAAAGGCATAGGAAACAGCAATTTTTTGTGAATCCTCCTTGCATTCCCATCAGCAAGCCAATGATCTTTAGATCCCCACAGATGTTTCACTGGTGTGTTTTATACTGGATTGCTTCAAGTAGTAACTTCATGTTGTCATAGGACTCCTTTAGGTTAACAGAGAGGGCAATATGTAAACTTGGTTTGGAATTACCATTATGCAGTAAGACTGCTTTCAAGCTTCTTTTAGAGGAATCAATGAAGATACGCCATTCAGATGGAACATGCTCTTGTGACAAACTGGTAAAGAGTGCATTTATATCATGACAGTAGCACAGTGAGCCATTACTAGTCAAGAACATTGTCAAGTTATAATTTTGTTTTGTGTAGTGAGTTACAGTTACACCCTTTGCAAGCAAGTGCTTCTGTTTAAGCCTTGAAACAAGAAGTTCTGCTTTGTCTTTGGAGAGATTTAGATCACGAAGGAGATCATTCAGCTCTGCTTGTGTAAGCAAGTCCATCATGTGGCGGTACCGGAACTGGCAATGAATCATCATGGGAATCAGCCCTAATTGCAGAATCGAAGCTGGGATATACAATTTTGTGCTTAGTTTTACCTGAGAATCCACTTTCGTTAAGGCTGCAACAATAGCAGATGATTAGATGGTCTCGCGGTTCTGTAAACACCATCAGGATTGCAAATGGCATTGCTGCTTTACGCCAATTTAGCCAGTCACGTAGTCCATTGGAACAACTGGTACAGATGACATGTGGAACCCAAAATTTATCCTGGTCACCAAGTGGACAGCCAAAATATATTTTGTATATCTTTTTAAGTTCTGTGGTAATTTGTCGACGTTCTTACATGCTTTCGTCATGAATTAACCACACACTTAACAGAAACTGTCTGGATCATTAGGGCAATTTCTTGGCATGATGACAAATGAAATCAATTGCAGTTAGTGCCGTTTCTAACCTTAAAAAAAGAAAACAGTTATTAAATATTGTAATATGTTAAGGCTATTTATAATGAGCCAACATGCTAGAAAAAAATTGAACACAGATTTGAAATCTGCATCAAAAATACTACAGAGTCCACATAAAATTTTATCTGATGAAAATGACATGTTGACCTGTGTAATGTGTAATCTGACTGACTAATAATAAATCCACTATTAAGGCTTTGTTGTGTCTGAATACTTTCTCTCCCCACCCAGTTCAAAGGAATTGCAAAAGCAGCTAAAAAAAAAAATAACAGTTCAGGAAGTGTCATAAGAAACACAATAACATTGTAAATACAAGTTGGATGCACCTAAAAGCATGGCTCATCCACAAAAATCCATTTTAAAGTTTTGGCTAGAGCTTTACTGAATTTCCACATAGTGCAAATCAAAAATAATTTGGACATCTCCTTGCAACTCTCCAATATCTGTTGTGTGTAGGTAAATCAAACAAACTTTGTTATGTTACACACAATATTGGTAAAATTAAATTATAACAATATTGGTAAAAATATAACAAAATTAGATACACCATCATATTAAATGGGAAAACCAAGCAACAAATGTGATGTCCCTTAACCCTATACAATTTATTTTTCAGGGGTTAAGAGAGTTATAATCATTCAACAAATTACAAAAAAAATTACAACATTTTCTGTTGTAATTACTATTCGAGGACCGCAACTATAGCAAAAGTAAATACAACATAAGTAATACAAACAATATTTATCACAAATATATTAATTATCTAACTTCTCTAACTTTTTGAACCTTTTCATTGCTGTATTATTTTTTTTTCAAATGTACATCATTATTTATTTCACCAGACAAAAACCCAGGTGATATAATTTTGCTAAAGAATATTATACTATGTAAAAACAAATGATGTCTTTTATACCCTTTTCTAATGCACAAATGGTCTCTTAATCTTACAAGCAAAGCATGGGTTGTTTATCCAACAACCTGCCACTTTTGTACTGCAGTAAATAGGTAACAAATGTAGAATTACTTAAAATTAGTTTGACCAAGTGTTTTTTTACAGTCAGTCCTGGTATAATATTAGTGAATATGGAGCTATTAAAAGTACCAATAAGCCTACTCACCACATTTAGAGGGTCAGTCTATCAACAACAATACTACGGGCAAGTAAAAAGATACCCAATTTATTATCCATTTCAGTATTGACAAATATTTCATAGTAAGGTTTTGACTCATATTCTACTTAAGGTAGTTCAAAGTTTAAGGGTAATTAAAGACATAATTTATCAAATCACATGTTTAAACTAACTGGAGCTCATTGGGGAAAATTTAATAGATGTTGGGATGTTTCCAAATTAAAAACAATTAGATCATCATGTATCTATTAAAGAGGTGAACATCATTTGATGTGAACATCATTTGCTTTATGATGATTTTAAAAATTGTAATACAGATTTTGTTCCTAATATTTTTAACTATTGCTCCTAAGTGGTAATTAACAGTAAATTATAGATGAACATATATGGTTTATATATGTCTTGGTTTTAATTGTGCATTGTTCTGTACTGCACCAAAGAACTTCTACTATGGTATATGATGGTTGGCTGTTAAGTTGTAATGATGCCACAGATAAAGGAACATGTGGGGAGCTCTTTGGTAATAGACAGTTTAGTAAGAGGTATTGAACTTGAGAAATATTGCTTGACTCTTCTACAAACATGACCCCTTATTCAGCAAAGTATTCATGTGGAGTCAGGATTGAGAAACAAAGTAATGAGGAGAGTATAAAGGTAGATGCTGTTTTGGGGGAGTACCATAGAGGGAGTCTGTAGCTATAAGGCCATGTCTCTAAACTGTTCAGTTGTTGTTCCCATCAGAGTGATGCCAGCAGACCTAAACTAAAAATTTTTATCTTACATAAAATGGTAGACAACCCTTTTATGTAACGTAAAAAATAACTTTTTTTTTTGTGAGGAGGGTTTTTAAAACTCTTTTTTTCAAGAAAAGAGGGTAAAGCTCCTCCCCTTTCTGTGACGATGAAGATAGAATGATAGCTGCTCCTTCTGTCCATGGTTGATCTCAGGCATGTGTAGATGGAGCTTTTTTTTCAATGGGGAACAAAAATGCAGATGTCTAGCATGTGTATGAGATCGGCTCTCTTTTTTTCCCCATCTACCGCAAGCTATGTCACCCGACCTTATGCCTGCACAGTAAGAGATACAGTGACGTAGGCAGAAGGCGGAAGAAGGGCAAAGAAAGGTGGCGAGGCATCCTCCACACTGGGACAGATGAGGATTTCAGGACGACATGGGACCTAATCCAGGAAACCTCCAGAGGGATTGCTGGATCTATGAAAATAAAGGTGAATGGGTTTTTTGTTTTTTTTTAGCTTACTTCCACTTTAAACCCAGTTACATGAGCAAGCGGTCGCAATTTCCATTCTATGCCCACAAACTGCTTTATACTGAGTAAAATACTGCAAAACATGGGAATGACATTCCAATTCCAATAACCCTTAACAACTTGATCTGACCGCAGCAAATTGAATTCTGATACTGTTACTGTGGGTTACTGTACTTTTCACACCATAATTGTTTTTTTTTTGTTTTTTTACCATTTTAGTGAATGATATGTGTGAAAGAAATTTAGAAGATCAAAATATACAGATGGCTTGAAAATGTTGCCCATTTCCTATTCTTATATTTCCCCTGAGTACTGTGAGTCTGGTGCATCCTGGCTGCTGTAAAAACATTAAATCAATGGCTACAAAATGCCAATAAAAATAAATATTTATCTAAAGTGCAAAATCATCTAGGGGGATACTTTGGTGTGTGAAAGTGGCTACACTGCCAATAGACACAAATTGAGAACTAAATGATTTAAGTCTATCCTTGTACATTCTCAGAGCTATCACAGCACTTTTTACTCAGGAACATAAAGTCATTAGAAAGCCTAGTAAATGCCCTGAGATTACACTTTTGTTCTGTGGCCAGATATAATGACTCTTTTCTGACTTGTCTCATTCTTGGCTCTTCATTCTTAATGGACAGATAGAAAGATGGCTGAGTCAGCCTTTGCCAGGACACAAATAAGTCTGACTTAGTATTCCTTTCCAAATGTCACTATGTTACTGTACAGAGTCTATAAATCACTGCTTGTTCAGAAAGCAGCCCACTATCCTCCCCCACACACACTGCCTGTGCTGTCCGATGATTTGGAATTATTAGTGACATTTCATGAGCAGGATGTTAAATGAACATGAAAAATCAACATTTCAAGAGCCTTGTTATTTCCCCCCTTGTACAGCTATATACAGTCATTGCTGCAACTCATGTTTCACTTTAGGAAAGAGAAAAGCTGACAGGGTTTGACAGAAGACTGGTTAAAAAAAACATGATTATTTCACTATCAAGCAGAAGAAATGGGTGTGTGTTGATATCATATCTGACACTCAATCTGGGAAACGAAAGCTGACTCCTCCATGAGTTGCAATCAAAACAAAAATGAAAACTGACAATATAAGCAGAAGAGGTGGTATGAGCATGCATGAGCAGTGTTGGGAGCCTTTTGGCTTTTAGTAAGGCTATGTACACACATTTCCAATGACAGAACACCAAAAGATGAATGAACAAGCGCTGTACATACAGTGCCCTTCTATTCCCCTCCTTTCATTTCTATTGAGGTTGTGTCAGGATCTGAACCCAGGGATGCTTCGGTGTCTGGCTGCAGCTCCCTCTACTGTGCCACTTGAAGGTTTGCTTTTTGCACTCTGTTGGGATTTCTGGACAAAGATACCTTGATACTTAGTATCTTGCTGAGCCTTGAACTGCAGGCCCCTCCAATGAACTTCCTATTTAAGCCATGCCTCTGTTACATTGCGCTCTCCAAACTGCTACCTGTGTACCGACCCTTGGCTGCTGTTTGAAAGACTACTCTTCCTCGCACTCCGTCTCCAACTTACACTATTGGCTACCGACCTCGGCTTGTGCTTTGACTACCTTTGTGTTTTCTCCTTATCTGCTACCCCTGCTTGTGCATAGATCCTAAACTCCTTCTGCCTGTGTCTGCTTGCTGTTTCAGCCACTGGACTCCGAGCCTGACCCCTGATCGTTACAGGTTGTTTGTCTTCCGTAGGTCGTGGATCCGCTAGGACGGATTCACGAACAACGTCGGGCAGCCCTGAGGCTCATCTCAAACGAGAATCATCTGATGTGTGTACGGAGCCAAAGTCTGCCAGATCTGCAGGTTAACAAGATCATGTCATTTTGAAAACACCAAGATAGCCTGTTGCCTGGCATTTAGCAGACTCCCAAAGGCTCCCCTAATTTCACTCTATTCTATTTTCTGATACTGAAGACTATTTTTAGATTGAGCTGCGGGTTCATGGTTTAGTTTGAAAATCAAACAGCATTCCATGCATTGGAAAAGGGGTAGAACTGTACCCAAACAGCTAAATACATTTTTAAAGGCCAACTCCATTATCACCTGTATTTTTCATTTGCTTCTACCGTGGTGGAAAATTATGTTACACTGTAATGTTTTCCCCATTCTCACTGAAGAACTTTGCAGGCACCTAGTTTCCCACATGACCATGATAGTCTGTCCTAGACTGTCTTTCACAATTCCAGTGTGATAGACATAGCTACTACAGAGGCAGTTTCATCTAAATAAAAACTGTAAGCAAAAGATCAAAGATGGTTACATGACCTTTTTTCTTTCAGTTTTAGAGGTACAAAAAATTGGATACACTTGGATACACAACTTAGCAGTAGCACTGCACGAATCAAGTATGTTCTTCTGGGTCTCCTGCTTCAGGATGGACAATGAATGAACATTCCCCGGTGAGATTGGTGAGATTCTTTCCTTGATGGCATTAGGTTGTTTTATGAAGTCTGACTGTCCACAGTATATTCACTACGATCTCTAATGTGCATGGTATTATGAACTTCGAAAGTAAATGTAGATTTTAGATAACAATACTGGTGCTCTCCCTACATATATTAAAGTGTAAGGACATAATAATATATTTTGTATTTGTCCTAACGTTCGTGGAAAGGTTTTCAGTACTGCACTAAATGTGTTGTTCTAGTAGTTGTTGGCTGCAATTTATTTTAATAGATTTTTACAGATTTTTGACAAAATTTCAACAATACACATAAAAACAAAAAACACATACAAAGAAAAAACATTTATACAATTCCTTTCATTGCATAATAAAGCGGCATATGAATATCCTTTATCAACATGTGAAAAACAAATTACCCATAATAGGCTGCACTTTATAATATCCTCCATAAATATTCTCTGCAAGATTTTGATTTTCACACAGGGAGAATGTGATCAGTGATGTAAAATATGGTGTGTCAGAACTGAAATTGCTGTGTGGTCTATTCACTTTAGACTTGAGGGCAGTCATGTGCAAAAAAAAAGATGTTTAAATACAAATATTGAGGCAGGTGACAGAGAACATATTCACCCAGGAGGCTATATTGATGAGCATTGGGGATGTGGTAATGAACAAATGCATTATACCTGGAGCAGTAGACTAATTAATTTCTAACAGCAATAAATAGCAGTAGACAACACAGCACCTTCTCACATGTCGAGCTCTGTTGCTGTAGGACTTAGTATGGCTGGGCAGTGAAATGGATTCAGGTTCTTTCTAAGGTCTGAGGCTCTAATATGACATATTTCCAATCACCCAGGGAATGCTGAGAGGAAAAATGCATTTGTTTTGTTATGAAATTACACTAGATGCAAACTTTTTACTGGAAAACATCTATTTGTGTGGGTGTTGCCTGAGTTTGTCACAACCCCTAAAGCGTGCCTAAACTCAGAAATTTCACTTTACATAAAAGGGTAGACAATCCTTTTATGTAAGGTAAAAATTCTGTTTTTGTTTTTTTTTTTAAGTGCAACACCCACCTAAGCAATCGAAAATGAATGAGAGTGCAGAGCATCCCGGGATACCTATGTCACGCATCCCAAGAAGCTCTTGGCTGCTCCCTGTGCACATGCCCGAGCATCTCTTTTGCCAAAAGGGAAAGAAATTGCCAATCTCAGGCAAGAAAAGTAGTTTCCTAGTTATGTCACGCGATCTTGCACCTGAGTCAGGTGATGTAGGAAGAAAAATCTAGAAGATCACAGAGATGGCGGCGCCTAGTGCGCTGGCATAAAGACGGATGCTGGGGCGACACGGGATCAGGAGGGAGAAACCTCCAGACCGATCAACTGCTCTGTGGGATCGAAGGTAAGTATATTTTATTTGTTTTGGGTTGTTTTTGGGTTTAGTTCCTCTTTAAATATAGTATCCAAATGATAGGTAAGAAACTACCACTTCTTTTACCCCTAGATAAACAAACACTAATTTTGCATCCTGTCCCGCTCCCTTTCCTCTCTGTAGATTTTACTGGTAAATTTAGCTTAAACTATGTAGTACACTGTAGCCAGAAATGTTGTCACCCCTTCCAAGGTGTCTTGGAGGCATTAAGGAGGTTTGGTAACCTCACAAGCACCTTCACAAAGTGGGGTTAGATGTACACTAGTTATTTATTTAACTTTTGCTGCCTTTTTTATATTATGCAAGGTCTACTTAAGGTGAGCATGACAGTCAGGCTATCAGCATTATTCAAAGCAGTCAGAAATGGCAGCCATTGACATGTTTATTTTAAGACCTAGCTGTACTTAATGCTAAAAATCAAAAAGAAGATCTGACTGTGGCTGTGTACTCAATATGTAGCCATAAAAAGGGATAGAAAAGCTTGATGTTCTTTAGAGATGAAGAATAAAGATCTGTATTCACTTTCACTGTTTCAATTGATGTTTGTTGTATGTTTCTGATTCATGATACTTATTATACCAATAAACATCTACAGGTAATTGTATACATATAAGTGTACACTCCAGTTTTCCATAAAAAGTTAGTGCTTTAGTGTGATTTCTAAAGACAAATACAAATTCAAGTAAATGGAATAAAGAGAAAAGTTGTAAAGTAACAGAAGCTTAGGTTTGCATTGGATGCTTTAAAGTGTTTAATTAAGAGAGTCTTTATATGAGTTCACATCTGCAGTAGTAAACACAAGCTTTTATTTTTTAATTCTAAAACATTTTGAGGTTAATCAATAAAACAATGCAAACAGAACTTCAAAAAAGTACAAAGAGTATTAACCCATAGTGTTTCCATGTAGAAATGTGTGCAATATTACAATGTTTAGCAATGCACACCACAGTCATTGGCCTGCTTGGTTGCCATTTATCATTAATTGCACCCCAAACACACCAAACTAATTAACTACAGTACAAAGCATGGTCATACATTGTAAACAATAGAGTATCTTTGCTCTATGTGTTGTGCTGGATAGCTCGTTTCAGTGAATAGGCTGGCCAAACAAAGTCATAGTGGGAACGAGGCCATAAAGAAAATACAAGACACTGTCAGGGAACCCCTTCTATAATTACTATACTCACAGCTCACAGTAAATAATGTGGTGGTTAATGGGAAGAATTACTTTTAAATTGTTGGCCAGTGGTTAGAATGTCACCTAAAAAGATCATTGGTATGTGTGGTAACTAACCTGCTCACTGCTCAAGGAACACCTAGCAACCTCTTGGAGGAACCCTGGTTGCAAATCCCAGATCAGGAGACACCAATGGAATTCTCAACTTCCAAAACATCCTGAAACTCCTTCTGCCTGCTGTGGTTCCACCCCTCCAACAGTTATAATACTATCATGATCCTGCATTGCTGTAAACACGTGCCTATAATTTGTCCACCAGTTTTGTACAGTGGCATTTCCACAAATTTGACGTACTCTTAAATAATAGATGCTAGTGGACTAGTGTTTTTAGTTTTTTTTACATTAAATATTTGTTCTCTTGTAGAATAGTAAGTCTGCTTTGTGGATTTGTAATATATTGCCAATGCAGCTGGTTTACTATACAGTGAATACTTTGCACAATATGTAAATAATAACTTTGCAAAGTGTTATTCAAGATAGTTCAGTACTTAAGATTAGACTTTGTTACCTTGATTGCCAAAACATGCACATGAGAAATTGAAAAAAATAGATTTTACTTTGATTGGATGATTAAAGTTAACACACTGCCCCTGATTCATCATTGAAATCCGCGATCGCTGGGAGCGCGAACGTACGCGCGGCCAGCGATCGCGGATTACCGCGGTCCGGACTCGAGTATGCGCGTACTTTAAAAAAATTTAACAACGCAAATATTTTTTTTTAGGGCTAAGGGTGGTATGTGTGCCATTAGAAAGAATGATTTTTTAGGGGAACAGTGACTTTCAATGCAAGATCACCAGTAAAAAGCTGTCGGATAAGCGCGGCTCCGTGCGGGAGCTTTTTCAGTTGTTGAATAGCGCGATCTCGCACGATTCCGGATCGCTAATACGAATGCGCGACCGATAATCCGATTTTGCTTGATGAATCAGGGGCACTGTCTCCCTTTTCTATAAGCTACACCTGCAATATGCAATAGGTTTATCAAGAGTAAAAAGGTTTACTTAGACTGGGTCTACATGGATAGTTTTAAAAACGCATGTAAACGTTCCTACCATGTTTATTTGTGTTTGTATGCACTTTTACAAGCATTTTAAAGCTTGTCTTTAAAACGCTAACAAACTTCTATAAATGCCTATGAAGCGTGTTACCATGAATTGCAGCGATTTTACAGCATTTATGAAAGTTTTACTTTTAACCCTTTCAGGGAATGGATACAGGGGTACATAAAACCCCTTACTCATTCCCTGAAAGGGTTAAAATATGTGTAAAAAAATAGGACGAGACTTAACTAATGTTAAATTTTTTTATTAAATGTGTGCGTATTTGTGTAACTAGACATTTCTTTTTTACAGGTTATCCCACAATGACAGAATGATTCCCACAGCTTCATTCATTACATGAGCACCTTTGTGGATCTCCTCCAGACAGCTTAAGCGTCATCTGTATCCAAGAAAACATACTACAGTTCCGCTAGGGCTGCGGGAGTAATCAGGAGGGCAGAGCTGTCAGGATAGCAGATCTCCACTGATTTCTCCGCTCCCTGATTGACTGAGGGAAATTCTGATGACCCTTGAGCTGTCATCAGGGGTTACCCTTTACTCAGCCAATCACAAAGCACTAGTAGTGATTAGGGAGCCTTGTATTCATTTAACCCCTAGTGCCTGGGGATCCCTCACTGTCAGAAGGAGTCCCGCCGCTGTGCTCATGTCATGAATGCAGCTGTGGGAATCATCCTGTCATTGGGATAACCTGAAAAAAACACAATACACAAACACACACATTTAATAAGAAACTTTAAAGCCTCGTCCTATTTTTTTTTACAGTGTTTTAACCCTTTCAGGGAATGAGTAAGGGGTTTTATGTACCACTGTACTAATTCCCCAGGGCGGGGTGGTGGAGATCTGAGAGTTTCCTTATTAAAGGGGGCTTCCAGATTCCAATGTCCTGCTAAAAACGCCTATAAAAGACCCCATTGTTTTTAATAGAACCTTCATAAAAAGCTTAAAAACACTTGTAAAGGCCTCTATTGAATTTAATGGGAGCGTTTTCCTGCGTTTTTAGATGTTTTTCCACATTTTAAATTTTTAAACGTTGCAGGCAATGTTTAAGATAAAGCTCATATACTTGCCTCAAGGAATTGGCCTGGTGTAGATTAGCTTATTGGAATGCATGGGAATTTCAAACATGGGCTTTCAAAGCCTCAGGTTAAACGCTGGGGAAAATGTCTGTGTAGACTAAGCCTAAAGCTGCAGTAAGGTGACCAAGTGAATTGCAAAAACTGGTCTAGAAAAATGACAGACTACAAACCTGGCTGTGTTATTCATTAGGGGTGTGTATATCTATCTAGAGCAGAAAATCTTTTAGCATGTAAAACAGTCCCCATATATGTATTTTAGAAGTATTTACCTTCCTGCCTGAAGTTCATCTTTAATGTCTAATTTTATCTTTTGATTAAGCTTTACCCATCCGAGTCCTAAATCCTACACATTATAATTTAGTTGTCAATTAGCAGATTCTCTGTAAAAAAGGTGTAAAAAAGGCTCTGATATTTGCCAGGTGAAGGATGATGTTGGCCATCATGTCAAAAGGAAATGGGGTTTAATCTAAATAGGAAAAGTCCAGGCCCTGCTTACAGCGTACAGAGACTGGGATTCATTCTAAAGGAATTGAATTGAAGATTAAAACAGGCACAATGAAAAACTATGGGAAATGATGTTCATCATTTACATTTACAACCTGTAAAAGGTTTGGAAATTCCACTGTTTGATGTCAGTATTAGCCTGCAAATATACATAATTTGACTGCAGTACATCACCTAAAGGGGATTTATCATCAAAATGTAAACATAAGGTTGTTTTCCCTTTTACGCAATTGGAAAAAATCTTTGTAATTTTAAATTTTTCATTTTCCAAATCATCCCTAAGTGATCATCCCTTCTGTCTTTACTGCCGTGGCGATAATGACTAAAGGGGAAACCTGCAGCCTCCTGCTTCACAATCCTGAGAGGCTGCAGTCCGTTCTTTCTGTCATACACATTATGGTTGCAGAAAGTTTTGTACACATATATTGCCATATATGGATGTGGACATAGAAGAGTCACTTCCTGCTGAATAAATGCATATGCTGTAGTTGATCATATAAGTATACGTCATTTTTCTGCTTTATCTCTGAATTGGCTTTCCTGGAAAAATGACTTTTAGACCAGTGGCTAGCAATGTATACAATATCCAAATCCTCTAAAATTTTTTAGACTTTTCATCACTTATAAATAAATAATTGTATGGTAAAACCATGGATTTTTGTTCATATTTCAATCCACATACATAAGTGGTAAATATAAATAGGCCATTTGATTGAAGAGGAATCAGAAAAATATTTTCCATTCTATATGAATTAAGCAATGTTATCTTTCCTATTTCAAACAGGCCAACAATAGCAACATTATTCTAAGATTTCTCTATAACATCTGTGTAATTCTTAGGGTTTGTCCCAACATATTAAGTCTAAATTAAATATGGAAACTATGTGAGATCTATACCAAATGTTTATTACAGTATACATTTAATGAGGTTTAGTTATCTTTCTCAGGAATCACCCAGGATGTGAAGACTAAGGTAAATTTAGAAAGTGAGATCAATACCTAATATTTATTACACTGTACATTCAATAGGTGTTAATTTATCATTCTCCAGAATAACCCAACATGTGGAGCTTAACATAAATAAGGAAAATTAGATCTATGCCTAATATTTATTAAGCAGTATATCCAATGATATCTTAGTAATTTTTCTCCAGAATCACCCAACATGTTGAACCGAAGAAATAATATAGGAAATGAGAACTATACTTAATGTTTTTTACACTTTACATTTAATATGGTGTCAGCTATTATTCTCCAGAATCACCCACATATGGAGACAAAGGTAAATATATAAGGTGAGATCTAAATCTAATGTTTTTTTATTGTACATTTAATAATGAATTAGCCAACATTACCCAAAATTGCCCAACATATGGAGCCTAAAATAAACATGGAAAGCGAGATCTATACCATATGTCTATTACAGTATAATGAGATGTTAGCTATCATTCTCCATAATCATCCAACATGTGTAGTGTAATATACATATGGAAATTATGCTGTAAAACACATTTATCACTAGCATTTAGTTTCTACCAATGTACTATGCTATATACTACAGTGTGCTGACATGTTTTGAGAGACACACTATCTTCTTTAGAGGTCTAACAATGGTGTACCTTTGAATCATGTTACTGTGTCAGGGAAATTTTTGATGTTGTTGTCTACTCTGGATTTATGATTGGCCCATTGTGAAGCAAACGCTGTAAGGCAGAAGTGAAGTCTGCTTTACTGAACATTGGAGGACAGATGTGGTATCCTTCATGTCTGCTGTGAAATACATGAGAGATATTTGTGTTATATATATGCAGGTCGCCTACATAGCCTAAAGCATAGTTTGTTTTCCACCTGTCTGATCATATAGGTAATAGAATACATGTGTTTGACAGTAAGCTCCCTTTGGGTCCTTAACTGTAAAAATTCATTTTATAGGAAGGAGTTCCAGATTTGACATAAACATCTGGTGTCAGTAGGGACAACCATTGCTAGTGGTCTTCAAAGACAGGAGAATGGCATCATATGATTCCGTCTTGGGTTTATAGGTCTGCTTTATTGTTCATTGGTTTCAACAGTGTTCATTCTGGACTTAATAGCGATAACCTGCAATACAAGCTTTTACAATTCAGGGTTTTTATAATATAAACATGAGTAAAAAAGGGTTAACAAAATTCACCTTCATGTGTGAATTAGGAAGCCAACTTCTTTGATTCTTTGATGATTCACACGTTTAATACAATCTATTGATTTTCCTCCATTTGATCACATTATGCCCAGAGTTATCTGCACTTTCATTACATTCTGCAGAGGAGCTAATGCAGTTGAAGCAGAATTGATTTAATTTGGGATCAGTGGAAAGATGTAAGTAAGTTCCAGTGTGAATAAAGGCAAAATAACTTGCTAACACCACAGTAATAGTGTGATACATAAATGACTGGTCTATGCTTTCCATTTCCATTATACTTTTGCTGCTTTCTGAAATATACCTAATCCAAGCTGGGTTTTTTTGTACTGCAGACTAATGTAAGAGTTATGCTGTTACATTGTCAAGTAACGCTGGATCAAGTGTTTTTGGTTTTACAATGTGTGTTTTTTTTATAACATACCATTGTTACTTAATATAAATGTTATGTTTTTTTTTTTTAAAGGTCAACTTCTTCACAAAATGCATTCTATGAAAATATAACAACCTTATTAAAATTAGGCCAGTAATGTCAACACCCTATAAAGGTAGCTTGAAAACTGAAAAAAGTTCCATGTAGCCCATTGTAGTAGATTTTTTCCCCTTTCCAAAATTAAAGAACTCCAAATTTAATTTAAAATATCCCCAATTCTGGCCTCAAAGTACAGCAGAATCCAGCATTCGGATTTATGTGATAAAGACACACTATATTAACAGTGTGTATCAGTGCTGACATTTTTCCTGAGACATTTTTTAGAGGTCTGATAAGTGTGTGCTTTGAATAATGTCACTGTGTCAGTGAACTCTTTGATTTTGTTATCTAGTCTGGATTGATGATTGGCCGGATGTAAAGCAAAACCTGTAAGGCAGACCTGGAGTCTGTATATTGGAGGATAGATGTGTTTTATAGAGCTATCCTTGTTTTCTGTGAATTACATAAAGAAAAATTTGTTCTATATATACATTATATGCAGGTCCTGGTTCTTAGATTGCATTTCTCGTCACCTACAGGGTCTAAAGCAAAGTTTGTTTTCCACCTGTCTGATCATATCGGCACTAGAATGCCTGTGTATTAACTCTTTAGGTATTAATCTGCCATGAATGGTGCTACAGTGGAGCATCTGTTAGCACAGATGAGGTAGACTTTCATCCAAGATATCTATGGAGAATAATGAGGTAAATATGTCCTGCTTAATTTTATTTATTGTAATATTAGCATAGGGTTAAAATTAGGCAAACCTGTTTTTTTGTTTTGTTTTACTGCAGAACAATGTGGGAGCATTGTCAAGTAATGCTGAATCAAGTGGTTTGATTTTACAATGAGTGCTTTTTAAAACATCCCATTGGTACTTAACTTGATTTTATTTTATTTTTTTAATTTCCTTACAAAATAAGTTCTATGAAAATTTTACAATAATGAAATATCCAAATTAATATTAAGTAATTTCAATATAATTACTTTGAAATCTGAGAAATGTTCTGTTAACTTATTTGTTCCTTTCCTTTCCATTCTTGCCATCCATAAAACCATTCAACTGTATTAATAAAAGTTCAAAATCTAATGTAAAATATCCCAACTTCTGGCATTCCTTGTATCTCACCATGTTTTTCATTCTCACCAAAATATTCCCAAAATGTCTTTCATCTGCTTGCTGGATAAAACAGAATTCATAACTTCTATTATCTATATTGAATTCCTTTCCATTTTTTTTTTACATATGACCTAGAACACACACATGGCCTCCCCAGCAATAACAAAATCATAGTTGCATAGCTGGTGTCTTATGTACCTGTAAACCATTTGCTCAGGAACATAGATTTCATATTCATCATATCCTACTAGACAATAATTAACATGCCATGTAAGAAAGTGTCTATTAATCCAATTACCCCCTCTAATTCTCTTTGCTTTTTTCATTAGCCACCCCTACATTCCCTATTCTACGTTTCCCACAACAGCTATGAGCTTGAATACCTAAATGTGCTAATATTTTTCAAAATCCAGATTATCTGTTAAATTGCCCAAACTGTGTTTACTGCTCCACATCCATAATACATTTGGTCATCAGTGTATTTTGTCAGTTAGCTGTTTTTATATAGTTTTTAAATCTGTATTTTGTATGGAATATATAGGCTGCTATACATACCATACCACCTATATACTGTACTATACACTGTATTCAATAAAAAAAAAATAATCTAATTACCAGAAACATAGGCTATATGAAACTAAGAAGAAAAGACAGCATCTTTGCGCCCAATCATTCATGGAAAACATTTTTTTTAGTGTTCTAACCAGCATTTATTAATTTCCTCAAAGCCTACTCTTTACTTAGCTATCTTTCAAATTAAATGTAAAGCTTCAAAAATATGTTTTTACTGCTTAGTACACATAGAGTATGCTCATCTCAACCTTCTTTAATTTCCTAAGTTCCTTTCAAATATTTAAAAGTATTAATAATCTTCAAAACCTTTCCTGGCACCACATGTTCTCTGCAAGATAACCTCAGCTATAAGTTAACACGGCAACATTAGCCTTGTTTTCTGCCATATTGAATTGAGATAATATTGTAATCTGACTGCTTAGCATATATTATTGCTGATCTGCACAGCATGAGAGAGAGAGGGTCTGTAAAGTGATATGACCCACTCATTTCTCAGCTCCTGACTCCTAGTTAAGGGAACTATTCTTAGCATCTTGGAGACATCCTGATAATAAAAATCTCATTAGTATGCTTTGTATTTATGTACTGAAAGTTAATGGGAAAGTATTAGCATAATGAATCTGGCTCGGACTTCCACCAACAGCGTTGATGCTTAAAGGGAAACATCATTAAATAATAAATGAAACATACAGTAGTGGTTGTTGAATCACTTATCCTTTTAATTAGTTGATATTTTAAAAAGTACTGGGAAAAGTGTGCTCACTCCAGCATGGGCAAGTTGGGGGATATTTAAAATAATCTAAAATTTAAACAAAGTATACCTGTTATATTTTCTATCACATGTATTATAATTATGTATGATGTGATAAAAAAATCAAGTTATCTGGTCCAGTTAACAGCAAGAAAAAAATTAACAGAGAAAACCAAAGGTAGCGTCTGTCAACTGTCAGTGGTTCAGTTCATGTTTAAAAATAAGAATCTACTTGGTTGATATGGAAACACATTTACTTTTCCATCACTTTTTTTCTTCCTATAAATCAGCACAAATGACTTTCACTAATCCATCCTTCACACTCTCTATATTCCATCAATGTTTTACGTGTGTCAGAAATTGGCTTCAGGGTGACAAGACGTCCTTCCACAATGACAGCTTAAATTAGATGTTCAAACAAATATATGACGTTTATGGAAGATATATGAATCATAGTAATCTTAGCACAGTATTTTAATTAGCATTTGGTCTATCATGATATTCATAAGCACATTTAATCTTTAGTTAAGGCAAGATATCTATGGTAAAAGTTTAGATACTTGAAAAAAGCCCCCCAATGCTTTTTCATAACTACTAGATCCAGTCTTGTTTTTGATTGTAAACTAGTGAACTGTTTTCACATTTAGCTTTTTTACTTTTGGCAACCTAAATAATTATGTGATACTATGGTGTTTTCTGAGGTATGCCATATTTGCAGTTTAATTACTGAATACAGTTTTTTAAAACATATGTGAGTGTGATGGATTGTCCATTGATTTAACAATGTTAGTCCAATTTCTGTATATACTATAGTATGGATTACAGTTGTAGGATCTTCATCTTGTGAAGATATATTGTAAAATGATGATGTATGATATGATGATGGATGACCTATCCTCTTTCTCAATTAATATGCTTTGCTACACAAAAAACAGACATTATGTTAGGTGCATAAGCATTAGTTAAAACAGCCCACATTAGCAATTTAGGCAGTGCCCACAATGGAATAGGAACAGATGAGTGTACTTAAACCACCAGACAGGTAAGATTATATTTTTGCAAATGGGACATTACCTGTTCCTTCTGCAATAAAGGACCTGCCCAGTCGCAAATTTGTATTTCTTTAGTTAGGTTCTCCTTTAAGTTTTTGGTGTTTTTTTTAATCACAACATTGCACATGCTAGAGGTTATGGGAAAAATATTTGTAATATATGCATTTTTAAAGCTAAAGTATTTATGTAATACTATCATGTAAGCAAAAAAAAACTATGGTTGGATGTGACATAGCATCAGAAAAAATCCCTTTATCACAAGTCTGGTTCCAGAATATGGGTGGAAAACACTGCCAGCCAACAAAGCTCAATCTTTTTAATACCATCAGTCTTGAAAAAACTGATGGCATTCTGCATCTGAGACAGATTAAGTCATTTGTGACAGCAAGCATCCATAATTTGCCAAACCACCAAAAAAAGAGGCAGCCAGTCAGCAAATTTTTTCAGTGGAGCTGATCTTTTTCAAGTGTTCAAGTGTTTACTATGAAGGTTTTTCTGTATAAGAAGCACATACATGTTCTAAAAAAAAAGTAATCTGTTGTTCTGGGTTATTGACTTTTTAGTAGATAGTTAGGTAAATATGTCAGATAAACGTCCCCCAAAACAAATGATTGTGCTCATCTTGGGAAAGAATCTGATGTGTACAGTGGTCACCTGACATCATTCATGGATACCTTATGGTGGATCCATGAAAGACGATTAGGAATGGCCGCTATGCAAGAAAAGGGAGGAGAGCTTTCCCACTTGTCCTATTCCCTCCCCTCTCCTCTCTGTTGTTTTTTTTCTTATGTCACTGGAAACAGTTATAAAAGATCATTTCCAGTGACAAAAACGTGTAAAAGATAGCCTTGGTCCCAATTATTAGACACTGGGGCTTAACAAATAATTCATGACATTTTTACATGTACATTGCTGCATGTTTCAATGTTTTCCTGTCCTTTTTTTACTTTTTTTACTTCTGATGCATCAATTTCCCTTAGTTTTTCTGTTATGCATTTAAAGTAAAAAAAAAACAATATTAGTTTTAGGACAGGAGAACTTTGACACACAAAACAATTATAACCATAAAAATTCAAATTGCTTTGCTTTACCGGATTCTATTAGTGAAAAAATATAGCGTGTAAAATAATAAAAAGTATTGTTTTCTTCTTACCATTAAAAAGTCCTAAACGTAAAAATAGGAAAAAATCATTTTAAGGTTTTGCATTTTACACACTGTCCAAATTGCACATACCGTGATACTGCTATGCCAACATGAGATTTTACATATTATAGAAGGAAACTTTCCAAATTAGTCATCTGTCAAAAAAAAGTCACATAAATATATAAAGGGTGACATATGTATATATGTAAGGTTTTAGTTTAGTAGGGGCACAACCAAATCTATGCTCAGAATTTTAAATCAATTTAGTAGGCAAGTCTGACTAACTGAGACAATTATTTTTCAAATGGATGATGCATTTATATATACAAGATATACAAGTATGTAAAATGTGAAGGTTAGGTCAAAAAGTACTTAAAAATAAACATTGCATAACTTACAAAGTGTGCTTACTGAAAAATGCATTATGGCTCCTGTTAAAAGCATATCTGCCACAGAACAAGATCCATCTACTGAAGGGAAAGTAGAAAACACTTTTAAACAATATTTTAACCCAGTCACTAAAATGTCATGTAATCATCTTTAAGATGTTTTAAATTTACAGGCTAATTAAATTAAACCTACTGATCCTGTTCCTTACTCAGACACCTTCTGGTAAAGAGCAAAATTGCTCTGCCTCCCAATCAAAATCATGCGTTGTCACCAATATTAAATTTATTTTTATTTAAACACCAAATGATATTCAGATAAAGTTTTGAAGAGACCTGAAGCTGAACATCAAGCCTAGCCAAGACACTGACAAGGTATATAATAAGTCTTGGCTGTTCATTGCAATACCCTAAAGAGATATGCTAGGCAAACATACCAACACCAGATAGTTCTTTAAAAAACCTTGGAGGCTTTTACACAGAATATAATCTGACTGTGGTTCCACTTAGTTGTTTAGCACATTTTACAGAAAGTGTCTACCATGGTTTCTAAAGAATTGGCATTAACTATGCACAGTGCCGAATGACTACACAAATACCTTGCAAAAGGCCAAATTGCTCTAAATTGTTTTTATTATGCATGAATACAATGTTCTCCAAACATACATTGTGATAACCCTGTTTGTACATTTTTAGAAAGTTAATTGACTGAAGACAAACTATGCTAGACAAGCAAACCTATCTGAGCATATCAGTACAAGGGGAATAGTTTTTTTTTGAAATGAGACTACAGCAAAGAGGTAATTACTTAATTTATTGCTTTAAAAGGAATGGTTCAGTAGTATCAGTAATATTATGCAGGCATATATGTCCTAGAATATGTGTTTTGTTGATTGTTGAAATACAGAAATGGCATGTATCTCATGTCTCATAAATCTCAAAACTGCATACAAATATATGCAGGTCAGGCACCCAGTTAAAACACTTTTGTGATACTTTGGTGTACAAATTCTATACCAGAACTGATACATAAAAATTGGATCAATGTTCCCTATAGCAAAAGGGACTAAGCATGGGATAAGTTCAAAAAATCATCTCGATAATGTGCTTTCCAAATAGCGAATTTGGTTAAAGTGGAAGTAGACCCAAAAATGTCCCTTTTGCAATAAAATACCTGTACCTGTCTGATAACAATTTACAATAATTTAGTTGCATTCACCTGTCCTTTCTCAGGCAACGGTGCCACCATCTTTACTAAGTCTTTCTCCTAGAGTCAGATCATCGGCCATCTTGATGTAACATTCAGCCCTCACAGCTGCAGAAGATGCCAGAATGCCCCTCCATCTTTTTAGCAGATGAAGGCAGCAATCTCACAGGTAGCTGAATTTTGTTTCAGGAAAGCACATCACCTCACCCTTTCTGCAATAAAGACCTACATGGTTCTCTTTAGGCCCTCACTAAGGAAACTAGCCACTGCAAGTGGGACTAGATAAGCAGGCATTAGTAGCAGTCAGACTGTGGTGAGACCCCTGCACTCGGATGGTAAGATTCCACCACTCTGCTTTAGTTGCTTGTTATTGTCGGAGCTTTTTTGGTGGAGTTTATATTGCCAGTGGCCAATGATCTCATACTGATGTCTCCAGTATGTTGTGGGTATTGAGGTGTTTCTATTTACGTATGATTAGTCTTTATTCTGTTGGGCTAATCAGGTACCCAAATCAGATCAGCTGTGACTGATACATTTTTTATCAATTATAAGTTAGGTTTCACATTTTTTAATAGTAAGCTATTCAGTAAAGATGTGGCCTTGCCCTTTTAACCTACAAAATGATAGTGTTTATATAAGAGGGCATATGGGTCACTTTTGGTAATGGTTTATAACATGTTATTATGTCTGAATTTAATAATAATGTCATGAAAACTTCAAAACACCAGTACTGACATAGCCATCTGTATCTTACATCTATGTAAAAACTTCTTTACAGGTTCACCATTTTACAATGTTGTTTTCTTCTGTACCTGGTCATGGTTCGAAAGAACAGTGCTAAGCACATATCCTAATAGGGCATAATGTTAGGCTGTGTACACACAGAGACGTGCCCGACTGTTTATATTGGGCGAGAATCATCTGGCATGTGTACATAGCCTTGGTTTACCAAAAATGCTTGCCTGTTAAACCATCTCATGACTGTATGTTTTATAAGATGCATTGATTTCTAACATTATTGCTAATTTTACTTTTTTTGATAAATTATCGGTCTACCTACTACTACTGATTATGTGCTACCTACTGATTATGTGCGCACCCACATTCTTCATTCTTTAGTAGTAAAGTTCCTATTGGGTGACACATTTATCTTTATTAAAGTTCAAAGAAATATAGCATTTAAATCTAATCCTATGATCAAACAAAAGAACAGTGCACTTGTGCTTCATGGTTCCTAAAAAAGATATAGTAGAATGTATCAGCAAAGAAGAATTTCAAGGCACTTCCTTACAGTACTGATCTTGCAGATTCTGTTATCTGGACAACAAAAAAACTCTGCAATTGTGTTAGACATATAGTGCCTGTACAGCCAACATGCGGTAACATCAGACAAACCCCACGGCCTGTGGCAACACTGTGTAGGTTGAAGAAACTCAGTCCTTGATTTCATTGTATTGAATGAAAAGCCACACATGAACATGGTCCCTACTTCAGACAAATTGCATCCATTTGATAGACAAGACCTTTCAGCATTAGACATCAAAGAAAAGCTGTCTTGGAACAATGCAGGACCTCTCTTAAGCCCCTTAGTTCACAATAGCATTGGTATAGAGAAGGATCTTTTCCAGGAAATCAAACATAATACATTCAGACCAAATCAGTGTATTACTCTAAAGCTAAAAGTGCTTTTATTAACACCATGGAATGTATCCCCATTTTAACAACCCTTAAAAATGCCACTACAAAAGAGTAATCTAAATAAAGGTGAGGTGGAAGCCTATATGTATTTTAAAGTATATAATACTCTGGTCATAAAACAGCTGGACAAGAGGGTTGGTATTGTTATTAAGGACAAAATGGATTTTGTACAAGAGGCTCAATGTCTTATTTAAAAACACATATGAACCTCTGAAAGAGGTACCCACATTTTATTATAATCTGGCATCCTATTTTTATCATGTGCCCAGCTTTTATATGTGGACTTTCCTACAACCTACAACGGTGACAGAAGCTTCAAAAAGCCAATTGGTAGAGGTCTTGGAGCAATGATATTCAACAGTTAGAAGCACTTTTTCCATTTATTGTTGTTATCTAAGATATCATAATTCCTTACAGTTCATTTATTGATCCTTCATACTTTTTCTCAGTCCAAATGTATTTAATACCAGTTTTACAAATAATTTATCAGTACTGTATAAACTCAAATATAAACTGATCCAAATATAAACCAAGTTCTTTATTTTTACCTGAAAATAGAGGAAACCGGCTTTGACTCGAATATAAACCTAGGGCACAAAATGTGTCTGTCACTGCTAACATTCAAAACAGTAATCAATACAAGGTTAAAGTATGTGTATGCTTTTGATTTGTTTATGATGGGTCATTTGATGTTTTGTGCAAGGTTGTGGGCTACCAGTAGATAACGCTGTATCTTCATGTAACAATCTTAAATAATGTCCCTAATGGCAAGAGTTTGTTAAATAAGGACATAATCTGCGGGTGTGACCCAAGGAAACACAAAGAAACTTTTATTAATGCCAATTGGAAGGCAAAAATATCTATTTATACTTGAGTATATACAGTAATATACATTTATAAAGATCATTTTAATTTTGGTGATATCTTAATACCATTATTTTATCAAGAAAAAGGAAAATGGCAGAGCTCAAGTCCAAATTCATAATAGAAATGTCACTGCCTTAAATGAGTCACAATTGCTCAAAATTGATATGATTGAGAAACGGTTGGGCAAAATTAAGGTTGACAAAGCACCAGGACCCGATGGATTACTGAGCTGAGCTCAGTTATTTCCAATCTATTATTTTTAGTGACTCTTTAATTACTGTCATGTACCAATGGATTGGCGTAAGGCCAATGTGGTTCCTATCTTCAAAAAGGGAGCAAAGTCATTACCAGGGAACTACAGACTGGTAAGTTTAACATCCATAGTTGGAAAAGTCTTAGAAAAAAACACACAGAGGAGTTTCTGCTAGAAAATAATATTATAGGTGACAGTCAGCATGGCTTCAAGAAATACAAACACATTTACTCTCTATTTATAAGACGGTATGTAAACAGGTAGGCAGTGGAGTAGCAGTTGATATAGTGTACTTGGACTTTGCTAAAGCATTTGACACTGTACCCCACAGGCGGTTAATATGCAAGTTAGGGTCAATAGGTTTAGAAAAGTCATTCTGTAAAAAGGTAGAGAACTGGCTTAAAGATTGCATCCAGAGAGTAGTGATTAATGATTCATACTCTGAATGGTCTAAGGTTATTAGTGGTGTACCCCGGGGTTCAATGTTGAGACCTTTACTGTTTAACATCTTTATAAATGATAAAGAGTTTGGGTAAAAAAGTACCTGTGTTTGCAGATGACACCATTTAAGGTGGTCATCCTGTATCCTGGACACCATATGGTCATCCTGTATAAATGTATAAATGGTCCATATAGAGAACTGTCTTCCCAATTATTCATTTTAAGATCATTACAAAGAACAAGAGGGCACTCTTTGCCTCTCGAGGAAAAGAAGTTTAATCTCCAGATAAGGAAGGGATTCTTCACTATAAGGTCTGTGAAAATGTGGAATCGGCTCCCTCAGAAGGCAGTTTCAGCAACTACAGATTGCTTTAAGAAAAAGCTGGGTGTTTTTCTAGAAGCACAGATCATAACTGGGTATTAACCACCTGGGAAGTTAGCCCGCACCTGGTAAGGGGTAAGAAAACTTGCTACTATCAGTTACCCCGAACCCAGTGCGGGGTAGCTGAAAATATAAACAAGCATTACATTGCAATCCGATTGTCATACAACATTGTATGACAATCGGATTACAACTGAAAAAAATACTTACCTTGTCCCCGCAGCTCCTCCGGAGACGTCTTCTGTCTTCAGCCTTCATCCGGCGTGTGCAGTGACGATCTCCGGGGTTTCTCGGTGACGTCGCTGCAAGCGTTGGTGGGGGCGGAGGCGGGGCGGGAAATTCAAATCACTTTGTATTAAACTCAATATAAAAAAGCTGTATTGAGTCCAATACAAAGAAATCTTTATATAATATATATATATATATAATTGTATTATATATATATATTATATAATCTACTGTACAGTTACATTACATTATACACTATTTTTTTTAAAAAAATATTTTTTTCTTATAAAAATTTATAAAAAATTTTTTTTAAAGTTCATTATTACATTTATTAAATTTTGGAGTCATGCCTAAGAATTATAGCCTACAATCTAAAATAAATTTCCATGCAAAAATTTTTTTTTTTTTTCCTTTTCGCATGGAAGTTCGGAAAGAATTAGAACACCCTGCGTTCGCGTACGCGTCCCTCGGCTATTTCTGATGATGTCAGTGCATACGCCCGTCGACGGGGGTCGTAGCGGGAAATTCAAATATTTTGTATTGGATTCAATACAAAGTCCTGTATCCAATCCAATACAAAATAATACAAAATATATTTATGTGGTTTTGTCTATAGGTATGTGACATTGGACTCTGTTCTAAAATTTACCACACTAGGGAGGTGTTTTAGAAAAATATATTACTATACAGTATACCGAATTATTGCATTTTTAGTATTTTTTATTTATTTATGCATTCTTGTTTAAGCTGATTTTTGTGTATTTTATTTAGTTTTATTATTAAAGTTAATTTTTTTTTTTTTTTACATGATCGTGTGTTTCAAACTTTATTATATTCAGGATATCTACTAGAACCCTGTTCGGACATATTTCTGTAACTTACCGGTCTACAATTTAAAAAAAAAAAATTTCATGAAAAACAGTGTACCGCTTTTGGTACAGAAATCCAGACATCAGTGAAACGCCCAGGTGGTTAAAGCTTTAAAGTAAAAATAACAGTGACCATTGATCCAGGGAACATGTGGTTGCCTTTCCCTGGACCAACTATGTCCAAAGGATTTTATATCCGGGATATGTTTGCTTCCCTAGTTTTTAAACTTGATGGAAATATGTCTTTTTTCAACCTGACTTACTATATAACTATTATTGTACTTTTTAGATTAAACTAAAGAATTGTATTATTGTTAATATCATATTGCTGCTTTTCGCAGATGCATTTTACTATTATATTGATATATATTGATTTTTACTATTATGTTAGACTGTATTTTACTCTATTTACAGTTAGAAAGTTGTCAGAAGTAGGTTTTGAAGGTTAAAGGAGAGGGAAGAGTATTCGCCAAATTAGCCATTTTCATCAAAAATGATTTTTAGGTACTTGTAACACATGCACGAAAACATACCTGACAGGTAGCAAAAAACATTATCAAAGTTGACAAAGGTTAACAAGTCAGGGCGGGGTGTTTTCTGCATATAAATGGGGTTATATCCATAGGAAGAGGAGGAGTATAAAGAGAAGAGTATGGTTTCAAGGACTTGGTGAATGACAAGGAGAGGAATGGGGGCAATATAGTTACTATGGAAGAAATTAAGAACAAGCGGTCTGAAAAACAAGAAGCAAATCAAGAAAGGGCAGTCTCTTTAATACCGATAGAGTATAGGGTCTGCAGTAGAAGATAAAAGATAAGATGAAGGAGATGAATCCAGGAGGATAGAATTGCTGTCTTGTGACTTGCCTCTGAGCAGGACTGTCAGGGACTCCTCAGACAGGTAGCACGGTATCACTGACACCATGTCTTCACCAGGGCACCCCGCGAGGGCCCTAGAGGCCACTGGGCTCTTTGCTGCAGGGTGTCACCAGGTTGTGGCCTCAATGTAGAGAGAGGCAGCAGCTGACGCTGTCTGGGTCCAAAGGGTCTGAGCAGGCGGCAGGCAAACCTAGTCAGTGTTCAAGCAAAGGGTCAGGGCAGACGGCAGGCAAATGTAGTCAGAGAAAGATAATGGAGATGAAATAGTGGAGAAAGATAATTAGAGAACAGTTAACCTCACCTAAACTAACAGGGCTAAAGGAGGCGAGGGAGAACTTACAGGTGGATGGGGTGAATAGTGTGGGAAGTTGCACAGTAAGCAAATATTTCACATCTGATTGTTAACACATAAAATGGAGATTGTTGGACTGGCACATAGGAAAGACCCCTGTGCTCCATGTGTGCTAATGGTTTACCCTAATCAACCAATTTCACAACTGGAAGCAGAATTTGCCACATACAAAGCAAAGTACAAAAAATAAAATTTCATTGAGCATAGAAAAAGGGAAATGGGAAAAAATCTAGGACTGCAAACTAGAGAAACATTTTAATACAACCATTTGGAAAAAAGTTTTGTAAGTATGTATTCAAGTTTCCTCGATATTTTAAATATATAAAAGTATTTCTGCTTTACACTGAATCTTTGTTAAGAATTTGTTCACTTCTGTGTTTAGGGGCATTTATTACACTATACATTACACTGTTAACCAGAAAGAGCCACCATCAACCTTGCTGCATTTGCATAGATCCTTTTGGCTGCTAGGGGATTCTTTCATATAATCATCTGAAATTTGTCCAGCAGACTTGCAATAAAATATAGTATGGTAAGCATTAGGTAACATAATGCCTTTGTATTTGTAGTGACAGAGCTGACACTTGGGCGGTTTTGTGTCTGTTAGCCACAGGTAATAATCACCTTTCCTTTGATCCCTGCACTCAATTAACCAAGACTGCTTGCACATCTTACTCCAAAAATAAAACATAGGAGGAAGACATTGATGCTATTATGTCAACCTTTAATGTCAGGGAAGACTGGCTGTGTCTCCCAGCTGTTTCTAGAGTAAATGGTTTGTAAAATAAAGGTGTTTCATCAGCAAGTCTGCAGCCTTTGGGGACAGAGCTGAAAAGAAAGAACAGGTTACTGAAGTTGCTGAAATGAAGTCACTCTTGACAGTTGCTCAGTGAAATATTCCACAGTAAGAGAATAGAGAGGATGATAATTGACTCAGGGAACCTTTTACCAAGACATTCTGTTTAAACACAAGTAAGGTTTTAATTGGGAAATTATTGTGCATTTAAACATGCTACAATGTTTGAACTGTACTTCATACAGTACTGTACTTCATGAAAACAATAAAACATTTCAAGCAGACAGATTGTTTATTGCAGAAGAGACTGGTGTTGTCCCTTCTCTAATACACACCTATTTGCCTGTTTGCAATCTTAGTAAAAGGTACACTGAGATACACATGCACAGCTTAGTATACAATGCCCCGGGTTCCCAACATAGCCTTGTCTGCTGCAAACATGAATAGGAGTTATGTTTCTGGCGTTGCTAATCTAGATGGCTAAAGATTCCAAACCAGGAATAGGACCAGGTAAAGATGGCAGAACATGAGATGTCTGTTTAAATAATTGTACTCAGCCAGGTAAGTTTACTTTAACTGCGATGTCCCTCCTCCAATAAGAAGCCTGTTTCCTTGAAATTTTTTATGTTTTACCATTGGTAGTGTAAATATATTGCATCATACAATCTACGGCAAGTACATCTGAGGCAGTCATTGGGTCTGATTTATTAAAGCTTTCCAAGACTAGAGAAGCATTTGTCATACAGGAACAAATTATCTTTAAGGTCCATTCCAGGATTTCTGGATCACCCATAATAGTCCTGTCTTGGAAAGTTTTAAAAAACCAGGCCCACTGATCTGTCGGTGCCTGTAGTGTGAACCCTAAGGCAGTGCTTCTCCTGACTGCTAGACTCATGATATTTGGAGTGAGATTTAAAGATGTCACTATTGTGATATTTACAGTTCTCTTTGCTGTAAAAGAAGCTTATATGCCCAAAGTATACAGATTTTCTTGCTTCTGATTAATTAATTTTGTTGGTTTCTGTTTCTTATGTCTGTTTCTTATGTCTATGCTGTTTTTTTGTAATCCAGGGAGAGAAAGTATGAACAATGCAATTCTTTTTTACAGTTTTTCAAGTGATTTTTTTATTAGAGTTTTATTCAGGTTTTGCTCAGGCACTACATTGCCAAGAAGGAATTTTTACAGGTAATTATATGGAAACAATCGGGGTTATTTTGATGAATTGGAACAGAACATGGGTACTATTGCACACAACAAATAAAATGGTTGCTAAAATGTACTAGAAAAAAGCAAGCGGAAGATTTGTAAATGCATATTACTTATAATTTCTAAGGGCTTTCTGAAGTACTGTGGTGTATTGGGGACACCACTAAGTCATTAAAAACTTATCTATGACCTGTTTTCCACACAGAACTCCATGATACTTCACAAACCATGGCCAATATAGTGAGAATATAGAAAGAAATGTTTTTTCAGGATTTTATGAATAAAAAACTTAGTAGGAGCACCAGACAGACAGAACCACATGTCATAGAGGTTCATGATATAAGGAGTTGACATTATTACTCCTGACATGTTCTATATGTCGTGTGTTCCACTTACTGAAATTTCCTGCAAATGCTATGTATTTGTAATGTCTGATGTGTGTGTATATACAAGCCATATTGTTTCCATACCCTAAAGCCCAAACCCTAATCCAACCAATGCTGTAAAGAAAACGTATTTAATCATAGTCATAACAGGTCATGCTCGATCCTGATTTTGACCAGGCAACATATTCTTATCATATTTACACCTAAATCTTCAAACACAAATCATCCCTTAAAATTTCCTGTTTCTCTCAAGTCTGCCCATTAAAGCTTTACCTTGGCATATTTTATTTAAGAAGCATATTGTCAAACTGCTTCTAAATAAGCTATTGCTGCTTCATGATCAGGGCAATATTGACACAGTCAAAAACAGTGCAGCCCCAACACCAAGCATGGCTTCCTACAGTACTTGGATCTGCCCCCAAACCAACAATCTAAAAATTAAATGGGAAGCAGTTCAAGTAGATGTAAAGCAAGTGCTTCTGTTCCCAAAATTGTGTTAGAATGTGTATTTTCATTATTCTCCTTGGAGAGGTATATTGCTGTGCTGTATAAACCCTGTACTGTCATCTTTGTTCAGCATAGTCTGTGAATAGGCATGTGCAGTAAAACAAAAAAATTCTAAGGCTTTATGTATCAGGACATACAGTATTAAAAAAAAAAAATTGGGTAGGTTCTAAATTTGTTTTAACCTCAGTTGTAAAGCAAAACACAACAGATTCTACTTTGCCAATTTAACTTAGTGAAAATGTAGAAGCCATGTGTAAAAAACAAAGTACAGCCCATGATATAACATCTTGAAGTAATTGTTTTCCATATTACTTTTTCAGTCTCTCAAATGTTGCAAAGTGCTCATGTCCAGTGGCTGAAAAACAAGCCCACATCACCCCCGATTTGTGCTGATATGCTGTTTGGTTTTGGTGGACATGGACATGATGGCCAAACACCTCCACTTTGGCCTTATCTTTCCATAGAAAGGTCATTTCCCAGAAGTTTTGTAGTTTGTTCAGATGCAACAAACCTAGGCCATGCTACCATGCCTTTTTTTAGAGAGTAAAGGCTTTCTTCTGGCAACCCTTCTATACAATGTATACTTGTCTAGCCTTTTACTAATTGTTCTGTCACAAATGTTTACATTTACCATGCTAATAGAAGCATATAGGGTATAGAATATAGATCATTTTTCCAATTTCTCTGAGCACCATGACCTTGGAGTCAATATGCAGGACAACCACTGCAATCAATGCTTTACATTTGTGAATCACTGTCTAACTGTAGAATGATGGACTTCCAATAGTATGGGAGTGGCTTTATAAGCATTTATAGATTGATGAGCAGCAATAATTGCTTCCCTAGGGTATGATGTTAACACATACCAGAATACTCCAGACCAACAAACTGGCATACTTTATAATGATCAATTAGTCACACGCATTTAATTAGCAGTTCCTGGCTGCTTCTCCCCCCCCCCCCCTAATTTCTGGAAGTGGTAAGAGTGGATAGATGTGTATTTTCTTTTTTACATGACTATATACATTTTTCTGTATTGTTCCTTTGAGTTCTCCATGTTATTTCTTACTTATATTTATTGCCCTATTTTTTAAATTTTTGTGATTTGTGAACATTTTTTAAAGTGGTACATGTATTACACATTTAAAGAACATGGCAAATTTGCTGTCAAAGGAATGTAGATACCAGTTAATAAGCAGGGCACAACATAAGAAATAATTTACATCAACATAACTGCTTTGTAAACCTCATAAAGATGCCATCAATATAGAAAAAAATATTTTGTGTCACTATTATCCGCAATCAAAATGAATCAAATAAATAAGGATAGAATACTGCATATTGTGTGTGGCATATCACACTTTGTCCTCCCTGCTACTTCTGCTATTTTACTGTATGCTGTGCTATTGCTTAGCTGTCAGCAGGAACTTTTATTCAACAGAGCTTGCTTTTCACCAATGGACTAAATAAAGTGATGGTTGAATGAGACCATTTTTGATAAAGCTGGTAGGTAAAGGTCAAGTTATAGCATTCACAGGCTACCAACAAAGCTTAAATTATATTGTCCTCTATTACAAGTGCACACTGGGTTAAAATGTTAAAAGATAGGACATTTATTGTCCTTGGAAATTGAAAAGCTGCAAAAAATGTGATTTACTAATTTTATAGTGATAATAGTGTCAATCAGTATAGATCAACAACTTGTTAGAAAACAGATTATCAGAAAACAAAATCACCTGGTCAGATACACAGAGGATAATCCCTAATCTCACCCTAGAGGGTCCACTGTATATCCTCTACCTCCAAGCACTGCAGTTTCCAAGACAACATATGTATAGGTAGTGATGGACAGAATTTTATTTGTAGCACTCCAAACTGAATAGAAACTCTGAGTATTATATTGTGGCTTGCATTTATTAACAGATGTATATGAATCCAAAACAAAATATGGGAATTACAGCCTGCTGTGCATGTTAAGTGTGAATTTTAACAGGGTTATACAAAAGGTTTAACTTGGAAATGACCCAAAAATACTTCTTTTTTTTTGTATTAATTTATTTTTTAACCTAATTCTGTCTCTGTGGAATCCAGAGACTTACTCAACAAAAAATTAATGTATAGCACTTTACTAATTATTGATGTTGCATTTGTTCACTTTTGAACAAACTTTTGAAGATGGAAGTGACTACAGCATCATCCCAGTTAAAATGGCTAGTAAATAACAAAAATGCTGTTATTATTCATTGTATAGGTTCACTAAAACATTTGTCTTCATCAGAATTATAATCTCCGTGTCCACCCGAAGTTTGCATGCACAATATCACTTACTTGAATGCATTGGCATCTCTGTGGACTTTGTAGTTGTCAGCACTAATTCTGGATATGATTCTGGTCACTGCAATGAGTATACCAATATTCACCTGGTAAAAGAGGGAAATAAGCATACTAATTACTGTTACATTTCTTAGTAACATAGTGTATAGTACATTATGATAGGAAACAAAGTATTAAATAGTTTTCATGACACTCTGGGGTTTATTTACTGATGTAATAAAGAATGTTAACTGGAAAAAAACAAAAGTAACACTTTGTGCAGGGAATGAAAAAACAATTGAATTTTAGGCAACGCTATTGAAAACAAAATGCCACCGTTTAGCTGTAATAAGCACTGTAATTGCTTGTCAACTCAGATTTTTGTTTGAATTGGAGCAGTTGTTTTTACCATAGATGTCAAAGGCATCTTGGAAGTCAGAAACACTTCCAAACTTAGCTTCTGGTACATCTGTGCAATCTCACTAAAGCATATAAGTGAGATATATGGCTTGAACTCTGCACTGGCCTCGCACACAATGTAACACTACAACTAAAATGTTTTGCACCACTCTGATGCAGTGGTTGAAATATGTTAGTTTTTTTTGTGTGCAAAGTCCCATGCAATTCAGCCCAATGTCATATATTGTTTGTGAAAGTCTAGCTTTCTCATTGTTACCATGATAAACAGAAAGTGTGAATCTTCAGGGCAGGGACACAAAGAAAATAAAGAAAAATCATCACAGAGGTGTAATGCCAAAAAATTAGGAACCTGGCAGAGTTTCCACCTTTCCAAAATAAAAAAATAGTAAAAGATAATGACCGAAAAAACTTAAGTGTTCTGCTGAAATCTGATACATTTTGTGATATAATGTCATTTGAAGCCAGAATAACCTTGAAAAACACTAGAGACATCTTCAAAACTTCTCCGTTATTGAAGTTACAAAGCAGCTCTCACTGTCTTTGCTATCTTTAAATCAGAGGGAGAATAGAAGTATGTTGGATTTCGGTGAATATCAAGAAGAAATGCTTCCAAGAATATAAAGAAAACAAGTACAAAAGTACAATCAATTTAAACTTTCTACCAGCAAAGATATCTAATATGGGATTTCTATCTTCACTACAATGCAGCTATTGAAACCTGAAGAAGGAATATTTAAAGCTGCATACATGTGCTCAAATCACTTTCAGGTTGTAATATGTAACCATCAGTCTAGTAAATGCAATGTTTACAAGACTTTAAATAATGCAGAGAACTCTTTAAAGTTTAACTGGCTTTAAATGGATAGCTATTTCCTACTTCTAGTTCCCTGGCTTTCACCATATATGTAATCGTTAATTCCTTAATCTATCACTACAGGAGATGAACCAAATGTTGCTTTCTGCTTTTTTTATATTTCTGATGAGACAATCTGCATGTTTGAGGGGGGAGAAGTGTAGTTTTCTTTTTCTATTATAAATTGTATCTCTGTTAAATAATTATATATAATATAATTATATATATTGCAAGAAAATGCAAATAATATATATTTCTTGCATGTGATTGTATAGCAGAATTAATTTTTGCAGGCGGACAGCCCAAAATCCTTTATTAAGTTAACCTCTTAAATATATTACCCCCTGCAATATGTTACATTTTTGTTTAAGGGATTTAGATGTGCTTTAAATTATGTTTTTGCTTTAGCAATGAACACATTTGTGTGTGTGTGTATGTGTGTGTGTGTGTGTGTGTGTGCGTGTGTGTGTGTATGTATGTTCCACCATCACTTGAAAACGCATTTCAACCGAACTGGCTATACATATGACTGAGAGTCATGTGAGTGCACCAGTCATCTTTGTACTTTGTACTTTGTATTTTTTTTTCCTGTATAATATAGGATTTCAATAAATAAATACCTGGCAACTCAGCTAGTAATCAGCTAGTTATTATATAAAATAACTACATTTCATGTTTGGAGTGTCCAGTCACATCAATCTTTGTCAGGTTATGCCCTAGAAGTGGATTAGGTATGTTTTGCTTGTTTCTAAACAACCATTTCTGACCACCTTCTTGTGTTCTAGCTGTGGTATACATCATTGATTGATGATATATTGAAGGCAAGTTCAACATGAAGAGTGCAAAGTGAGTCAGCCGCAGAGACGGAATTAGTCAACAAAAATGATTAATTTGGATGAATCCTGAACTCAATAAGATAAAGTTAATTAATAAGGCTCCTGTAATAAGAAACATGTCATTGCTGTATCAGATAAGGGATAAAAAACAAACCCCCGGAGGAGCAAATTGGTCTTGTTTTGAACTATAACATGTGACATGTAATGTCTAAAATCAATTGTTTGTGCTTTGGAGGTAATTCTAAAACTGGCAATGTGTGAATAGTTGTACTTCCAAAATCTTACAGTAAATGGAAAAAATATATGAATAAAATAAAAAACAGAAGATCACCATGACTCCTTATGACACATACCTAAACAACAAACAAAACCACATTTATATTAATTATTGAATACAGTAACTAATATACTGGAAACACCAAAAAATAATTCTCCCTTGTTAATAAGAAGCAAATGAACTTCAATTAGTCTAGGGACATTACGCCAGAAAAGCACGGCTGCACTACCCAATTACTTTGGGTTCCCTCAATACTATATATGAAACATGCCAATTGCTGCGGTAATGAAGGTAGTATAAAACACTTCTATGCAATTTACTGTTCAGGAATAATTAAACTACTGTAATGCTTTTGTGTATCAGTAAGTAAGCCTTGATCCTCTTCACAAAACTACAAAAAATATAATAAATATAAATGTAAATTTGAAATCAGTTAAACACAGTAAAGACTGAAAAGAAAAAGAAAATTCATAAGTTGCAACTCTTAAAAAATCTATAAACGGTTCCTACTGGAAGAAATTCCAGGAAACAGCAGCATACAGAACACTATTTAACCCTGGAAAGGTAAAAATCAGATCCTATGAGTAGCCTGGAACCTAACAATTTCTTTTTGTGGGACAATGTGAGTTAATGTAGCAAGCCCCTTTCCCCCTTCAACCCTGGTCTTTCCCTAACTGCACCCCCCCCCCCAGTATATGGTTTCTGTATCCATTAGAAAAATGTAATTCCCACTACCTTTTTTTGTGTATAGTTTGTTTGTTATCAGTGTATAGTTTGTTTGTCAGTTATACTGCTGTCTTCCATAGACGCAATGATCAAACAGCGCAGAGCCACTCCTCCTCTACGTTGAACCATGCCAGGGGTAATTTAAGTGGGTGGTGGGCTGAAAGGAGAAATAAGAGCCTGGAGTTGGGTATAATTTAATAGCTTCAGTGCCAGGAGCTATCAATGATGCTTTCCCTATTCGAGCATACAGATGCAATTACTGGAATGGCAAAAAAAGCAGTGGAAAATCTATATACGTACTAAATACCTACTCTATATAGTGTAGGAATACATCATCTTTCTCCCCATTCAATGTGATTTGAGACGGCCAATGGAAAGACCTAGAATGAACATTCAGTGGTATCTTTTGAACACTCCTTCTTTTCAGTAATTGTTTGCAGTGAGTGATAATGTTAAGTGTAATCTGCAGAACAGTGCGGATTTTAGACAGACAGAATCATTTTGGTGTCATTACAGTTACATTTAATACCTACCTCCAACCAAACATTTTCCTTAGCAATGCATAAATAATATAGGTTATATAAATATTAAATAGGTTATATCTCCTATTAATGTTTTGTTTTGTTTCCCATGCCCTACGTTTTGTGTCACTGAAGATTTGCAAACGAAAAATTCCTGCAATACATACAATAGGAGAAATAAAGCCACTTGTTCTAGTAGAAAAGTATAGAACTGTATTTTACTGCTGCCTGTGTACCTATTAGACAGATTGCTTCACAATTTCTGTCCAGTTGACTGGTGTCAGACAGAATAGGAAGTTACATGACATTTGCTCTGTGGGGATACAGAAAGCTCGTAAAATCTGACAGATAAATCTCATCAATGGCAGAAAAGACCACATTTAAAAATACAACTTTATTCTGCCTCACTATAGTTACACTTAAAGCTGAAGCTTGTTTAGCCTGCATTCTTTATCTTTGATCTGGAGATGTTATTACTGGGTCTCTTTGTGTCTCAAGCAGTTGGTTGGGGCCGGCAGAGTGCTACACAAAGCTTACTGAAAACAATAAAGCATTTACGTTAGTACTTATCTCAAGAGTCATCAACCCAGATACAAGCAATTGGCTGGCTATTGGATTAAGTTATTTAAATGTCAAAATGTCTTTATAAATTAGTCCGAAGGAGTGGGCATTTCTAGGGACGATGCATGTATATTTAAACCGACCTAGGTGTTATATTTATGTGATGCTGAGCCTCCATAATAAAAAAAGAACTCAAATCCAATTGATTTAATATTATTATTATAATATTATTATTATTATATAATATATATATATATATATATATATATATATATATATAATCCAATTGATGAAAGGGCTGGCCAGAGACAATCAGACTAGAGATAGAAGTGTTTGATGATGCAGAACATCCTTCAGGCAGACAAAGTTGTGTTTGACTTGCTGCTGCTTCAAATACACATGGTGAGAAATTCACTATTTTAAGTCAGAATAGGAGAATTCAATAAAGGAGAGGGGTGGGTAAGGGTAGAACATAATTTTAATGTATATAACACTGTCCATTTTAAACAGGGAAGTCGCATTAGACAGCACTAAAAACCTGGTGGTTTGCTGCTTTACTGATGTGTGCCCTTATCTGCCCTAATGCACCTAATCTGGGCATTTTATTTAGAAATCCTCCTGAAAGCACTGGCATCAGCAATGAAAAGTCAATTTAGTATTACTGTGGTGTTAACAAGAGAATTTTGTTGGACCGTTGAAATTAATTGGCAGTTTTATTCATTGTTGGACAATAACCCGTGGACTCTTGAATCCATTGGCTCAGTGCTGCTGTCCTGACAGGTATTCTCTACTTTTCTCAAATAAAAGTAAAGCAAAGTAAAAGTAGTTCTTGCTTTCGGTTTCTTAGTGGTAAGATTTCCTATCACATTTAGCCCTGGCAACAGTACAGGAAACAAAAGAAAATCTATTAAATAAAATCCCACAAAGCTGCAACAACTCAAGAGGTTTTGACCCTTCTTCACCCTAACCAAAACAGGAAGAAAGGACATTTTGGCTGTTGTTTCTTTTTTGCAGATATATCCTGTGTATAATTTCCACCCACTTCTCAATAAGTAAGTTATTCATCCAAACACATTAGGTTTCAATAAAAAATTTAAAAATTGTAATTACCAGGATGCTTTATCTATCTAAAAACAATTTAGATGTGAAAGCAGAGTTGCAGTTATTTCCACTGTTATATAAAATATAATTCAATTTATATTGTGCAAGTACAAAATTCTCAGTTTATTATTCAGATCTTCTGATGCTAACACCTCTAGTCTAATTCTTATTTAGAATAATGCACGGTAAAATTGTGTTTTATATTGTTTATTAAAGTAGACCACATACTATTTATTTTTAAAAAAGCACAACAATACAAAGCCCATTTTAAGGTGGCAGGTGTACAATATAGAAAGTCTATCCTATACCTTAGTGTATTATATAGGCACTGCCATGTGGACAGTGTTATATGAAAGATTGTTTTCACTGTCAATTTAATACAGTTTTAATTCTCAGTAATATAGTGTATTTTATTTTCAAGTTTTGAAAATTCCTAGGAGCAATGATAATATAGCCAGCTATGTATCAAATGTCTATTGTAATATTATTATGGATTGGACATCTTTGCTGCTGCTTTGTGCTGCTGTCATAAAGTTACATTTAGTGAAGTCATAAAGCAGTCCATTGAGTCATAGCACTACAGGGTTGTACCTCCTGTGCTAACAATGTGCCTGCACAAGCACAGATACAATTAAAATAAGCTGAGGTTTTTCGATTTATTGTGCTGTCATCAGTGTCAAAAAATAATTGATAACAATTAACAAAGGATAACAAACTGATTGGAAGATGGGCTACACATTTAGTAAGACACTATAGATGAACTGGGTAACTTGGTTGAGCTGTGAGTGCTGCTTTCACTGCACTGGCACACCCCTTGCTTCTGATCGGCCACTGGTCACAGAGACTGTCAGATACTGTGGCTTTGAACAGTTTGTTCAATCAGTTCAGCTAAAGATTAGCAAGAAATGGACCATGCAACAGGACAATGAACTAAAGAAACAATTGCCAAGTGAAAGTCTGGAATGGAGATCAGCAGCACTGAGATGCATTAACAGAGAATATTTTATAGGAAATGTGGGGTAATCATTTATCAACAGAATATAACACAACTTTAGAAAAATCAATGTTAATGTAAAAACTATAATTAACTAATAAAACTGATTTATTTTTACAAAACACTAGCATAACACTGTTTGCCGTTATATTAGTCTCCTGCAATGTCCTCTGATCATGGGTACAGAAGGGGGGAGCACAAATATGAATCCATCATTGTAACTTCCGATCCATTAGCAGGCTGTGGGGGATTCTTATATTGCTTTATTGCAGTGTAGAGTACAGAGGGGTAAAGGACTAGACTCTTGTATCTGGCAGGGTGGCTGGGCTGCCAGGTTCAAAATCTGGCTTAAGAGAACTCCAAAATCTTTTTGCAGGTCAAACAACCCATATTAGCTGTTTAGTGTCTCTTTAAAGCAAGGAAATGTAAATCATGACCATCTTTCTGTCACAAGTTCATGGTTTGCAAGCCTTTTGACAAGTGTGCGGTATATGTTTGTAAAAAAGGGAATAAACCTGGGCAGTATTCATTGTGAAAATTGAAAATCATGGCCAAATGTGTATGGAAAGTATTATTTCCTGAAATGTGCCAGGCATACTATATCATAAATAGTAGGGGAGAACTTTAGGCTTTCTGAGGATAATTCAAACTGAAATAAATATGTTCAAACTGAATCTATAGGATCAGTAACTATGGGCCACCCAGAAGTCTCGTTATTCAAGCTATTACTAAAACAATATTTATTATATTCTGCCCTGATCATCTCTGACGGGTCTTTATAACCTAAAAAACATGAAAAGTCTTTGTCTTCAGTAAAAGTATACTACCGCAGATATTGTGGTGCTGCTTGATAAAAATAAGCTTATTTTCTATGCTGTTTACTAATTGAAATAGCTTTGCATGCATCACTATGGAAACACTAGTCAGATGGTCTCCAGTGGCATATAATTGGGTAATCCATGGTAACACGCTGATACCCAGATATTGCTTTCCTTCCACAATAGCTTCTATTATCTCAGAAATAGGGATGACACATTTGTCCTTGTCTTCAGTATTATGACTTTTTCTTATTCCGGTCTGAGCTTTCATTAAACTCCATATGTTGCTATAAGAAACCTTCAACCTCTCTAGTTCACACAGGAAACAAGAAACAATGATTATGTAAATCATACTTGAGCTGCTCAGAGATTTGAAGCTTTAAGAAAAAAAAGTTTTAGGTGTAATAAATCAATGTTTCTTTTGTTCTGTATTTACAAGGCTAATTTCTTACCCTGATAAATGAAACATAACCTTGGCTGGAGCATTATGTTGGTTTCCTGTAATGACTTATTTTACAGTGCACTATTTTTTCACTATAATGTGAAGCCAGAGTTAGGAAGCTGACTTATATATGTGAGTCATCACGTCACCAAAGGTCATGCCCCCAGGTTTTAATTTCACTTGATTACCCCACCCAGAAGCCCTAACACTACCTCCAGTTTACCGAAGTATGCTTATTGCTTCAACCTTGGCCTCCTCGGGCATTTACCAAAGGAGGTTACAGCAACATAATCCCAAAAGTGATGAAATGTGTTTTGTACAATTTACTTTGCAACAAAACTAACTACTATACTTTAAAATGGTTCTAACCCTGAACTTATAAAAAGTGTTTTTTTCCAACTTAGATGACATTTTTTGAGGGAGCGGTTTATATTTGAGGTCGACATTATTTGCAGTATATTGTAAATGCTAAATAAATACGGACAGAGCAGTTGCTGCATACTTAATAGATTCTACCTTGGTTCAGTGATTAGGATAGCAGAAACAATAAATTGACAGCAGGTATCTGGAGGTGTTTTTAGCCACATATGGGGCCAATCAAAAGTTTCTGCTGTTGTAAAAAGGGCTGTGTAGTCAGATGCAATTATTATGTACTATGTATTATGTGTACTAACTCAAGCACCAACTCCACATGTGGCTACATCTTCCATGCAACTTCTGTATTTATTGCAAACTGCAGACCACAAGTGAGACACCCCATACATTAACAATATCTACAAGAAACCCAGTAATCATGTTCTACATGCTGAACCTCATTTCTGGATTTCAGTTTTTCTATTCTTATTTTTAAAAGCCTCCTGCAAGTGGAATGTTGTCAATGCAATAACTGCTATCACTATTCTCATAAAACTTAATGATGGCTGCCAAGTACTAATTGCAATTAATTTATGGTAAACAATGATTACATGTCAGGGACATTCTGTCTGCCTGTATACAATCAGCCATTGTGAATGTGACTTTAGGTGCATCAATAGGATTGCTCCTAGCTGCATGGCAGAAGTTGTAGATACATTTTAATCAGTTATTAACATATGCAAGACCACAAATATTGTTGCTCATAATTGAGATTTGTAGAAGTAGAAGGTCTCTCACATTGACTACTATGTCTTTCTACACAACATATTTTCTACACTGGAACTTAGCACAGACAATTTGGATTATAATAAAATTAATTAAACTAAAGTCCCATTTTGAACTTTTGTAATTCAGGCGAATATTGAACAAGGAGACAGGTAAAATCCCTTCTGCAAAATCTGCTCCTACCTTCATGATGGCCACCCAGCTGTTACATTTTTCTGCACACCACCAGAGAAACTCAGCAATCCTGGCTTCCCTTGTGCATACTTGGAATGAATGAACGCCTGCCCCTGCATGTGAGTTGCGTCATTGTGAGTTACAAAGCTAGATAAAGGCCGTCTTCAAGAATTTAAGAAGGAAGATGGCAGCTCCCTGTGATGGATCAGGTATAGCTGAGCAATTGCTTTTTTTAGTTCTGCTTTAAAATGATTGGATATCACAACAGTGATTGTAGAATAAAAGTGTCTGATTTACCTGTTGTGAATATCAGAGAAGTTACAGGCAGAGTACATCTGTGTTGTTGTTATGCTTTAATTAGGCATATTGTCATTGAATTTGTGTGCAGCACCACTTTGGTACTGGGTACCAATTTTCCAACCCTTCTAAAAGACTGAGATCACTACACCCAACAAGGAAAAGAACATGCAGACCAAAGTGTAAAGTGCGACCATCAGCCAGATCCATGTTGAGACAGAATTATTCTCCATACACAATCTTTTTGGTTGCTTTATTCCCCAAATGGGCGCAAGCAATCTCACTGAGATCTCTCCTGTGTCTTTGTTTCTTTTTTTGTCTTTTCTCCCTGGATTTCTTTTTCCCTAGACATTCATATTGGAATGTATTGTTTCTACAGGTACATCAAAAGGTCTGTTTGTTTTAGAGTAGCAAGCTGAAGATATTTAAACAGTTTCCAAGCTGCTTGGAGATACCTATCTAGGAAGGCAGAATGTGCAGGTAAATAAAATGTTATAAAGTAGAAATAAAGGCATATTCTCAAAAATTGGTTGAAGGGATAACAGGAAAAGGTAAGACACAAGGAAATGCATTGAAGAAAAAAAATAAACAAAACAGCAGTAAAAATAAAAGTAGAAATTGAACCCTTTGCAGAGTAGTAGTACTGTGCTGCAAAAACTGCAGTAACTGTATTAAAACACATGAAGTAGACAATATTATTTTCAGAGAACTTCAGTCATGTTATCACAGAACTGCACACATTCCTTCTTTATTTTCAAAGCAAAAATGATCTATTATAAGGTTTACATTTATTTGGTAGTACATTTACATGTTTGGTGCTTTAATGACAAAACACCTCCAACCATATACTTTATGTGGTTGCCTATGTTTTGGGTGTCACCTTAATATGTGATAAAATAATGCTAAGAAAGTGAGTTTGCCTTTTAAATCCATTAAGAAGCCTCAAGTTTACTTTAAAAAATTGCAGTATATGATACATCAGTTATAAACACTGCTACAGTAATTCGCATGCCAAGCTATACACAGTATTGTTTCAGCCACAAAAAGTGCAAAAAAGTGTTTACAAGTAGCTATTTACATTGCTGATTGCTAATGCAGGGTGACAATATTTACTAATAATAATAATTAAGCTTAAAGTCAGAACACTGAGAGTTGAGATTTCCAAAGTATATGTATTAGGAACTTTTACCTACAACAATACGGTAAATTTTGAAGACATTTATAATTATCTTCTAAAATTTATTCAGTGTGGGGGTTTTGTCTATAGCAAATCTAGTTGTATCTCATTTAGGAAAACATTGGACAAAGGCGTTCTATGTGTTTGCCACCCATGTAATCTTCCGAAGACAACTCTGACAGTTATGCAAAGATCTGAGACACATTTAGTACATTTATGCAAAAGTTTTATACAGAAATTTAAATTTTGTTATGCAAGGATTTGAGACTGAATAGCAAAATACATACACAATTATAAAGTTTCAGAATAGCAATTCAGAATAGCAGTCATTTGATTTTATAGTAGAACTGTCTCATAATTTGTCCTTTTGCTGTGTTTCTTTGCAACAAGATAGAAATATAAGCTGTTACTCTCCCAAACACCTGACATCATGTTGGTTTTGTAAGCTGTTTTTTGTTTTGTAAGCTGTATTTCTTGCATAGACAACATACATAATAGGCTAATACTATTAACTATTTTCTGTTTATGTTCATATATATATATTTTTCATATATTTAAACATTAGCCATCAGTATTATAGTATACTTTATGGCTAAAGTTATTCAGCGTATACAGTGATACCTCGTCTAACAAATTGGCCTGCTTTCAACTAACAATATTTTTTTCACTGTTTAAGAGACTTGGCTAACAAATAAGGACACGGCTAACAAATGTAAAATGTAATGTAATGTAAAAAAAAAGGCAGGAAGTAAGATGCCTGATAACATAATGACCAATGTACAGTACTTCCTGTATACTGTATCAGAAAGTGAGAGAGAGACATCGCTTTACATAAGAAGGGGCTTCCCTGCTGCTTGTGTGCTGGATGGAGGCTGGATGGGGGGAGCAGGGTGGTTTGCATGACTTGCAGAAGAAATCTTTTGAGGTTGTGGGTGATCTTAAGGACTGAGCTCTTCTGCAACCTCTAGTAACTCTTTAATGACCAAGACAAACTCTGCAGTTTTTTTCTTTTTCCATATAAAATGAATGTCTAGGCTCCATAAAGTTTTTATTTATTTTTTTGCTTTGTTTTTTTGCTTTGCTTGTGATTAACTCACAGTGAGGATTTTATACAGTAACTCATACCACGCTTCCTAAGAATATGTTGAGACTGTTCCAATTGAGAAGCTGTTATTCTCAGCCTTTGGTGAGTTTATGACCTTTTATATTGTGTTTTTTACTATTTTTTATAAAACCTATTTTTAAATTGTGGGCAGAATTCAGAACAAATTAAATTATTTTCTTTAGAAACCTACGGGAAATCACAATTTGGCAAACAAAGATTTTGGCTAACAAATGTGATTCCAGAACAAATTATCTTTGTTTGCTGAGGTATCACTGTATACTCGAATAAAAATAATTTCGATTTAGGGTACCACATTTAACTTAAAAAAAAGATGTCTTAAAAAAAGGATGAGTCCAGTGCAAATCAAATTTTAAAAGGGTGAAAATTAAATCTCATAGGCTCATTCTATATATCTTTTTTTGGTTTACCTTTTTACTAATTAAAGTATTTTGCACATTTCAGCTGGTTATAATGGGTGACCAGTGGCCAGGTTGGGTACAGGTAAATTGTGATGTGTCCTCATATAATGTCTGTAACAATCTCTAATAATGTTGCAGATGGTAAGAGACTGTTGTAAACTTCACATAATGATACAGTGCCATCTAGTCGTGTGGCCAGTGTATAAACCGATATTCTTTTTTTAATAGCATTTCAGGTTAAAAAAGTATTAGTTTATACTCAAATATATATGTCACCTTTTTGATATCCTGTCTGTACTACCTAATTTGATTACATTGGTTTTTATACATATATACTGTAACTTTTTGCTGAACCGTTCTGTGTTTTTTGTATAGAGTAGTGGATGCACAAAAATGAATCTCATGCATCACAACATATATGTATTTTGGAAAGTATTTTTTTAAAGTCTTTACTTATAAAGTTCACTCATTTGGTATCTGAGAATTATATAATCTTAAACAACAGCAGATCCTATAATACTTACCACAATAACAAACAATGCAGGTGCCACAAAGGCCCATATTGCTCCTTTCTGCAATGACAGCCAACAGCTGAAAAAGAAAATGTGTAGTTTAACACAGAGAAAACACGAATTTAAAAAGAAAAGAAAAAAAAAACTACAAGCAACAAAATATAAGTTTTCATTCATGCAATCCAATTCAGTATGTACAATACCTAAATCTGAATATAATGCAATTTATTGTAGCTAGATCCATCAGCTCCCTGTATGCTTCTAGGCAGGACAGCAGCTTCTGGCTGCAAAATTTGGTATTGTGTAACTTCCCTTTTTCTGTCTGAAAGGTAGCAATGGGCCCATAAATGGATGGTCTGAGCTTTCAAATGGGTCAGAAACTGGTGTTCTCTGAAGATTAAATTATTAAAAGCAAAATAGTTTATACACTTAGAAGGCCTGTTTTTCAACAGCCGAACTGCCCTCTATACTATACCCCAACTGAAACACTACCCATACATCAACATGTTTTCACATAAGATATTAAAAAGATCTCAACCTTTTATTAGAAATAAAAAGAAACAAACATATCAAAAGAAGACCTCATATTGAACCTATGCTAAAAATGAAGAACACACTGCAGGTACGCCACCTAGAGACCATTTGTGGGTACTGAAATGACATCCACACCAAATCCTGGACCCCTTTAGTACATATTATCTTTACATAGATGGCTACCCTGTAAACTAGGATGACACCCTAAAGAGAAAATTACAGTTCAACTTGATAAACAAAGTGTGTAGAATTATTCTAGTGCTCTAGTGAACCACTCTCTATTACTTTCAAGACTATAAGGGACCCACAGTCAGTTTGGAAAAGATTACCAATATCCAGTCAGTCAGGTCTCCATCAAGTACTTTGGGCACCTCTACTATGGTCACTCACTGGGTATCTTGAAACTTACCTTCAGCATACACCAATCATTGGTCTCCAAAACCCCCTGAGGAAGCCCTTTGGGCGAAAAGCGTCGCGTACCTAGATTTTTTCTGCTGACATCATTTATATGAAATAGATCTTTCTCAGTTTGACACAAATATCCAGTGTATTAGTACTGTGTTGTCTAGGTTCCAGCACAGTAGAACTATGTTTAGTTTTTAGTTCATTTCAAAAGTATTGAATAAATAAATTTGTTTCCTTTACACTGTTGATACGTTACCTGTAAAGGCCTATATCTACTGCTCTTACAATTGTAATAAAGGTCATTTAGGTAGATAGTAGATTGAATATTTGGGTCAACTGTAAGGAATGATTTCAACTGAATGTAATTACGATCATGATGTCAATCAATTACATTAATAATGCCCCTAACAAGCACCAGCCAGTGGAAGTGCTCATGCTATTTACCCTTATATTATTTATTGGTCTTGCATGGCTGATATTTATATTAGGTATGAGTTTGTAACTGCATACCTGTAAGTCTGTTTCTGTACACAGTGGGTACCAGTCTGCTGTATACACAGAATGAGCTAACTTAACTTAGTTCAAAAGTTTGTTTGGTTTTATTGGAACAGAACTAAATGTGGAAAAATACTAAAGTTAGCCCAATTTTAAACAGCAACACTATTTAAATCTAAGAATTTTTTTTACAATTGAAAATTGGAAGCAGGAAGGTGCATTACTGCAGAAGGGACAGGGGATACCTACCCGCCTGATTCCAATATTTTTTAAAGTACACTAAGCTGTGTATGTGTAGTTCAGTGTAGGATGCTGGGATATACTGAGTATCCTGGCATCCCCCGGGGCTGCTGGAACGGAATGAACATCCTTAAAATAGAAGTAAAAAAATTGTGATTAGGCAGGTAGGTTTATTTTATCGCACAAAAGGACATCACCTGGCTTTTCTGTGTCTGATTGCAATTTTTGAGTTTTAGTTTCAATGTATTTTTTGTCCATTTATCTACCTGTAAGGGACTGTTCCTAAACTCGTCAAAATAATGTATGTTATGCAGAATCAACAAATGTACAGCAGATGTTAAGTTACATTTGCTTTCTTTGACACACTGGACCTAATTTATTAAAGCTCTCCAAGGCTGTAGAGGATACTCTTTCATCAGTGAAGTTGGAATGGATTTCCTATTTTGTTAGAAATAGTTTTCAATCCTGGGCCAGATCCCTTCCAGTGTAAGGTGTATCCTCTCCAGCCTTGAAGAACTTTTTTTAAAATGAGGTCCACTGTATTGTTAAAGTCGGTATTTAACTTATGATTGATGATGACTGATGATTTACTTAAGAAGTTGAACATTTTGAAACAATAAACAGTTAAGTGTGTTAACTGAAGTGTACTTTTTATACCCAATCATGTGCATATAAAAGCAGTAGAACTTTTTTCAACATCTTGCTGGGGCTAGCAGAAGATTCTCTGGTAAATAAATTCCAGCCATGACTCCTCATGACCTATTGACTGAGACATATTTGATTTAAAATGTAAAAGTACAAAATAGGCACAATACTATGAAAAAGAACAAGAATTTATAAAATAGAAAAGAATGATGGAAACAACCTTACTGAAACCTTCTTTTGGTAAAACTGCTAAACTTTAATTTAATATTATTTTCTAGAAAAGTTGAAGGATCCAGTCCCTAAGGAAACGTAAGGAGCTCTTAAAGTTGAATACAAAGAAGTGCTGAGCATCTAAGGGCTAAGAAACAAAGACTGGTGCCTCAAGCAATATCTTCTGTGCTAGAAGAATGGTTGAAAAGATACTTTCTTTCAGCAAAGTTTTTGAGAATGTTAGCAGTGCCAGCAGGGCAAATTTTCGTTTTCAATAAAGAAGCAAATGATTTAGCATAGTGAGAGAGAAAACAGCTCTGAAAGCAAAACACAATATATGGCAAGCTTTAAGCCTATTTGTTGCTGATGTTGAAGGATTTAGCAAAAGAAATATATGTATCTGTATCAGTTTTTTGGAAGGCGGCTCTCCTGGGCATTTGATAAATGGCCACGTTAATGCTTGTCATTGTACTCAGTCTATAAACCTGAAAGGGGTTTATTCTTTGAGCAGTGATGGAGTGATCTAATCTCATGTTCCCAGGGTACATATTTTGAGGATGTAGGCACATGTGGCATTCTGGCAAGAAAAATGAGTGCCTGGTGCCAGTCAGCTCTCTTTCTACATTGCTTATTCTACACTTGGAGATGAAATCATTTCCAGCTTTTCATTTGTACTGAAAGATCAGAACATAAGCAAGCAAAAGACTGGTGACTCAAAAAGGCAATTTCTTCAGCCAAATTTATCCTGCTATTTTTTTTTTTTCATCTTAGATGCTTTGCCTTCCATGAACTTTTTCATACCTTTTAAACATTAATAAAGATTGCTAGGTAGAATGAACATTTATTTTTTCTCTGTTTTGGCATGATGAGTATTGAGAGTCTCTGTATTTGAATAGTAGGACTTTATTCTCCTAAGCTCTGTTGACTCCTTGGTTATTTGTGGAAGATAGAAACCTATATACGATAAAGTCATAGACAAAGAAAAGTCTACTTGTGCTGGCTGGACCCACTCCCCAGATCATTTACTGTATGTAAATAAAATTGTATCTGTAAAGGATAAAGTTACAATCATACTTACCTTACCTTTGTTTTTTGTCCACAGCATCTAGGAGATGATGACCTCAACACTATTTACATTTAGAATCCTACAGAACACAGATAAATCTCACAAGAAGATGCTCTTGTAAAAAACAAATGTGATTTCTGTCAAGATTTTGTCTGCTCTGTGTTTCAGAGGATGCAATCTGAAATGGTGGTGATCTCACATCCAGTGATACAGAAGACAGGGTATGTTCTTCACCTTCATGATATCATGGTATCACTTCATGATACTAACAGGGCCCAGTCAACGTCATTTTATTTTACTGGCTGGCTTTAAAAAAATAGTCTTTTCTATTTAAAAACAATTACTGTAATGATGCAGAATATAAATTGATTTAATAAATCTCATATACATGATCCAACACTCTAATGCTTTCCTCCACAGCTTGAATCCAAAAATCATTGGGCTGGATTTATTAAAGTTTTCCAAGACTAGAGAAAATAGAGTATCATGAGTAAACCTAGGTGATCCAGCAAACCTGGAATGGATTTCTTAAACTAAATTTGCTACTAGCTGGCAAATGTTTTCAATCCTGGGTCAGATCCATTTCAGGTTTGCTGGATCACCCAGGTTCCCCCAGGTATAGTCTCTATTGCCCAGCTTGCCTTGCACTTTTTTTGTCATACTTGTCTTTTGTAAAACTTCTCTTAGGAGCTGTGAATTCTTATTTGCAGCCTTATTCAGGCCCTTTGTCTACTTCCATCTCACTATGCCATACATATATATATATTTAAATATATATATATGTGTGTGTGTGTGTTCCGTAAATACACAGTATGACACATCCTATAGCACCAGCTTCCTCTGCAGCCCTGGACAGCCTTTGAAGGGAATTGCTGCTAGTAGACTTTCTTCCACTGGAAATTGATTGGACAATACTGTGATCACAGGTCTGAACAATGGGAAAAAGTAGCTATGAAATGTCCAGCATGTGTCACTGATCCTGCTGCTATTAGTGCCTGAATGAAAAGTCTCTCCCAGGACCCCAGAAAAAAAAGGTCCAGCATTTAACTTTCCATGTAGGAAGGCAATAAAAAAAATAGCAGTCATTACACATGCTTTCATTTCTTCATTAATATTTTTTCTGATATATCTGTATCTCAACCTAGGAAAAAACACCTGTTTGAATTTTTTTGGCAGTGCCATGGGAGACCTGATGATTTGCTTTTACTTGTTCCTTTTTCCCCTTGTTTTTTTTTCTGATTATCCACGCTTTGTTCCAGTGCCTCTACAGTTTTTATTAGTATGTCCTTAGATCTTGGAACAACATCTATTTAATCAGCATAACCCAGTATCTGTATTTGTTTGATAAAAATGTAGCCTATGGTTTGTATTCCTGCCTCTCTAATAACTTTCTTCTTTAAAATGTTCTTTCTTTTTATCTCCACATAAGTTCTCTATTGTTATCATTGTATATCTATTGTGTACTCTATTGTAAAATGCTGTGGACTTTGCAGCCTCTATATAAATAAAAGAATTATAGTAATAGCAACTTCACTGTGTTTTCTGTAGTTCTCTAACAATAAAAAACAGAAATATGACCTACTGTCAGTAAGCACTAACCAAAAAGGTCCCTTTTTATTTTTCATCATTAGTATTTGTGATCATAAACCTGCGTCATTTCCTGATTGTTAATTTTTAGTAGTGGCTTTTTGTTAACCTTAGGGGGAAAGTTCTTGAGACCGTTACTTAAAAAAGCCATATATGGAATCTTGAGAAAATAAAACTCCCATGTGCTGATGAATTAAAAGTTCATCTATAATTACTTGGTTAGGAGTACTGCAACTAGTCACAGGAAGAAACCTGTAAGCGCTGGAAAATAATCAGTTGACAACTCCCACTCTGGTGCTCTAAAGCAGACTCTCAAGATGACATTATTTTATCTCTACGTTCCAGTCAATATTAATTTGTGTCGCTGGTGACTCACAAGCTGCATGCACTTTTTGAGTAATAATTATGGTACATTAAACTAATCCTTCCTTGGCATTAGGTATGAAGCTTGTAAGATTAAATAAAGTGCCTTAATACCTTAAAATACTTGGTTGCAATTTCCTAAAAAATGTGTTTTAAACGTAAAGGCTTAGAAATTGTTTTGATTATTTAGCAGCTAAGCTTTGAAAAGAATTTAGGTCTATTTTGTCAATGTTTAATATAATATGTGTACAATTTATTTGCTAGTTGACAACCAGAACAAACTAACTTTATTCTTTCAGATCAGGTACTACTGGTTGCCCAAACACAACTTTAGGCAAGCTAACCAAAGTTTCTTGGATAAAGCACCACTGGTTGCCTGAACATACCTCTAGGCAGAATACCCTAAGTTTCTCAAAGCAGGTAGGAAATCTTCTAATCTTTTTGTTTCAGTGACTACTGCCAAAGAATGGAATTCCCCTTCTTACTTGTTGAAGCAGAAAGTAAGTGTAAATCTACTCTAGGGACAGGCGATGATAAAATAATCTCACTTGCCTGACTGCAATTTTTTAATTGCACTCACCTGTCTCACTCCATCATGGACCCCAAAATCTACTTCCTTTTCTCTTCACACGTGCCCACTCTTATTTTGCAAAGAGATCTTTGGTGGTCCGCGGCTCTGGCCGATCTGCCCCCCCGCGGGCTCAGAAGAAGGGAATTGGAGGCCTCGGGGCGGTGGGCAGGTTATCTCTCTGAACACAACCCGCCCACATGGTAACATGACGTCACTCTGGGTGAATTTTCTTCTCTTTTGAGTGACACATAGGCAGGGGTTTTACCGATACCAATGATCTTTTTGTCTATTTGTAAAGTTGACACTATTTCCACTGGCTAGCAATGTAAAAGAAATGTTCCCACTAACCACCAAACTAATATAATATAATGCGTGGATAAAGTATTCATAGGAGAGGTTCCTTTAAGACCTGAAAGGTCTTTCAAGAGTTCCTCAATGTTAAAAAGGTCCAGAAATGCTGTCTCCCTCTTTGCTGCATGTGCAATTCAAAACTAACTTTTTTATTTTTTTAAATCTGTGATTTGCTTCTAGCTACACATCAACAATTGTATTATGTACTTGTTTATTCTACTTACTTTTCACCTTCTCCATAGCTATCCAAAGCAGATGTTACAGACACGATGCAGATCACTAAGGATGAACCTGAGAAAAGTAAGATTTATATTAGGGAAGTAACTGACTGTTGAGTTATCTTTATAAATAATGCCCTAGATATATCTCTTTCGAGCAAAATACAGGATTTCAATAATAGAATTATAGAATACTAGTTAATATTTAACTGAAACTTTTCCAGTTATAGCCAAAAAAAGGTTGCAAAACAAGACATGAAAAAAATTGCTACTATTGGGTATAGTGAATTGACAAGATCATTAATTATAAATTCTCTAGCTTGTGATATGATTATGTTATTTGGGTGTTAAAGTAAGCCAGCTATGATATGATAAACATGACTGTTAAACCTTTACTGGAAAATTATCTCTGGCTTGTTTAATAGGGTGAAGAGCAATGTACAAATAGCAATGTACCCATAGCAACCACAAATCATTTATAAACCAAGGAAAACAGCATTTGATTACATAAACGGACAGCCATCATTAAATACAGAACCTTACATCTTAAAAATAAAGCAAAGGAGCTGATTCACTAAAGCTAGGCTGTTCATTTAGGAAAATGAATTATCATTCTGTAGGGGATAATTTACTTAATTTAGTGAATGAGGTAAAAAGTCACTATGGAACTAATATTTAATCAAGTGAAAGGAAACGTAAAAAATTATGATTTTAGCTGGCACATGATTGCTAGCAGATTGGTAACCTACTTTGCTAAGTAAAGGTCAAGGTCTAAGTGAGGTCAAAGGCTCACAAGTTTCCCAGTGCAAAGGAGACTATACTAGCAGTCTTAAGTCTTTAAACCATGATATTCATATAAGTGTGTATCCAAACCAAACCAGAATTTGTATTTAATTGCAACCTACCAGTGGAATCGTTTTTGCTTATTCCAACTTGCTTACTTTATTTTCACTTACTGATCCTGTCAGTAACACACTTCTTGTTCTAGACTTACAATACTCACTCACTGTACTGTATTTATGGAAGTGCAGAATTTTACCCCTTAGAACATAATGTTAAGATAACAAAACACCTACCACTCTACTCAACTAAACTACATAAGTAGAGGTCTTCCCCAGTCCATAGATCAGTGTTTCTCAACCAGGGTTACTTGAGCGATGAGTAGTTTGCGACTCCCAGGTCAGTTTTACTAATACCAATGATCTTTTTAGCTATCCATAAAGGTGACATTCTTCCCACTGGCCTGCAATGTAAGAAGCATTCTTTATAATGACCTCAACACTAACGTACTGTGAGTTCTGGATAAAGAATGGCTCTCTGAAGACCTGAAAGTTATTTCAAGGGTTTTCCTATTGTAAAAAGGTTGAGAAACACTGCTCCAGAGAGTGGACAGTGGTGGACAGTGCAGCCGTGGCTTAGCATGTTAGAAACACGTGGATTTTTGGCAAGATCAACAGGTGTTTTTTTCTTTTTTTAATCGTCAGACAGATGTAACAAGGCACTTTTAACGGTACATTTAAAAGACAGAAATGTAACAAATAAGAACATTTCGTTGTTACGTAGTTTAAGGGATTACATACCTTACATACTTTAATGTAAAGTAATGTCTGTCTGGTGAGTTTTACTTTTTATCTAGGTTGTAGAACTTGAGTAATAAAGCGTTGCAAGTGTTGTTCTCAGTAAACAGATATTTGATTCTATAACAGTAGTCAGGGTTTGATACAAACAACTCTTTACATATATACGTACCTTGGAGTGATTTTAGCATAGATTTTATCATTATTTCAACAACCTTAGAGAACAGTTATCGATTGACTGCTCTAAATTGTTATAAAGGAAACTGTGGATAGTTTCTGTAGATTACTGTTCTTTGCACATTATTGCTGTTTTTGTTATGCCATACTAAATATGCCTGACAGTGAGAACAAGGGAAATAATTGTCTAAACAGTTCAAAGAACTATAATGATGTAATACATGGACTGTTTCAAAACAGAAAACAGCAATGTGCAAAATGTTGTATGCCATAGAACACAGTTAAGATTTTTCCTATGGAACTAATTTTAGAAAAATGAAATCTCCTTGGTGGTATGGATTACTGCAATGTGGTAGCACTGTTCCCAAACATAGCAATGCTGATCTATACACATACGTTACAAAACAATATTATTAACATCACAGTACAAATGTTTTTAAAGCAGAAAGTCAATTACACCACAGGACTCATGGAGGTTAGGGTGGTAGGAGATGACGGTAATTTTTAAGTTAAAGAGATCTTGTGGCAGGCTGAGACATATTTTGCTGTAAATGCAACTGCACACTACACTTCAATACTTTGGGCTCTATTTTGTAAAACAAGGAATCAGACATTCTCTCAAACATTTTCTTGTGGGTATCCATGTGTTTTGATGGCATTAATTGACTTCCACCAGGAAATATTTGAATAAATAGAGCCTGAAGTGTATTTTGAATACAGAATACATCCTGTTCTAACAAAACACCCCCTCAAAATTTCCCTGGTGGGAGTCGTCTATGTGTTTCAATGGCAGTAATTGATTCCCACCCAGGGAATGTTTAAGTCCTCCTACTTACTCCTTACCTAAAATTACTCCCTTGTGGCTTCTCTTTGTTAACCTGAGAGCAATAAAACTGGAATAGAAGTTGGATCTATGGTGTGCAGTTTTGTACATTTTTTGCTATGTCTCCCAGGGTAGGGACCTAGGACAAGACTGTACCAGAGGCGGGTAAGAAACACATTATTTTGTGGAAAATGGAGCAGTCATATTAAACTTTTCATGCCATTGTTTTAAACACTCATCATCACAGCTGCTTCTTACCTCCACAAACACTAAGGCAGTTAATGGCACATTGGTGTCACACCATGCATTGGCTCTGCTTGGTGGACATTATATCTATGGTTGCATAGAAAGGAAAGTAAAATGTTAAGTTGTTCTTGGATTTTATGTAAAACTAATGTGCTCACAAGGCTTTTCTCTGTAAAGTAGTTCAGTTTTAAACATGCCGCATTGTTTAATCAGCTAATTACTATATGCTCTGATTAAAGAAGTCATGGTTAAATGGAATTTGACTCAGAAGAGCTCTTTTTTGTTCAGTACTGAATAACTTATCTCCAGGAAATATTCTTCTACCCTTCATCCAACATAATTAGGTTTTCATGGGTTACTACGCATGGGAACATCTTTAAACTGTAGTCCCCATGGCTTTCTATTCATAATATCCTTACACGTAATTTGGATTCCTCTAAGGTAATATGCAACACCCTGCATGCATTCTTCATGAAGCACCACTACTATAAGGCCAGGCAGTAATGAGAGCTAGTACATAAATAGAAACAAATTGCCAATCCGCAATTGGAAGAACTTAGATGAAATACTGATGCCATATAGTAATAAACACTACAAAGTTCTGTTATAAAGAAGTTATCTTGTCATGTGCATGTGCCAGAGTAGTTTGGAACTGGCAGAGTAACCCTCATGACTTCAGGTGAATATAGTTTCTTTACTGCATTATTTAAGCACTTACCTGTGGGTTTCATGTTTAAGGAACCCAAGTATTATATACCTAGAACACACTGTATATTCATCTGCTTTTGCAACTGTAGCATGCAATGCATTCTGTTAAACCTCATCCCTCCCCTGATCCCTATATTTAGTGAAAAGTGGCAACATTATGTAGTATTTGGCCTTACGTTTGTGGTTAGGAATTATGTATTAAATACCTTTTGGCATTTTGGAACACTGAAGGAACTCTCACCCTCTCTTCTCCATCTGCCTGCAATGGCAAACTCTGCAGCAGAGAAAAGCATTTCCAGTGGCATTTGGCAGCTCGTCCCCAGCTACATTTGATGATTGCTCATGCTTACCCCAACATCACTGCAGAACTAATCCTTTTTTTCTTTGTTGTTGGTGACAATTACATCAGCAAGAAACCCTTCATCAGGCGGGTACTGCCTGATGACTGTACTGGGTTGGTGCAGGCACATCTGCAGAGCTGACTGGATCAACAGTCCCCTTATTTTAGATAAAGAGCTATTAAGTAACCTGGAGAGAAGATTTAGGTAAGACATTTTAAGGTAAATCGTCATTCACAGGTTCCCATAAAGCGGAACTATCACCACAGTTTTTACTTTATATGTAGAAGGGTAGATAACCCTTCAATATAAACTAAAAATATGTTGTTGTTTTTTTCAATAAATGCCTTTTTTTAAAAAGACTGAATGGGAGCACAGAGCCTTTTTGGGATATGCATGTCACGATTTCCAGGTGGCTTGGGCTGCTCTTTCTGCGTATACCCGATCTCAACGCTTCCTCTGCCCCAGGACAAAGCAAGAAACCATAACAACACGGGTCTGTATGGAAAACAGTTCCAGGGGCACCAACGGATCTGCACAAGTAAATAATTAAAATTTTTAATGTAAGTGTAATTTTCTTAATTTTACTTTAAGATAAGAAAATTTAAAAAGCATGGGGTAAGGGTTAGAGCAGTTGGCAAAATATTAATTTTCCTTTATGTTTGCTTTTATTCTGAGGAAATATTTTACGAATATTAGACAAAAATGGAGCATGTTGTTTTTTTTGTTAGGCTTACAAACATTATAATGTCCCTATTTAATAATGTCTATGGACTTTTCAAACTGAATATGTCTCTGAGTCATTATTTGGATAAGGCATCTCTTAATATGGAATGTAACACATATGCTGCTTAGCAGTCAAAGATGCCTCTTGTGGCAGTGACTAGTCGCCACGGCTATGACTCCCATCACACCATGTCTGCATAATTGTGTTTTCCTCGTTGTAAAAATGCAGATTTGTACAACGCAACAACATGAATACTTTCATTTCAAGTAACGGCTAAGTGATTTTGCTCAGAGCAGTTGGAGTGAAACTGCAGGCAATGAACATGACATACAATTTCAAAGTTTACATAATAACAGTAAGGAAGAAAGCTGTATAGAAGAATGTTTTCCTTTGCAAAGATTATCCTCCCATCTACAGAACCTGTCTGATTCCTTATGCTTCCATTAGAGCTGTAGAATGTAGCAGATTGTTCTCTTTTGTACAAGCAGCTGCCCCTCATTCATGAACTACACATTCATGTAATGCAGCAAGCACTAAAGAGATGATATTTACTATTCCTCCTTACTTTTCAAGGACCCCCTCGAGTCTGTGTGCTTGCTGGAGAGCACAGCCAGCTGCAAATTGCTTTAAAATAAACATGAAACAGCTTCTTCTGTTTGATAGCTACCCAGAAAATCGGACACAAAAATCTGATTCTGGCAGTGCTGACAGTAGCAAAATAAAGGTATTGTTATAAACAATATCATGATAGATCTGTATCCATGAATTAATAAAAAAACATGAACTTTATAGTTGTTATTTTTTTTTAAAACCCATGTCATGTTTTTATTTTGCTGTCAATAGTGTACTATTCCAGGGATTTCTCTTCACTTTCTTTATTGTAGACATAACCATAAACAAGGGGAAGTCTTTTGAAATTAGGGGACATTCCCCCCTAGACATCTGACACCCTAACAACTGTCCCCAACACAACATACATTTAACTGGATTTTCTCTACCTTTCACTCCAAGAAAGAAACAATTCAATAAAAGTTACATATTTTACTAAGCATGTTTTACTTCCAAGGTGAACTTTAGGTCCATGTCATATTAGCAAGTTTGTAGCAGTAACAGAATCACTGCCCTGAAGTCAGCATTTAAGAGCTAAACTCTGGTCTCGTTCTATCTGTAATACTGACATCTTTTTTGTTCTTCTCATTCTTTTGTACATCATTTTTGGCCATCAAGATTTACCATGCCTAGGGGGTGTTACTCCAATGCAGGCCCGTGGTTGTTCATTCAGTCCTGGCAGCTGCAGAAACCTAGATGTGCCAGCAACCAAACAATTTTGACAGTTAAAAGGAGTGATCAGGCAGCTGAGTATGTTTTATTGAAGAAGGGTTGTTGCCTGTCCCTTTCTGCAATTGAAACCCTGCCGTAGTACACATGTGTGGAAAGTGGGACTTTACTTGCGCTTTAAGACCAAGACAATACAATGGACTTTTTAAAGTACTTGTCCTTTTTTTTTGTTCTTAAGTGCACCAAAATGCACAGACTCATCTCCTCCTTTACATCTCCCCATTGTGGTACAGTCCCCATTTGCCAGTCCATTGTGGTCCATTCCGAACGTGCTTCAGGGAGGCATACACGATGAATTGCACTGCACCGTAACCTGGATGTAACTCTGGATGTAACTAAAAAGGTGTGTTAGGCCCTGGTCAGTACCAGAATTCTCAAGACACCAGTCCCCCAATCTAATGCTGCAGTCTTCACCTATAGCAGCCCCCGCTCAGCCTCAGGAGACTGGTTGCATATACCAGCACTCAGTTGCCCCCGGGACTTAGTGTGCAAGAGATGGTGTTTGGGGATGGGCCAGCAGCTGCCCAGAAGCCCACAGATACACAGTACAGAATTACCAGGGAATCCAGAAACAAGCCAAAATCAAACACAGGAGACCAGTCCACCAAACAAGGTACAAAGGAGAAGGCAAAAGCAGAGTCAGGGTCACAGGCAAAGGTCAGTCCAGGATGAGTTCAAGCGGATTGTCAGGAACAGGCAAAGGTAAGCAACAGAAAACCACTCAGAAACTCTCCAGCACAGATAAGCCCAACTAACGCTATATCAGGCACTGGTGATTGGGAGCAGAGAGGCTTTAACCCCCCTGGCGTTCTAATTCTGTCTGTTTTTTTACACATAAAGCGTTACATTGTTTTGCATGGAAAATTATTTTACATTGTAGGCATACAATTCCTAGGCATACCTCAATGAAATATGTCCAATAAAATTAATAAATTTAATAATAAACTTTAAATAAAGAAAAAAAATCTGTTAAAACAAGGGTGCATAAAATTACTGAAAACTGTAAAATAACTGTTTAATAAATATATAATACTATTATACGTATATATTATAGAAAGATTTTTTTGTATTGGATTTAATACAGCTATTTTGTATTGAATCTAATACAAAATTATTTGAATTTCCCGGCGCGCCTCCCGCCCGCACTGAAGCATGCACTGGCGTCACAGGGGAAACCCCGGGAACGTCACTGCATTTGCCGGCTGAAGATCGGAGAAATAGGACGCTGCCCGAGGATGAGATTCGTCGGGCAGGACGCCAGGGGATACGATGGGACAAGGTAAGTGTGTGTTTTTTATTGTTCTTAGCTACCCTGAGTGTGGCTCAGGGTTACAGCTTTTTGCATAGGAATACCGCCAGGAGTGTTAAATTCCCAGCAGCCAATAGCAGTACAGGGCTGAGTCAGGAGCTGATCAGTCTCTAGAACCCCCTTCAGCTGTGTACAGCCTAACAAAGGATGCTGGGGATTCCATAAATCTGAGAAGCTGCGCAGCTAAAGGGAAGCAGGGGCTGCTGTTATCTTAGTTCTCCTGGCTGCTGCAAATGACATCTCCGGACAGAACAAACAGTGTTTTATTTTGCGATGACACTCAGCACGAATTCGTCGGCCGGATGAGCATCTCCTAACAGTGTGACTTTAGCATTGGTGTTTTGTTGTGGGAAGACTTCTTGCAGCATTGATAGCTAACTACAGAATTTCCAACTTAGGGAGCTTGTCATGTTGTCCAACTCAGCTGCTGATTACCATGGCACACATAGGTAAGCAACATAGGTAAGCATTGAAGTCATCTAAGGAGCTAACCTTTGTAGCTGCTTTATGTTTTTACTATTAAGTCCTTGTTTAACTAGTAGAATTTAGAAGGAAAGTTTTCCATCAATCAAACTTTTTAAATTCTTCGAGTACAGGTTAGAAAAACAGAAAAGGCAGGCTGCCACAGACAATAGTATATTTAAGGCACTTTGAAAAAAGAGATTTCCTGTGCCCACTGCCACTGATAAGGACAAGGCATACTACAATAACTGTGCTTTTTATTTACTCCCGCTGATAAATTTCCTCCAACTCTATTTTACTACATTTTATTCAATTAATCCTCCTATATTAGTGAAGGTGCTGACATGTGTGGTGTCCCTATTCTTAACCTTCTTCAAGTTCATAAGATTACCATCACACTATTCCATAAAACTTCTGAATAGAATTTAAAAGTAGATGACACCAGCTTAACCTCTAGTAAATCTCAATCACAATTCACAACCTTTCCTGATCTCACCAGGATAAATATTTTATTGCAATCTTTTTGACTGCCCTGGACTATCAGAGATCAAGCAATGTATGTTGATCAATGTGAATCACTGGAATCTAAGACCACAAAAATAGAAATATGTTGCATTTTGAGCAAGAGCCTCGGATGAGCTGTTTTACAAAAAGCATTGCTAAGGAAACACTTGTCAAAGGAGCAATGATACAGATATTTTATGAACTGTATAGATATCCTTCTTTTTATTATTGTGATGCCCTGAACTGGTTATTTAGTCATTTTCCATACAGTGTTTCTCATGTTTGAATAGCACACATGGTAGATTAGCATGTTTTATAAAAGATCATTCGCTTTGGTACTCAAATATTCATGATTTCTCCATCACTAAAGATTAATGGTTCATGTTACAGTGTTTGGATTCTAAAACATCTGTGGTGGAATAAAATTATTTGCTAACAAATGTTACACTAGTATGGTGACTACACAAAAAAGGAATGTACCTGATAGCAAGAATACTACTTTTGAACATTATTAGAAAACCACCACACTTTACAAAAATAACCTATTTTATAGACTGTAAGCTTTAAATATGGACAGGATCCATGAGAGGGTAAGTAGGATACAAAGTCAATCTAATCTTTAAAGAGCATATAATGGATGACATGGTGACCCAGTGGCTAGCTCTCTTGTATTTAAAGTGATAGAGTTTCAGGATTGAATCTCGGTTAGGATGCTGTCTGTATTGAGTTTGTTCTTCTCATGTGTGCATGAGTTTCCACCAACATCTGAAAACATACAGGTAAGTAAATCAGTTTACCGCAAACCAATAACCTTAGACTGTTTTAATGACTATGGTAGGGACATTAGATCATCAGGAAAGTTAGTCACCTAAGTATGGACTTTGTTAAGTGTCACCTTTGTATGGACTTTGTTAAGTATGGACTTTGTTAAGTGCTGTATAGGATGTTTATGCTATAATAATACAAGATAATATTAAATAAAACCTAGCAATGAACTTCTTTTATTGGCTTCCTTCTGGTCTGTTCAATATACCATTAAAGATGACAGGTAAGCTGCAAAATATTACATTTGGCTATGTTCCATTTGGTGATCCTGCTAGTTTCTTTACTGTCCTGGGGTGACACTCCCTAAACTAGGGCAGAAGTTAAGTCAGTTTTGCATGTAGACATATATTGCATATAAACATTTATTGCAAATTACAAGCTGGATGGGCAGTTGCACAGCCAAAACATACAGCCTGATTGCCCACTGACTGTTTTAGTGCCAGTACATTGGATACCAGGCTCCATAAGCTGCATACTAGCTGTTAAAGTGTAGAGATATGTACCGTCTATTGCATGAGTACACAAAGCCGAAGTGATGCCAATATTGGAAACTTGTATTATAAATAAATATTTTGGAGGGGTTAATTATTGTTTACAAGCATTTATAATGTATCCTCATAATCAGTTTCTCATAACAATGATAACGAAATTTGATGTCAATGTCTCATTTTCCTGCTTATCAGACAACTATTTACTTGTGGGTTACTTTAGGTCAGTCACTTAGCAAGTGAATCATCACTTTGCAATGGCATTTTAACTTAAAAAAGATTTGTGTTTCCACCTGATTGGAGGGTTCCATTTAGCAAGCCACATTCATTACCAGTTTACATTTCTTTAGTTTAAATTGTGTAGAAGAGGCTTAAATATTGAAACCTTTATTTTCCTGGGAACCTGCATTTTATCCCATGACATTTTTTTTAATCTGCTCCTTATAATAGAAAGACAAAATGAAGCAGTATTGAGGGAATGATTAATTATAATCATAAATATAGTATAATTATTTTTCCGAATTTGGGATTTTTACATCCCAAATACAACACAATCAATAATGTAGCAGAGGTTGTCTTGGTGTCACCTTTGACTCTGCCCTCTCATTTACCCCTTATATTCAGAACATTTCCAGGTCCTGTCACTTTCACCTACGCAACATCTCCAAAATCCGCCCCTACCTGTCCCCTGAGACCACCAAACTCCTTGTACATGCTCTTATCATCTCTCGTCTGGACTACTGTAACATCCTTCTCGCTGGTATTCCACTAACCCGACTCTCTCCTCTACAATCTATCATAAATGCTGCAGCCAGACTCATCCATCCTTCCCTCCGCTCCTCTTCTGCTGCATCTTTATTGTTTTTCTTCATTGGCTTCCATTTCACCTTTGAATCAAATTCAAGCTCCTGTGCTTTGCCTTCAAATCCCTCCACAGTTATTGTCCCACTTACATTTCTGACCTGGTAAAAAAGTACTCCCTCAGCCGCTCTCTCTGCTCCTCCAATGACCTATTAATGACTTTCTCACTGATAACCTCATCACAAGCACATATACAAGACTTCTCTAGAGCTGCCCTAACTCTCTGGAATGGTGTTCCTCATCCTATTCGGCTTGCTCCTACTTTCTGCTCATTTAAAAAAAGCACTCAAAACCCATTTATTCAAACTTGCCTACCCATCTTCTGTCTTTTGAAACCATCACCACTTCCCACCAATACATATCCCCCTCCTATTGTGTGTAAATTCTTCCACCTACTAGATTGTAAGCTCTTCGGGGCAGGGTCCTCTCCTCCTGTATCACTGTCTGTATTAGTCTGTCATTTGCAACCCCTATTTAATGTACAGCACTGCGTAATATGTTGGCGCTATATAAATCCTGTTTATTAATAATAATAAAAATAATAATAATAATAATAATAATAAAATGCATACTGATCTGTGTTATAAAACCTTTTGTGAATAAAATAAAAGTAGTTGATCATAAAAATGAGAAGTAAATCTAGTAAAAACACTGCATGTATTATTGTTCATTGAATTCACCTAAATGTCTGCAAAAACCATGACTTGATTTTAGTGGAAATTCTGTTTTTGAGAATGTGAGATGATTGCTTAACAAAAAGTTGGCCAAACCTTTTGTTAAATATATTTTAAAAGGTTTTGTTTAAAAAGTATTTCTCCAAAAGATCCAAGCTACATAAGGCTACATAAGCGTGTAATTTCTATTCGATCTAGTACGGGTCTTTTTCTCTCTCTCTCTCTCTCTCTCTATATATATATATATATATATATATATCTATATATATATACACACATTTATATATATATATATTATGCTATTGTAGGTATCAGCAGTGTAGGTTTAAGGATCAAAATAGAGAGATACTACCGAAACAAACAAACAGAGGTCCAGCTACAGTGACCTTCTGTTCCAGAACAGCAATCAATCTGACCCAAAGGAAAGGTGAATAACGGCAGCACCTAAGATCACTTTTCTACTTTCCATCAAACAGAGATACATTACACATACATTTTTGGGAATACCATGAACAAAGCCAGGATATGAGGTGCAAACATAAATTACCAGTATGTTTCAGTTCTGAAAAAAAGCAAAGGGCTTCATAACATAAATATAAGGAAAGATGGTCTCGGATGATACCACTCATTGGGCATGTTTGGTTGTATTTTTGCCGCAGCTGATATAGTAAGTTGAATAGATTGCAAATATTCCATATACCATATCTTTTACTGATGTAAAAAAATACAATTTGTTTTTACTGTATTTTAGATGAAGAATCAAACAGCCAACTTCATATCTGTACATGTTTTCAAGAAAAGGGCAAAAGCATTTTAATGAAATGTATTCATACCAACCATTTATTATCAAAAGTGAATGAACTATTACTGCACAGACCTACATGGTATCACAAATCTTCATAATGCAAATATTCTAATCAGCAAAAAATCTCATGTCACAACTCAATTAGTATCACTAGAAAACCAGCATTCAGCTAGCCATTCAGCATATTTTTGCTAGGAGTTAAATAGTTAATGTTTTTCCCCTACACAAAACATCTTGTTTCATGGTCCTACCAATATATCAGTGCCAAAGTGATTTATGAATCTCATAACTGCCCACGGGACCTCTATGAGGGACATAAAAGCAATGCTATTTATCGCTAAACAAATAGAGGCTTCTATAAAATAAAAAAAACATGAAATTTTAATATTCGCTATAAAAACTTGGCCAAAAGTTATCTGCACAAAGTCTGTTTCATTAAAACTGCAGTGTGTGCAATGGACAAGCTGTAAAACAGTAACTCTTTCAGTAGCTACTAGGGTAAGTAGTCTATTTACTTTACTTACATCTGAAGCAGAACTAAAAAGCACTGCAAAATGGGGGTCTACTTTATAAATGTCCTGCTCCAATCTAGGTGAACACATTCCTTAGAGATAGAGTATTACGCCTTTTTAAAGCTAAAAGCTGTGGATTTGTAGCACTAAGGATTGAGATTGCTTCACATTCTGTGATATCCTTCAGCCTATGCCAGCTCACTACCCACATAGTGTAGACAAGGCCACTGTGATTAGATTCTAGACTAGACATGAGGGTGCAGGACATAGTTCTGATGTCAGCACTTTGATTATGACTTTTAGTCAGGTTAGTGCGGGGGTTGAGCGGCAGCTGTCTGGCAGGTGGGCCACGGCTCTGGCTGGTGCACCCCCCAGCAGGATCAAGAGAAGGAATGCTTTAGGGGGGCGCCCCGGCCAGACTCAGGGGCGTTGGTTGGCTGTATCTCTAGACACAACTCGCCCACTTTCTTATCACAGACTCAGACCTGCAATGGGAGAGTGGGGGGGTTCTCGCATCATGATGTCACTGTGGGGGAAGTGTCTTCCCCTTTGAGTGATACAAAGCTCGAGTGGTCCGCAAACTCCAAAAGGTTATGGACCACTGGGTTAGTATATACCTCCACCAGGAGATGTTGGTAGCATGTATAAGTATATTTTCTGTTGTAGGGGTTGTCTACCTCTGTACTGTTTTAAGGAAATTTAGTCATAACTATAGTTCCACAATGAAAAATTGAAAGCAGGCAGGATTATTATTACAGAATGGATAAAAATGTTCCTTTGCAATAAAACACTCCTGTCTGTTTACAATGTGCAGCTCAGTGTACTATACCGGGGGTTAAGTCAATCTGCCAATAAAGATGGCTGAAGATCTGGAACCCAGAAGGGGACCAGGTGAAGGGCCCCAACGACACAGAGACAGAAGGTGAGGGTAAATAAAAAAATGCAATCATACAGACATGTTTATTGTACTGCAAAAAGGGACATGTCTGTCTCTTCTACAATCAAGATTCTGCTTGTTTGAAATGTTTTAATTTTAACACTTCAGTTAAAATTCACAGTTCTGTTTTATTACCATACTCTTTTTTCTTGTTTATTCTAAGGCAACATAACTTGATCACTATTATTATTTAAATAATAAGAAAATCCATTTTGTAAAGAAAATGCTACATACTGTAATTTTGCTATTAATATTTATAAATTATTACACTTTAGATGGTTGATCCAGGTAAACCTTGTAATATTTTTACCTAATGTGGCAAATTGGACCATGCTTTATAAGGGTTTTTTCACCTTTCTTAGGGTTCTGAGCAGTGTTTCTCAACCTTTTTAAGATGGGAAAACCCTTGAAATAACTTTTAGGTCTTCAGAGAACCCCTGCACTATTCATAGTGAAATAGCATGGTGATCAGTAGGAAGAATGCCTACATGAGTTTACTATCGATCAAATGTTTTTGCGTTATTTGTATTTATTTGATTGCTTATTATCTAATATACAGGTATTTTTTTAAAAGGCCTTAATCAACATATTCTGCCTAAATAACTTCTAGGCAGACTGAATCTTCTGTAGTAATGAGTTGCCAACAGATCCCACAAGCACTTTTTTTGCTTCTTATCAGGATCTGGATTTCGGCCTTTGCACGAGGATATCATGGGCACTACAGGCAGCGAATTACTGCCCATGCAGTTTAATAAAGCCTAATATGTGTATAAATAAACATACCCACATTGCTAGTAGTGCCCACTGCCTTCCCCTAAAACCCCAGAGCTGCTACATTTTTGTGCAATGCTACTTGACTGCACACTTTACACACATGTGTACAGTACAGTACTGTACACACATGTGTACAGTAAAGTCATATACTAGGTGTATATATGTGTATATTAGATGTGCAGACAAATGTAAAACTCAGCTTTGCTTCTTTAAAATCTACCACCCAACCTGTGCTTAAGTGTCACCTACATTTATTTGTGCCTGTCCTGCTATTCCTGGATTAGAGCAGGATGTGAAGTGGAATGCAGGTAATATATTTTTAATATAAATGGGCTGCAGTAACCTGATGCTCCTTAACCACCTGGGCGTTACACTGATGTCTAGATTTCTGTACCAAAAGCGGTACACTGTTTTTCATGAAATTTTTTTTTAAATTTTAGACCTGTAACTTACAGAAATATGTCCGAACAAGGGTCTAGTAGATATCATAAATATAAAAAATGTTTAAAACACACAATCATGTAAAAATCAGCTTAAACAAGAATACATAAATAAATGAAAAATACTGAAAATGCGATAATTCAGTATACTGTATAGTAATATATTTTTCTAAAACACCTCCCTAGTGTCCAACCGTTCAACGTCACATACCTATAAACAAAACCACATAAATATATTTTGTATTATTTTGTATTGGATTGGATGCAGGACTTTGTATTGAATCCAATACAAAATATTTGAATTTCCAGCTACGACCCCCATCGACGGGCGCACGCACAGACATCATCAGGAATCGCCGAGGGACGCATACGCGAATGCCGGGTATTCTAATTCTTTCCGTACTTCCATGCAAAAAGTGTTACATTTTTTGCATGGAAATTTATTTTAGATAGTAGGCTATAATTCACTGAATTACTCAATAATTACTTATAATTCACCTAATTACCGCATAACTTTTATAAAACATAAAAAAAATCTTTAAAAAAAAAAATCTTTAAGAAAAAGTTTTAAAAAAAAATAGTGTATAATCTAATGTAACTGTACAGTAGCTTATATAATATGTATATAATACAATTATATATATATTATATAAAGATTTCTTTGTATTGGACTCAATACAGCTTTTTTGTATTGAGTTCAATGCAAAGGATTTTGAATTTCCCGCCCCGCCTCCTGGCCGCACTGACGCATGCAGCGACGTCACCGGGAAACCCCGGTGATCGTCACTGCACTGGCCGGATGAAGACAGAAGAGGACGGACGTGTCCGGAGGAGCTGCGCGGAGAAGGTGAGTATTTTTTTTTTTCGATCAACGCTGGACAGAATGGATCATCGCAGCGGGGACCAGGTAAGTGAGGGGATTTACGGACAGTGAGAAAAGTTCGGGTTTATCGATTTTTTGCAAAATCGATCAACCCGAACCAAGGTCGGGTTTACCGGCCGGGTGGTTAACACTAAATATAGCGTGTTGCAGTGTACTTGTTAGCATTGCACAATTGTAAATGTGAATCTGTACTTTGTCCACTCAATGCAAAAAAATAGGTTACCATGATAGCCCCCTTCCCACTTTGATACTCATCTTTTTCTTATCCCTAATACCCCCTGGCCGATCCGCAGCGGTAAATAGGGAACACTCCCTGAAGGGAAATCCCTCTCCTCTGCAATGCACATGAAGGAAAAGGGATTTCACTTCAGGGGGCGTTCTCCGGTGGGGGCAGAGCCATTAGGGCGGGACTCAGAGTCCGGCCTAGTGTGCTCCCGTCCACCCCTGAAATGGCCTAGTGGCCATAAAAGTTTGCCAACCCCTGCTCTAAACTGTGTGTTGAGTGTATGCTTGGGTAGTGAGATAGCTTTTAAAACAGTTTTTTGGCCTAGGTGAAAAAAACTATTAATATTTCCCTGCAGGTTGTACATTATTGATTTTAGTTACCTAAATTGTTCTTGTTTTTTTGTATTTAGTGTGTGTCAGTGCTTTAAGGGAGTCTAGGCTTCCAGGGCTACACCTTTAAAAAGGAAGGGGATATGTTCAAAATATACCGGCTCTCCAAATATTTATTGCAATGTATACCCCAGTCCCTGTAGGACTAGAATTAGGGACCACACTTTGCAAAGGTGCCTTAATGTTGAAGTGGCTTTACATGTGGAAAACATGTAACATTTTAATATAGTTTAATTAGTTATTTTGCTGTAGCAAGCTGGACTGGGTACTAAGGAAGTTTAATACAGTTTAATTTTATACATAAGGTTTTATACAAGCAATTGACATTTAAAGCAAACTTTGAACCAACTGGGCAATCTGAAGCATTATTTTTAGGTTGTAAATTTATCAGGTCCTGTCATTTTAATGCCAACAGTAATGCATTGTGGGAATAACTTTTCCACATTGCCAAAAACTTCAGTAAATAAAGACATGAAGACAACACTGTCCCCAAAAGAGTTCCCTGTGAATATGTGTGAATTGTGTAATTTTCATTTCCAGCAAGCACATGGCAGCGGAAAATATCAGCCACCTCATGGGGCTGACCACCTCACAAATAACACTATCTTAGATATACAGTGATGGAAAGGTTACAGGCAAGATTAAAGTACGAGTAGGATAAGGAAATAAAAGGTCAGCCAGGAATATCCAAATTGGATAGCAGTAGAAATGCATAAAAATTAGAGGCATTACCAAAATGTCTTACATATAATAGTGACTTTAAAATATTCCAATTATGATTGTACAGAGCCTGTGTTATTTTTATAATTAGATTTGATATAGCTTTCAGAAGTGGGTCAGCTAAAGTACAATGTTCACTGGAAGTCATTTGTAGAATTAAGCACAGTTACATTCACATGTTCATTTTATTCCCATATAATAACACTACTTAAAACTTTAGCAAAGTACTTTTTATAACACATTCTCACAGAACATTTTTGTGCAGTGCATGATCAGATTTTAAATTGGTGTCTGGCCTTGGTTTAGCCGAAATTGTGCTATATTGTAGTTTTAAAAGTAAAGAACATTAACCACATCAGATCTTATACCTGTATACACATTTATGGACTAAAGCAGTTAATATTTCCACTATGGGACTATTTACTTACATATTATTACCTAAGATAACAAAGTAATAAACACACTGGGGTTGATTTACTAAAGAAATATAGACTGTTCACATTTTAAAATGAATTATCACCCTACAAGGTATATTTTACTTCAAACGGCCAATCATGTGCAAGAAAATTCCTGTTTTTATGAATTTTATGTTAAGCACGTTAAGATTTTCTTTGCAATGTGCATTTTCATTGTATTTATTAAACTAAGTAATATATCCATTGCAAGGAGATATTTCACCTTTGTAGGCGAACAGTCTAAATTCCTAAAATCAGCCACATTAACTTGACATTTGAAAAAAACTAGGCTTTCTTTCATAAATATTGTCTTTATTTATTATTTTATTTGCTATGAAACCTATAGATGAAAAGGCATCATTTAAAAAAAAAATATTTTTTGAATAGTGCTAGTTTTAGAAAAGTAGTGTTCTTGTAAATAACAAGTATATATTTTATTCTCCTTTTACATGACAATAAATTTATGTATTGCATATATAAATTAAAAAAGAATCTTGCTCATTTCTGATGAAAAAAATGAAAACAAAATTAATTGTAAAAAGTCCAGCCTTCAGTCCTTTAGTATGTCAACCCTATTGAATTAACTCAAAGACACTAATTACCAACTAGCAGAATATCTGCTACTATCATTTTACATAGGAGCAGCTGCATTTATAGTCATTATAGTCAATCCTGCTGTGAAAAACAAAGCAATTCATGGCTGTCATTTTGACAGTCAGTAATTGCCAGTAATAGCAGCAGGGGAAAAGTGACAGGGGGAAATGTGCTAGATGTAAAAGAAGCATCCTATCAGGTTTTTTGTGCCTCATCTCCTATATTTGGAATACTGGTAATATTCAGAATGGGCACAATTCTGGAATAAATGAGAGAGAGATTTTGCAATAAAAATTAAGGAAATATTAGACAGGCAGCTTGATTTGCTAAATTGCAATCCAAAGAATATTCATTTTCCTGCCTGACATCACTTATGTTACTATCTTAACGTTTTTTAAGAATTTATGTAAAATAGACATATTACTATCACCCCATAAAATGTGTGTGAACATAAAAATAGACGTAAAAGTAATCACTAAGATCTTAAACAAGCTGTAATGCATTCATGTATGTTCAAACATTTTCAACATTTTCAACATTTTTAATCTGCAGATTTCTTTAAAATAATACCTGTCAATTTTTGTCAATATACTTTTTATCTCTTTTTCTTTTCACTAGTCGTTCTGCATTTTCACTGTATGTAACATTCTATTTTAGTTTCACCTTTCCTGCTCTTTCAAAAAAGCTTAAATTTGCACAGTGTGGTTTATTGAAGGATAGGAGGGTTTAGCTACATGTCAAGCTACTCACAGGCTAAATGTAAAAATAAAGTGAAGAATAGCTAGGAAGAACAAGTGTTAACCAGGCACGCATTTATTTCAGGGATAATACAATCTGCATATTTGTTATCCATCTCACACTTCACCCTACATTTAGAAGGAAATAAATGGCATTTGCTGTTTTTATGTGTTGCAAAGAAATCTCTATGCCTCCTGAATACACACAGGTGTATTGGTGAGGTTTAGATGTTGTCAGTTGTGTCCCATCACTACTAAATATTCTATAGTTTAATAGTAGTGATTGCCAAAAATTGTCCAAATATTTCACAGAATTAGTGAATTACAAAAATTCCGTACTATTTACCAACACTGTTGATATGGAGTATAGTTGTGATAACCTCAAGAAACCCTTTTGGGATTCACAATATTATACTAAAAAAATAAACAGATTTTCAAGGTATGTTCCCTTACCACTACTGTGTGAATAATGACATCAGCGGCACTGAACACACCTAACACAACTAAAAATACATTTTTTGTTGTTTTTTAGATATTTGAACGCTAACATGTAGTTAGGAGAATCCTCCACCACCATGCCAAGGGCTTGTACAAAGCTTATATTACAATTGGTGCTTTGATCATCTTAAGTACAACACATACAGTATTATTGAAATATATGTAAACCAACTAAGTATGCATATTACAACAAATGAATGTAATGTTGTTTATAATTTCTAGCAAAAGGGACCCAAGTGTTTTTAATGTGAATACATAATTGAAAAAATATAATATTGTGACATAAATAGATTGTAATTAACATTGGAGTAATTGGAAGGTGAGTAAAGTTGTAAAAAGATGTTGTAAGCTATAGAAAATAACAGCAGTTTTTAAAAAAACATTTTTAGCATTTGTTTAGTATCTTTTTCTAGTCTTTCTTATTTTTTGTAATGAGAATACAGAAAGAAAAGATGGAATACACAATAAAAAATGTAATTATCTGGACCCCAAAATGGTCAGAAACTGAGACGAAAATAATAGCATGGGTATTTTCTCTCTACAGAGACACTTGGAAATATATATATGAATCCAGACTTTGCCAATAACTAATTTACCAGTTTTGATGTAATAGAGCCCATTTTTATTATTTAAGTATAAAAACACAACAGAACAGAACAAAGTATTAATAAAGTATAAAATAAATTTTTAGGTAAAGCTGAACCACTGTACAATCATATTAACCCTAGCAATTGTTTCATTTATTCTGTTTTGTTGAGGTCTGTTTTTAGAATTACAACACCAGTATGAATAAGATGTTGGAATTGTATTTCAGACAGGCATATTTGCATTCCCTGTACCTCCGAGCTTTGTAATGTTTTCTTCATATAGCAAATGCAATATATAAGTCATGTTTTAGCTGAGACAGATACCTGGATTCATAATCACCTCAAATGCCTTCAATTCAGGACAAGACAGGTTTTGTCTTATACACTTTTGTTTATTTCCCTATGCATGAAATTGTTAAATGGTTGCACCAAATGTGTAATTTATTTCCTCTAAATGGTTTACAGAACATATACCAGCATAGGTTTGCTTTAGTTAGCGGGGAGCAAACATTACCAAACGTAGAATTGACGTGTAATTGACATAACATTTTCTGATGAACCAACACATGTAATCATGGATCACTGCTGAACTGGAAAATAGACTATATAGTCTAAAAAAACTTGACTGTGTTTTAAGAAACTCTCCAATACATCAGTTGTATCCTGATTAGAGTCTAAGGAAGTTAAGCATAGACAGAAAAGCCATTTTGTAGAAGGCTAGAACCCCTGTTAACACTATTTGCACAATTTATTAAAGTATTTTAAGACTGGAGAAGATAGACTATCAAAGGAGAACCTGGATGATCCAGCAAACCTGGGATGGGTCTGACCCAGGATTGAAAACATTTGCCAACTAATATCAATTTGTTTTTAAGAAATCTATTCCAAGCTTGCTGGATCACCCAGGATCACATAGGACAGTCTAGCTTCAATATATAAGATCCCTTGTATGCTGTAGTGTGGTAAACTGCAAGAACAACTCTTTAACAGAAGATAAGAATAAAACAGTACATGGATTTTATTCCTTCTCCACTCTATTTAAAACAAGAAAAGCAGTTTTGACTGTACTTACAATTTTACAACAGTTTTTTTTTTCATAAATGTATACTTACCCCATCCAATTCCATAATAGTAAAGATGTTTGCTCTCCTCTGAACCGAACACTTTGATCACCATGCTGTAGAGATGCAATCCTTCCACCAGCATCCAAGCAAAAGCACTTAGAAAGAAGAAGTGTAGCAATATTGCAGCAATTTTGCATGGCAGCTGAAAGGAAACATAAAGAGTACACATGTTAGCAGGTAGATTCAAATATTGTGTTCCCTTGTGGTTGTCATCCCTATTATTTTTCACACTGTTCACCTTGTCTGGGTTTCATATACCAGTTTGGATGGATAAACAGCCACATCTGTTACTTATATTAGCTAACAGTGAACTGTAAATATTGAGAATGCAGCTTTTTTCAGATATGATTTTATGTCAGACTTCTGCATGTTAAAAAATATTCCTTTGCCAGTCACTGTTGGTTGGAATTTTATTTTCCTAAACTAAGGGGAGATAAAGCACCATTTCAGATTCAGCAGGAGAAACTCATGTAATGTGTAATAATGTAATCGTTTTTGGTTTACTTTTTTGAATGGAAAGTACTAATATACTAATAGTCAACCTAGTTTAATTTTAATTGTTTTGATGATTCTTTTTTCATATTTTTTTGTTTTCATTTTATATATATTTATATTTTGATATATGTGTACATGTTTTGTTTTACAAACATGTAAAACATGACAAAATGATTCCAGGGCACTGGGGATAATCCAAAGAGATACAACTAGAGGCATGTTTTGATTAAAATCCTAAACAGAGCTGTCCAATGAAGGACTAATCTATCCTCATTAACTTGTGTGCAGAAATTTCAACTGGAGCTATTGAGCTTAGGAAAAAACAGACATTTCAATTAATTGAAAGTAAGACAAAATTAAATATGTTTAACCTCCTGGGAGGTTCATTTCTCTCCAGTTTTGTATGTCTAAAAGCGGTACATTGTTTTTCATGAAAATTTATTTTACAGTATAATTTATTAGTATGAGTATAATAAAGTTTGAAACACAAAATCATGTTGAAATAATAAATTGCAAAAAAAAAGTATACTCATACTAATATATTATACTGTAAAACAAATATTCATGAAAGACAATGTACCGCTTTCACAAATAAATCCACTGTATTGTATTCAATACAGTTTTTTTGTATTGCATGCAATACAAATAGATTTGAATTACGCGCCCCACCCCGAACAGAACGTCCGCACGCAATGACGTAACAGGGCCATCCCGGTGACTCGAGTGCAGAGAACTCCGGCCGGAGGAAGAGAGAAGACGCAAAGGAAGACACGGGACGCTGGTGGATCAGGTAACACGCGATTTACTATCATTTTCCATAGGTTTACCTACCCCGAGTAAGACTCGGGGTTACCACTTCCAGCTTCTTTTTTTCTACCCCGAGTCAGACTTGGGGTTACTGCTGCGGGGGGGGGGGTTTAAAAAACTAAACTGCTTTACTTAATTGCCAATTTTGTCACATAAATTTATAAGTTAAATATGAAATAGAAACAAAAAGGTAATTACCGTATTAAACTTAAATAGAGTCACGTTCCAACTCCTTGTACTGCAATGCTTTAACTCTATCTACAGTGGGGAGCCTTATGATCCTTAATAATTACACTGGGGAACAATTTTGAACAAATTTTTTGTTGACTTCAATTTTTAATCTTATTTACACTAAGATAGGTATTCTGATTCTGAAAGTCCAGTTTGTTTTCTTCTACCGCGTCAGGTCTTTTTCTACCGCTTATATTAATGCGATTACTGTAGTGTGGATTTGTATATGCTATTCATTTACACGCAAGAAAGTGTGGTCAGAGGTTGTGCACTGTTCTACGTAGTGAATAAGCAAAATTTATTTTTCTGCTTACTTACGTATTTATTTTCTTTCAGATCATGTCTGGCTCTGCTGTTTCTCGTTGCAATTGCCTAAACAACCCTGATTCATTCTGTTATATCTGTGGCAGTTTCACCATTCCTAGTCAAAGGGCAAACATCAGCACATTTGTAGAGCAAACCTATTTGGCATTTTTCAAAGTTAAACTTGGTGATCAATAAACGTCTTGGGCACCTCATAAGGTGTGCAGTGTGTCGAGGATTTATGCATGTGGACAAAGGGAACACCTGTTAAGATGCCATTTGGTATACCTATGGACTGGCGGGGGCCAGTAGATCATTTCAGTGTCTGTTAATTTTGAATAGTGAAAACTTCAGGATATAACAAGAAAAATGTAACATATTCTAGTCTACCATCGACTATAAGCGCAGTGGCTCATTCAGATGAAATCCCAGTGCCGGTTTTCGTTACACTACCCTCTCTTGAAGAACATGATTATGGTAATAAATTGAATGACAACAATGATGAAGAGTTTGAAATTGAAGAGGACTCTGTTCGTAAGGGGTTTGATCAGCATGAGTTGAGTGATTTGGCACGTGATTTGGGACTATCAAAGAAGGTTTAAGAACTCCTAGCATCAAGACTGCGTAAAAAAAAACTTACTTGAAATAGGAACAAAGGTATCGTAGTTTTGAATCAGAGAAATTGCATTTCTGCAGTACTTTAGAAATGACAGTGGCTTTGTATATTGCCATAACATACCTGGTTTAATAAAGGAATTGGAAATTCCAATCTATGGGGTTTATTACATCAATGGCAACAAAAGTCTGTTATAAAAGTAAAATAGAGAAAAAAATTACTATTTACACTTGCTTTGGTTTTGCTTGCTAAATATATTCTCTAGCTTTGATTGTTTTACATGCTTAGTTTATATGATATTTTCGCTAATGAAAAATATGGAAAGGGATTCATAATTTACAGAATATAGACACATCAGAAGAAATAATGAATGGGATTTGAATTATGAATCTTAATATTATGATGGGGTGGGGTCACATTTTCCTTAATACATTTTCATCCTAATGGAGGATCATATGGTATAATGGGCATAGAGCTGATAGACAGAAAATGTACTATTTTATTGGATGAACCGGTTTAAGTCACCTATTATAGTTTCTGTGCTTCACAGCCTGTATGAGTGGTTGTGTATTAGGCAACACTAGATACAGACACTTGATATATAGCAGGGAAGCATTGGACACTTTCTCTGACCCTCTTCCTGCATGTGGCAGTACCCGGTGATGCAGTTGGGTGCACAAGTTTGAACGCCATCATGACCCCTGGGGTACCAGTGGAAGCCTCTTGCTGGATAATTGCATACTCTTCCCTTGAAAGCTACCCTTCCTGGTGCCCTGTGATGTGTTCTGCACTCATTCTGTTGCTGACCACCTGTTGCTGAAAATACCTGAAACTAAGCCCTGTTTAGGCATGTATTGGTGACTGCAACCTAGCACCCACCAGCAGCACAACATCCTCACCATCAAGGACTCTAGAAAAGACCTGACAGGTATAAGTAGCACCAAGCCACAGACTACCTAAAACCAAGTTCTAAGGTCCAGCTAAGCCTCCACTTTACAGCTCCTTCCAGTCCTTTTTTACTATCATTCTGCTGGAAAGCTCATATTCTATTTCCTTACAGTCAATGGCATACTTGGGACAGTGGTTGAGAAAACCAGTTGTGGAGTGTGTAGACATAATCGGTAGACAGGTGCCCCGAGTCAGAAACTCCCACCTTGCACCTGTGCACCATGCAGAGGTCCCATGCTCACTTTTGGCTCTGTGACACATGCCAAGGAGAAGCCTGGGAGCACTTATCATCATTCTAAGCTTAGATCTCCTTTTGAGGAATGAGAAGTTACCGTAGATTTTTGAAAGTACAGATTAACAGACTATTGTTGGGGGGAATTTTTCTTTGCCTATATATTATTTACACATTGCAATGACGAACACCACCTGTTGTGAAGAAAACTGTCTTTAGGATTAAGGGGATGAGGTAGGAACATTAAGACTATTATTAGAATTTTAGTGCTTGGCCTCTACATCAAAGCACTTTCCAAAGCTAGCCATTACTAATTGGAATAAAGTACACAGGGGCCAGTAAAAAGCATCAGCAGTGACAAGACACATGAGGAATACATTGGGGTAAAACACTAATACATATAGGAACAAAGGCATTTCATAGAGAGAAAGAAAGATAAAATAATTAAGCACATTAGTAAAAGAGCACGAACTACCAACTAGAATCAAATATTAACATTCTCTCTACAAAGTATTTAAATGTAGGCCATTCGACGGCGAGAAAACACATTGCTATAACATTATGTCATGGCAAAATAACCTTAAGCAGTCAAAATACTTGCTTCACAGCATGCTAAAATAAAGCATATTAACTGTGAGGTTAGGTTCCTATAATAGGTAACAGTATGAATATAGGCTTCCTCCTATTTAAGTTTGGAAAATATGAATAATGAAAAGTGTCTGTTTTCTGTGGCTTTGGTATTAGTGTTATAGGAGATTACCATTGGAGAGTACATTTTTAATGGTTTTGTTTTTCAGACTTTCTGCACACAGAGCTAATGAAGCAGCAACCACGCTAGCTAGATTAAACATTTAACATTTTGTAACTTTGAGAATATTGCCCTTGTAGATTGTCACCATATCCATAGCTAAAAGAAGTTTAAAAGGGACAATCACGCCAGGTTTTTTTGTAATGTGATACTATAAAGTCAAATAATTTCTAATTCATTGGAGTGGGAAAGGGACACCTTTCGTACAATTTGTGTTAGTAAAGGACACAACTCTTTGCCCCTAGTCATGTAAACTATACTGGATTTTCACACTAATGCTAAAATGGCCACAGAAACCCACTGGACCTGATTTATTAAAGCTCTCCAAGGCCGGAGAAGACACACTTTCATCAGTGAATCTGGGTGATCCGAAAAACTGGACCTGGTCAAGGATTCTAAACATTTGCTAGCAAATTAATTGTGCCAGATCACCCAGCTGAATGTGTATCCTCTCTGGCCTTGGAGACATTTAATAAATCAGGCCCACTGTGTTTTGGGGAGGATTTCATAAATGTAATGCTTTACATTTTGCTCTCTCAAACTAAAATCTTCCCACAACATGAAGAGATTTTTTCTTACATGCTAGTTCATGATAATCCCCATAAACTTGTACGGTCTTTGGCCAGCATACATGCTTTTCCTGTATCAGGCCTTGTTATGTTCATGTAGCACTATTCTCATTGTATGAATCAAGGGGTGTAGTCGTAAAAAAAGAAAAGGGGGCACGGCACATGCCCGCCCCACTACACCCCTGTCTTTGTGTCACTCAAAGGGGAAGAAACTTCCCCCAGAGTGACCTCATGATTCGAGAACCTGTCCACTCTCCCATCGTAGGTCTGAGCCTGCAATGGGAGAGTGAGCGGGTTGTGTTCAAAGACAACCCGCCCACCTCCCTGAGCCTTCAAGTCCATACGGGAAACATGGCCCGCGGCTCTGGTTGGTGCACCTTCCCCCCCAGCAGGGTCCCTCTACTGACCCGGGTGGGGGCGGACCGGCCAGAGCCGCAGACCACCAAAGAATTCTTTGCAAAACACGCGTGCCCATTCCCGAAAAAAGTGAGGGCATGGCATTCCCACCCCACTACACCCCTGTATGAATCCCACCCCCATCATCCTTAAACCAAATAAATTGGAGGCAATTGTGGATGATACCATGCTCTTGAGTGCATTAATATGCTCCAAAAGAAAAAAAAATATTTCCTTTTGAATTCTGTGTTGAACTGTGAGAATTCATTGAATTATTGGTATACAAAACTTCTGAGACCATAATTACAGTCACACTTACATTGCTAAGCAGCATGTCCTTAGCATGGCAGGTTATGAAGCTCAGCCTGTTCACACCCCAAGGCTTAATCTCTTTTAGCCCAGTACCATTATTGTTCCTATTATTTGCACAACTTCTATACATGGCACATACATTTTGATAAATGTGTACAGTTCCTCAGCATTTTTCATTTATATCCATGACTGGTATTGAAAACATTTTTTTTTTAAACTAGCATGTAGTTTGAGTTTGCAAGTGTCCATTTTGCTGCAATCAGCCACTGCTTTTTCTAAGAAACTGTATTCAAAAATATAATAATAACAAGCAGTAGATACCTAAGTATAAGATACATAAGTATAAGAGTGCACATGTATTATTTCCTGCAAGCAGAAGCTCAATGGTACATAAATATATCATTGGAACAGTTTATTCACCCCATATCCTCAATGTGAAGATTAGAAAAAATTCCACTGCTCCTGATATAGATCTCCCATTGTTATCAATATATAAAGCTGGCTTTTCTTTTTCAAATGGCTCACACATTATCGCATTGATATTATCAATACCCTGTAAAAGACAGTATGAATTACATAGATGGAAGGTTATTATGGCTGTCCAAACCATAAATATACTTTATATGTTTGGACTAAAAATTATGATTGTTCCAATATTTTCTAATCCTTTGCCTGGTGAATTTCAAAATAATAAAACTTTCTACAAGTAATGAGGACCAGATGATGGAATGATACATTTAATAAAGAGTAACCTTTTTGTAAATGAGTTTCTTTATATCTGTTTAACTCACTGAAGTCTGAAAAGAAAGATTACATTCATTATGACTATCTTTAGGCAGATATAAATGGTGTATTTCAGGTGACAAAGAGATTATTATTATTATTTTTATTAATATTATTGTTAATAATATTTTTTTATTATTAATAATAATAATAATAATAATAATATTATTAATAATAATAAAAATAAACAAGATTTGTATAGCACCAACATATTACACACCAATGTACATTATATAGGGGTTGGAAATGACAGACAGATACACACAGTAACACAGGAAGAGGAGATCTACCCATCATTTAGGTGATCATGAAATTGGCTACCATCATGACTTGTTATGTCCCGGCATTATGTGTGTGTAAATGATGGCCCTACTGTAATAGAGTTTTGGTTTTATTGCAATTCTCTCAGAGAAACATTGATGTGGTTATTAAAGCTAAATAAAGGCAACCATTATAAATGTAATGTAGAGGCTGTAATTAAAAACAAAAATCTAAGTAGTCTGTTTTTCTATCTTCTCTACCTAGTTTACTTTACTTTAGTCATCCTCACTTGTCCCAGACTTATCTGCATTCTAAGGCTGCAACCTTCTACAATATTGACAATCTACTGCTGAAATGATCTTTTTCTGGTCTACAAAGTTGATCTCCCTAAACGTTGTTTCTTCTTCTGAACCAGACCCCCTTAGACTTTCATGTCTTTCCCCCAAGCCAGCACTTTGTGAGCACCTGTTTTCAAGTTTCCTTTGCTGTACCACAGAATACTTTCCCAGTATATTAAAACGAGAAGATTCATGGCAGGATCAACACAAAGAATCATTTTCTGAACTTGTTTTACTTTCAAAGATACAGCTATGGGGACTTTTCATGCATTCCAGGGAAGTACGTTTTTTGTCTAGACACATGACTTTAAAAAGAACATGAAGCTCTTGAATAGAATTAATTAGAAGCATGTCCATGCTGCATATTTAGTAAAAGCCCCCTTTGGAACACAAGATGTGTTAGGTACAATGAAGTGAGCATCTGGTGTGCCCTTTTACTAATGTAGAACATATTTTCTGCCAATAGCAATTAGAAATGGATCCCTGTGTATAGTTATATGCCTTTCCTTCAACAGTGTAAAGTCATATTTCTGGCTAAAATGTCATTTGTTTAATAAATCATTCTGACAACATCCCCTTTGCTAAGATGGATTGTATATCTAAACACAAAGTAACACCAACCAGTTTTAGCAATGTGGGAGGAAATCATGCTTTGGGGACTGCTGAATAGAATACTTGGTAAATGGAGCCTATTGCCTCCTTGGTTTGGCAGTCTAAGAGCATTACGACATTCAAGCACTGGCCGCAGATATCCAAAGAGCTTATTGAATCTGCTTGGATCCTTGATATTTAGTTATGCTACATTTGGCTAGATGACTCCAAATACAATTGGTTTGTGCAACAAACATTTCTTTTGGCTTATTTTGATAGACTTTACTTCCAAGTTTGTATTTTTGGCAGATACTTAACAAGTTTTACTTTTAAAAAGGGGGGGGGGAGACTCAAGTTGTACAAACAAAAATTACATTTTTCTAGAAAATCAACTCTGCTTCTGTTGTTTTAAATGTCAAATAATGAAGCTTTCCAGCTCTGTGTTACTTTGACATTATAGTAGGATTAAACAAACTCCAAAGTCAATGTGATATTTGATCTAAAAAAATGTCAAAAGTAACCAGACAAATTGTCCTAAATTCTAGTATGAATTTTGCAAAAATACTGGTATACAAAACATACAGATTGGTAGGAGTAAAGAAAACTGTGCATAATGCTATGTCTATCTAAACATTCTGTAGACAGATCTGGGTCTGTGCCCCAAACTAGAGGATAAACTATTATTAAGTGTTTTTATTTGTATATTTGTACTGTTTTTTCTCTGCAGCATGCCGGTCTTGGGATACATATTGTAACTGAGCTTTTGGGGGAGAATTATCTACTGAGCAGATATTCTAGCAACCCTTTTTGTCAGATATACAAAAAAGTTTTTTTATTGTAGGTATTAAAAAACATTCTGATGTCTTTAATATAACTCATGTCCCTTTTGGTATAGATAGGCTGGGTATCAACACCGGGTATGGAAGAATAAGGGAGAGGATGTTTTTCTGTTTACCTCATGGTGCACTTTACAAAATTGTTTTCCTGACATCTGATTTGCTCTGTGGTGTTTTTCTTTTACACCTGGCTGCCCCATTATCTGTTGTAAGTTGACACATCTGTTAACACCCTCTTCTGCTGTCCCTGTCTGAATATTTAAATGTAGATCTACTGGTCTTAGCACCATTCACTTTTTAGGCTACTTTACACAACTCACATACATGGAGCATGAGATGAAGGTTACCTGCTAGAAATCATGTGACTGCAGTCTTACCTAGAAATACCTGACCAAATACTCTGACCAATCTGGCCAAAATGGATAATGCCAACCCTACATTAAAATGTTTGTGAATTCCTTAAATAAACCTCATTTATGTGCTACTTGGTGTGAGACGATAACTGTCTGTGCTGTTACCAGGTACATTGTTCCCATTTCTCTCAGATACCACCAACCACCTCATACACACACCAATGTAGAGAACAGATACCCTTCCCCTACAAACACCAATATGAAGATGAACAGAATCACCAGGTAAAAACAAATAAAAAAAATCCTAGAAGGAAAACAAACACAGTTTTGACCACATCTAAGAACTTGTAAGCAGCAAAAGCATATTACATTCATATTTTCAGGATTTGAATTGCTTTATTATTGAAGTAAGTAGATTTGCTTCCATTAACACTGATGACATTTTCCTAGATAGTATAAACCATTCAGTGTATAATGTTTTTTCTCTGAGCTGTTCCTTACAATAAATATTTATTAGTATGTAGGCAAAAAAAAAATATTATTGTTCGAATGATTTTTAGGCAAACATTTAAGACAAGAAGTCGTACACATACCGTCCCAGGTACAAAACGAAAGCTGACCAGTAGCAGGATCTGGGCAACAAGAATGGCAAATGAAAGGTTGGCATGGATATGATACCTCTGGTTTCGGATTGTGCTCACAGAGCTGTATTAAGAAAAAGAAAATCAATTAATATAGTAGTTATTATTACATAGTATTTATATAGCACCATCATATTATGCAGCACTGTACAAAGTCCATAGTCGTGTCACTAACTGTCCCTCAAAGGGGCTCACAATTTAATGTCCCTACTATAGTCACATGCCATTAACACAGTCTAAGGTCATTTTTTTGGGGAGGGGGGAGTCAATTACCCTAACTACATGTTTTTTTGGGAATGTGGGAAGAAACCAGAGTACCCGGAGGAAACCCACACAGACACGGGGAGAACCTGCAAACTCCATGCAGATTGTGTCCTGGCCGAGATTCAAACCTGGGACCTAGAGCTGCAAAGGCCAGAGTGCTGTCCACTGAGCCACCGTGCTGCCTAGTTGCAACGACTATGCTAATATGTAATAACTACATTACTTATTTGTATTTATTTTTAATACCAAGGTGTGAACTCAAAAGAATAAACTTTCCTGGTGCACCTGTTTGGCTGTGCAGCACACCTAGCAATGAAAAGTGCATTATGGTGCACTGGATTTGCTGCATGATTTGTTGGTCATTACAGTTTTTATATATATATATATATATATATATATATATATACATACATTTACATATATACATTTTGGATTCTGGACTTTCCTGCAATTAAGCAAAGCAGCCTTTTCAGCTCCCACTTAAGTCTTTGACTGGAGAATTAGGAACATAATAAGCACACTGGAAAGGTCAGTAACAACCTGAACCATCCAGAAGGATTAAAGCAATATCTCTAACAAAATACCATAGCAAAAGCTGTTACTGGAGAAAGTAGTGGTCATTTTTTTTTTTGCAGTAATAAAATGAACATATTACAACTGATGACAGGGTCTCTTTATTAGAACCAAAAAGCTGTTTACTGAACCACTAGAGCACTGCCAAGCCCTCATAAAACAGAAAGAACCTGCATGTCTCACTTTCATTACACATCCAGAAGATAGGTTCATTCCCTCTTTAGGATAGATGCATGCAAATCATTTCTTTATGCCCCTGGGTCTGTACATCCTGAAATGATAATTTATCATACAAATACAACCTGATGTTACAAACTATTTAATTCCAAGCTGCATGACTGTTTCATACTAGTTAGCCATTATCAGTGCAGCATATAGAACCTTTTTGTTTAGGAAAGCTCTGCTCAGCTTTGTAGTGAGTGGTACAGTGGAAAGCTTAGATGTTTATAAACTCACAATACAATAACCTTTCTGGTTATACTTATAATTTCAAACTATATTTAACAGTGTAAAAATGAGCCAACGTTAAAAGAACTGATCATTTTCCTTTGCTACCTTTGAATTGGTGGGGTCTTGGTCTACCGATTCATTCCAATATGAAAGTGTAGCTCTTACATGTCAGATCCTTCCAGATTATCAGGATACAGCTTATCTCTAGTGACATGGCATTTGGGAGAGGTATTGTACAGTGAAGGCTGTTTTATCTAGTCATATCTATCAACAGTGAATAAACTGTTGTTACTGGAATAAATGGACTCTCATTTTGCATGAGTTTGATTTTCTTATGCCAGAGTTGCCAATTTTTTTTAAAAAAGGCAAGGCGTGGTTTGAATTGTGTGCATGGCATGCCGCACTATTAGCATCTATAAAGGTGGAGTAATTATCTGTATGATCTACTGGGAAAATTTCTGTTCACTTTCTGTCCTCGGGAACATAAGAAAAGGGGAGGAAAAGGAATTCTTCATATCTTGCTGTGGTGACAACTCTAGATTTTTGGATTTCCCTTCAATTTTTGTCCTGATGACAAAGGTCTCCAGAGCCTTCAGGGATAACAGCAATGACCTTCATTCAAAACAATTCCTATATAAAACTAACAAAAAAGTGTTGCCTTTCTATACATTTTAAATTGATGCATTGAGAGCTGTCACAGACCCCAGACAGCTTTGTAGCACAATACCCATTTTGGCATTTACCATAGGTGTCAGATGGGCAGCCCAGACCTTTCTACCATTTTGCTTCTTTCCAGTTCTGACCAATACCATTACAAGATGGGAGCTTTTCATAAAAGAAGATAGGATCTTGCCATAGACGTTCTCACAGAAAGTCCAGTGGCAGAAACATATTTGTTTCCATAGTGTGGGGGGTTGGCAAAGAATTCTAACATGGAGCACACTTTAGTTTAATTCCTAAAAGCTGGAAAAATCAGATGAAAAATTTGTTTCGCGACAATGCACCCAGGGCTAAATATTGCTTCTTAGTGGGCTTATCCTCTGTCTAAAACTTTCAGAGCTTCACCATCAAGTATGAGGTCTACTGCCTCATGCCTAACCTTCAAATTGATTACCATTCTGCAATAAATATATTGTGTTATTTATTGTGACTTCTAAAAGTATCTTACTGCCATGGCTACTAACTATCCAGAAAAATAGACTGGCTCTTCTTCAGAAAGCAGCACAGGTTCTTCTGCCAGAAGTAATGAGCCTCAGGGAAGCCGTATCAGTGTGATTTACTATTATCAATTGGTTAAAACGTTGCCTTCACTCTCCATGAATATCTGTGATCCCTTAAATGCAGCCAACTGTCCTCCCATTTTGTGTTAACATTCAAACAGCCTCCAGTGACAATCTAATGAAACTTTTCCACCCTGGCAGGCGAATGCCACAGTGCAGATGGTATTCATAAACAATTCATCAACACATCCAAAAGTCCGGTGGGTCAAAACCTTCTGCTAAACATGTTAAATGTCCATGGATTAATCTAAAATGCTGCTTTTCTTGCCTCAACGGTTTCCATTTTTTCAGCCGGCACAATATACTAATTCACTGAGATCACTCTGCATGGGGAATATTAAATCGCAGCCCTTCCTTCAGCTGCCTCCCAAGAACAATTCTCCTTCTGTCTCATGCTAGTGAGTAAAAATCACTGTATATAAATTGGAGCTGTAATGGTGATGTGCGTTGGTTCTAACATTTTCTTTAAAGCATTGTCTAGTTTGCATGATGATATTTCAGCGATTCTAAAGCTCTAACAACCTTAGTGAGAATCTGATGTGTCAGAGTAACTTGAATTTCTGATCATTGTTCTTAAAGGTACATTTTAACAAAATTGTTGTAATAAACTCACATGAACGCAGCCTATTTGCCAAGGCAATTTTCTTCCTAGCACTCATCTGCTTATCTTTTCTATTACCTATGGCTGCTATCATCCTCATTTTATGAATAGTTCTGAATTTGAACCTGCAAAAAGGCAATGTATTCTTTGGTTCCAGGCAACACCTGCAGTGCATGTGATCATGGACTACTCTTGTGCCCCCTCCCCCCAAAAATAAAAAATAAAAAGGGTTCTATAAATGAAGTCATAAAGCAGCAACATTCCCTAATGCAGATTTTTCCAGGTCCATGTGTTTTAATGGTAGTAATTGATTCTCCATAAGGGATTTTTTTTATGAATACTAGATTCACTGCTTTATAAATGGACCACTAAATCTGAGTAAACATCCTATGTAAAGTGAGAGTAACAGTAAACTGAGTGCAAATTCTGAATTTAGCAATTGACTGATCTGCATAAATGCCTAAAATTGATCCTTACTTGTACAGGAGTATGTGAACAGGTGTTATTTATGGAAACATCATGTTTAGTAACTACCCAAACAATATTATTTGGAAAATGTTGGCAAATTTAAGTGGAAAGCATCTGTTTGTCTATGTGGGTATCTTAACATTTCACTAACCACCTATATAAACCACACAATATGGGGGCCAACATTTTTTCATGGATTGAGCGTATCTGTTTGCATGTATTCTAACAAAAATAGAAAATATATAAAAGAAAACTGCAGTAACTGCATACTAGCATCATCTCTTAATGAGAGGGTGCTCCACAATATTTAGAGGTAGCCCCACCTCAACCCCTTCCAATTTACATTGATTTTAGTGTGAACAGGGCAGACATTCGGAATGGCAGGAAGCGGGTGGAACATTAGCCCCTGAAAATAAGGCTAGGATGGGCATCTTACAGACTAAAAGTGACCACTGATGATTTTTTTTTTGTGATGGATTAGTATTAGGATTTGTGACCAGTTGCCCAATCTGTGCAATACTTGATATAATCCAGAGTGCCCTGTTCGCTAAAATGGATAATGAATTACATACTCCATACTGCTCATTGTATGTACTACATAGAAGCAATGACCATATTTACCAACAGATTACATTATCAATAAAGTCAAATATACATTTCCTATTGATCTTTAAAAACTAAATACACATAAATGTCTGATAACTAGGGTAATTATTGGTATATGTCTAAAATGGCCAAAACTTTTGGTTTTTGGAATAGGCATTAAGCCAGGTACTTTTACCAGATTACCATAAAGGCAATTATTTTACAAGATTAAAATAAAAGGGCTAGATGAATTGTGGTAATGGTGCACGCTGATGGGCCAGAATGAACTATTTACTGGTACTAGTTTTTAAATAGCTATTTGCTTGTTGTGTCCATCTTTAAATAGACTAGAATTTACAGCTTCTTGTCCACAAAAGATTCCTTTATATGCCTAGAATGGTTGAATTCTGGCATTTATTGTCTAGATGCCAGTGATGCCAGTCTAGTGAATCTGCAGCAATGGCTGTATTTTACTTTGTTCTTCAGAATTACTTAACATCCAATTTTCCACTCTGCCACTACCTTTGCTGGTTCATAGCATATGCCAGAATTCATTGTGAAATTTTATAACTTGCTAACAAAACTCTTTTTTATCCTTTATCCAAAGTATTTGCACATTTATTTTCAACAGTTTCTTCTTTGTGTGAAGTTTATGACAAGAATGGGTAATATTGCTGAGAAAAACAGGTGGTACATCCTGGACAAATATGTCCCAAAAAGGTGCCTTGTAGGAGGTGGAAGGGGGTGCACCCAATATTTCAGAATCCAACCAGCTATATGGGGTGGCTGAGGAAACAAGCTATCACAGGTAATTTGTAGCAACCTATGGTGTCTGCGGTACAACTGCAGCCTTAGTTTATATTAGCTACCATTGCTAACATGTTCCTGAAAAACTGGTGCCTGCTGACAAGGGCGGCTTTTTTGTTTGCCTGTAAAAGGGTCTCACCAAAAAATTTTTTTTAGTATTATTAGATTTTTAGCAATAGATGGGGGCCATTGAACCCTTCTATTTATGTCATGGACAGTCCAGCACCTAGATCTCTTAGACATATAGTTCTCTGCTTTGTTCTCTTTACAATTTTGCAGGATAAAAATTGAATTGCTGTGCTTGTTTGTAGCCGTGCATCTTTTCAGGACCCTTTATGGTACTACAATTGTATCTGTGATGCTGGGAAGTGCAGCCTGGCATCTATTGTTCTCATTTTGGGTGTCATTTTTCCTCCTTCAGGTCAATAACAGTAGGGATGAGTGAAAAAGCCGCATTCTCGCAAAAATTTTGGCGAACCGATTTCCCGAAACCATCGGAAGATCGAGAAAATTATAACAAGAGGATTCACAGGGGATTCACAAGATTCCCTGGGAATCCTCCTATTTGCGATCCCCGGGGCACTAGAAGTTAATTAACCTCTAGTGCCCTGGGGATCGCACACTGTTCTCAATGAAAGCTTTCCTCAGCCATTTAGAGAGCACTAGAGGTTTTGAATGGGGAAACTTGTAACCCATTTAAACCTCTAGTGCAGGGGAACGCACACTGAGCTGATAAATTAATGCAGCCGGTGCGCGCAGCTCGCAATCTTTTTTTTTTAAAATTCGAGCCCGATCAACGAATTTACACCGGCAATTCTCGCTTACATTTTCGGTAAGCGAGAACGGCCGAATTCGCTGTGAGATCAAGTTTTTAAAACTGGCTAGATCATCCATAAATAACAGCCTTTCATGTTACCACAAACGTAGAAGGGTGAAAGATATGATGGTGGCCCTGAGATATGGGCAGTAGGTATCATGAGGGTTTATATACACAACTCTCTGTTATAACCTATTACCTAATTGAGTCTGCAGCAGTAATTTGAGATCTTTTTGTGGTTCAAGAGTCCCAAGGAATTCACTTGTATGTTTATCCTGGAAATGGAGGGTCCGTTGCTTTTTTTCCCCCTTCTGATGAAAATGGGAGCTCTAAGAAAATGGTTATAATCCTCTTTCAACCCTGATCAGAACATCAAATCTATTGGCTAGCAGCATTTCCACCTGGTGTTTTTACACTTCCGCTCACTGGGGTTGACACACTAGCTACTTTAATATATGGTCTACCCCTTGGCACGTACCCAGGATATTCTGAGCAATCAACTTCAAAAAAGGCATAGCTCCAGTTGTTGGTAGAGGGGCAGGTAAAGAAGGGCGATCAAGATATTAGTGGGCAGAGTTTGCAGAGGTGCCCACTGGGCAATCAGGCCCAGTCACATGCTCACACCTGATTGATCCACATGCCTGGTGAATTCAGAGAAAATACCTGTAATGCAGTGTGCAGTCCAAGAAAGCAAGGCACATAGAATGTTCCTTGCACAATTTGGGATTTACTTGGGCTCTATAACTCAATCTTCCTCTAAAACCTAAAATAACAAGTATGCGCCTTTTAAGGTAAAAATTATACTTGAGTCAACTTTTATATTCTTTCTTTGAAAGCTTACTACTTTTGTAAAATATAGTTTGCCCTATGGCTATATGTCAAAATCTTTGTTCATGTTAAGTATCCTAGTGTACGGTTTCCTGAAGCAACAAGTTAATGTCAGCCAATCATGCTGTGTGCTTTTTCTAACCAGTAACTGTTCAGGCAGCTGTCTAAAGGACAAATATTTGTGCTGAATTCAGCCCACATTACAAATCTTTAAGCACCTGTAGCTGTTTTTGATGTTAGAGAACCAAATGTAATCAGTATTTTCTTTTATTCTGTTTATACTTCACCATTTTTTTCAGTCAAAGGGTTTTTTTTATTCTTTATCAAATGCCATTTTATGGTCTACCTAACACAAAAAGTGATTTAAAAACATCCTATTTAATATGGCAAGTGCTTTTTCCATCACGCCAAGACAGCTGAACAGGGATCATAAAAAAGCAGTTCTACAACATGTGATGAGAGCAAATGGAAAACTCCTCTGATCAGGAAATTAAAGCAATTTGAGCAAAACCACCCAGCTGTTGCAAATATATAGGCAAAATCTAATTAAAGGGTTGGTGAGAATTAATGACATTTATGATTGAGAGAATTCAAAAGTTAACGTGCATTTGCTAGTCTGCAGCGTGCACGCACATAAATCTCACATAGTCTTTAAACAGTAATATTTGCTCAGCAGGGATCTAGAAGAAAAATAAAATAATAAAATGTGAAACATTACTCACGATAGTATAGCAAATGTGACCAGTGTAATTGCCAGGCAGAAAATGGACAGGGAGCAGCCAATGTAACTGATGGAGGACAGTGCCACCTTGTGGGACTTCGAAAGCTGTGCATGGGAGAAAGAACACAAGAGAAAACCTTTATTAACATCATTAATTCCATTTTATGCTTTTTGGCATTCTGACAAGTTTATCAATTTAACCTTAGCACCTAACTAGCACTAATTGTGTTTCCATGCACGCATTGTTATAGATAGGCCATCACATCACGTCTTCCCATTGCATGTCTTGGTAATGGATGTACTGAAAGAGAATTGATGAGGATGAACAAAACAGCTCCAAGTCATACAGTATTTCTTTTCACGATATACATTGTTTTGCGTGCCTGCAGCGTAAGCACAGCTTGGATCTGGCTTTGGGGCTGTTGCCTTTAAATGTCATAAAATGGAAGATGTGTGCCTTCCAAGCTCTTTCATACTTGGCTATCATTTTCACTAACCTGTTGAAATTAAATCAGACCCTCCACTGAGAGATTATGTAGGCTGCCATTGCTAAACTCATTCTACGGAATTCTAATTGTCTGGAAGTAAAGCTGATCTTTTTGTGTCAGCAGGTACAGTCACACACAGGAAATAAGAATGCACATAACTAAGGGACAATAGGCTGAACACCTGAGCTGTATACAGTAATAAAGAGACATCAGAACAATATCTAGGCAAGTTCAATTTTTTTTTAGAAGCAGAAATGGCTGCTTACATAATCTCTGTGAAACATCACAGAAACACAATCAGTGATTAGATTTGCCTATTTGCGAAGCAGCTGAAGTTCTAATATGCAGTCCATTGCAGTGCATTTAAATAACTTTGCTGGTTTCCACATTCCCTCCACCCATGTAACATCCTAATGAATGACTGCACAGAGACTTCGGGTGCAAAAATGTTCATCAGTAAGTTTTTGAGAGGTTACATGTAACAAAGTGCAAGTCTGGACAATATGTTTTTGTTTCAGATGCAATGTTGAAGAGTTACAACCTGTCAGGGATTTCATTTCTTTCTGAGGTCTATCAAAGGGGATTTCTCTCCATTTGCTGTCAGCTTACTTTGGTCATGTGTCCATGGACAATAAAATAAAAAATAAAAAATCTAAGGCAGTATTGTAACATCACAGTGTCCTAGGCCCACATCACCGATAATGTCCTTTACTCTTATGTCTGTGAAGGTTCTTACTTATCCATAATGTTGTTTGAACATGTCTCTGTTCATTCTAGACCGGTTCAGTCCCAGTTATCTTCATGAATGGATTCAGGTCAAACCCAAAAACCAAAGAAGTCATTAAGAAAGAAATTCAAATGTAAGGTATTGTGTCAGTTTAGTACTGCCTTTGGTCTCCCCCAGGACCCCAAACACTTTTTGCTTAACATTAAAAGACACCAGTGCTCTTAGTGCCATGCCTGCCATTTCTTCAAGTTGTTATTGTCCAGTTTTTACAACCACAGCACACTGATGAACCAGCCGATGGTTGGTCAACTTAAATCACCTTTCTTCTATTTCTCCCAAGCATAGAGCTTTGAGTTTGTAGCAAGCCATGAACAGGCTATGTTTTCTTCTTTCAAGGTCAAAATCCACAGACAATGTGCATGACCCACCATAATTTGGAGAACAATCTATAGCTTATCAGAGAGAGTTAGAAGGAGCACAAAGAAGTGGAAGTTTGCATAGCATCAATGTTTGGGACGAGAGAACATGGTGCCTACAACCAACAATGGTTGATTCGCACAGGCTACCAGTAAATCCAGACTTTTCTATCTGTTAGCAGAGGTCACCCCAGATGTGTTTACATTGTTCTTACCCAGTGGCTATTAGAATACACAAATGGGCCATATGGCCTACTCATAGTCTAGTTTAAAAATGTATTAAAAATATATTCCTTTGTTGTATGCATTGCAGTTTCATGTTAAAGCAAAACTATATAGCCCATTCTCAGCTACCCATATCTTATTACCAGAAGCACTGCAAAGCATTGTGAATTCAGCCCTAGGGGTAGGGCAGTGCAGTCACAGGAAGTAGAGAGGGGTGCTGGTCCAAAAGAAGAGGGAGGGAAGAGGCTGTGCAAGGGGCATCCATTGTGGTACTTTGAGCCATATGGGTGCTTTCATTTTGCTATGTATTTCTTGCATAGGTCACATATAAAAACAATGATCATTATTACTGGGTTCCTCTCTATTGGTTTTATTTTACAAGTTTAAAATAGCTAAACTCTAGTCTTAGATTCTAGGTAAGACAGGCCAACAAGCAGCACTATAATAAAATACTTTTAGCCTTCCAGCCCCAGACCTACCAACCCCAGAAGGGGCAATCCATTTGGAAGTCACTGTTTGGAGCCTTAGTTTGCTGAGGAATCTTGTGATGATTTTTGTGGTGAGAATGCATACCTCGGTTTTAAATTTAATAGATGAGTAAGGCATCTACATCTTCTGTCTTTTGTAAAGGATACTGGGCTAGATGGTGGCTACAATTGGTGTTCCATGTCATTTTTATCTAAATTGTTTCTGAAACACCTCTCATCTGAGCCAGGGAAGATTGCTTTCATTTAGTTCAAAAACTAACCAAACTCTTGTAAAGACTAGATGGTGAGATCTTTGTGTTAAAGAAGAGTGGTTTTATTCCTGTCAGCAGAAGATTTAGATCAAGGTGCATTCTCTTTCCCTGGTGTCTGCAGAGTGTGTTAATCATTCTTGGAGTGGAGGATATTCCAAAGGTAGGCATCAGAATGCAATATGTTTGCCTTCCACATAAAAGCTCAGCAAGGACTGGTTGCAGGTGGTCTGACAGTTCTATAGCATAGAGAGCAGTCAATCCTTCTAGCAAATTGCCAGAAGGGTTGAGGTCAGGGTTTTATTTTGAAGAATTGAATATAAATCTGTTGCTTTACTTGACATCCAAGACAAGTCACTACAGTCCTCTGTTTTCCTACAAAAAGAGGGAGTAGTATCAGTAAAATCTTTCCTCCCAGCTCACATCTGAATTGCACACTTCAGTAGTAGATCTGATATGTAATGAAGGTACCAGACGGCTGACAGGCGATTTGCTTATACCAGAATACTGTCTTCAGCTTTAATGTATTTCTGCTTCCTCCATGTGTGTTTAAGGGTGTAAACCTTTAACCATTTTGATTACAAACCATATATAGATATATAAATGACTCTGATTATAAACTATTTATTCATAATAAGATCCTATAGATATATTTCTAGATCTTTGTATTTGAATTAATATCGCCTGTCACTATTTACCCCTGAAGAAGCCCATTGTGGCAAAATGTGTCGGGACCCCAGACGGCTGTGATAATATAACGATATCTTTATCATCAGAAGATTATACTGAAACCTTTATACAGTGCAGTAGTAACCTATGTGCAGGTTACTTTTTTATTCATTTACTTACTAGTCATTACTATTGTATTGATCTTGTTTAAAATCAGTAAACTGTGTTTATTTGCCTGAAAAAAGACCCTCTTTTGCCTGTATTGTTTATATCTGGGGCTGGCATTTACCTATTTGTTGAACTTTAAGGATAAAGGAGAACCAAAACAATTCATGTTTAAATGTAAGAAAATTTTGCATATTTACTGCAGGGTATTTTTATAGTAAATTATAAAGTTAAAGGCCTAACTGTAGTTTGTCATTGACCAATGCTCAATATTATGGATGGAGACCCAAACAGGCTCAGGGATGTGTTTATGACGTGTCTGCAAATCAAACGTATAGTACAAAAAAGTCTTGTTTGTCCAATTTCAAAATCAGTGGTCAGTAATATGGGCTCGTTGTACAAAGCTAGCATAATGGTTTATATCTTGTGTTTGTTTAAGTTTATCTCGCTGTAATCTTCATTTGACATGCTTCTTAACTGCATAACACTATTTAGGCTGGTTTTGCATTCTCATTGATTGTATATAGAAAAAAACATTTTAGATCTGAATACATTCCCCTAAATTTCTGTGCAGCACCCTCGTGTAACAGCCATTGTAAATATTAGGACCACACACTCTTCCTATGTAGATGACAGCTCTCTCCCACCTGGCTAAGTAAAGTACTTGGCTTAGGCTTGACTTGTTTTGGCTGCCAGCAATCTGTTTGAGTTTATGGACAGAATGCAAAACAAGAAAGCCATATCAGTATATGCAGGTTTTACTACTGCCCAACTGGCTCTGCCTGAATGCCACCCTGATTGCCATTTAAAAATAAAGTCTTCTGACACTGGAGTATTCAGATCAGTAAATCAATTGCTGAAATACACAATTTATATATTAGTTAAAATCCACCTGCTTCCAATTAGCATCATTGCCAACAAAGGTGAGCTGAGTGAAATCCCAATGCTACATCTGTTCATCTCTATTTAGGTTTCATATTACTGTATATTACTATAATGTAAGCCACTTGGAGGATTTTAAAGAGTTTACCTTTAACTGATAAACCCAACATGTATTATTAACAAAAAATGGGAAATCTGCCATTTAGTTTACATACAGTTCCCCAAAATTGTGATTCTTTCCAACTCTGGTAACGTATTCCTCTGTGTAACAGATCTCTTTGAGCTCTTATATTATTCATGTAAATTCCTTCAAAGGGCTTCGTAAGCATTGTTCTGATTTGCATGAGAAATGGCAGCATGCATGTGGAGAGGCACCAGGGAAAGCTTGACAGCGCACCTGCCACATAAACGTGTTTCACTGTGAACATCAGGGACAAAATGTGTGCACAATCCCACCAGCCACATATAAATTGCAGATGTTCAGGTTTGCTTTTTAAGAAAATGCTGTGATTGACACAGTATGCAGTGTTCGGTATAAAATATGAATATTTAATTTTAAAGAAATAATATAAAAGAGTATGACATAAGTGTAACATAAAAATATAATGTTATCCAATTTCTATTACAATGATGCATTTAAATTCTTCTTTGAATATGAATATTTGAATACAAAAAAAGCTTGTGTACATCATCAGTGTAACTTCTGCCATAAACATTTCCTGTCCAAAAACATTGCAGGACAATTAGGGCCATACCAGACCCACGTAGAGCTGCAGTGGTCTGCGGTAGGCTAGACCACAATCCCACCCTCTCCCATTGAAGTGAACCATTTTTTTGCATTCAGCTTCAGCAGAATGTAGGTTCCCCAGAATAATCCCCAGACAAGTTACTTTTGCCCATGTAGTTATTATTTTGCAGCCTTTTGCAAGTCTGGTGCAGTTTGCCACTCCTGGGCGCATAGCAGCAGTGTGCTGTGAAGCCGCGAGCTACCAGCCATCTGGGTTCACATCATGGGTGTGAAAGAGCCCTAAGCCAGCTGAGGTTAGAAGGAGGTCAAAATTATTTAATTCTCTAAAACTTGAAATTGTAAGACACTTGAAAACCACCAGACAACAGGAAAATACAAATTATATTACAATTACAAAACCAAGAGAAATAGAGGGCAGCCTTGGTTACTTGAAAAGTTTTACACAATTTGGAAGCTTAATTTTAAAAAATAGTATTTTTAATTCTTTGACATTTTGCATTGTCAAATTTGTAGTGTTTTTTACTTCAAGCTCCATTGAAATCCTTCATCTAGCACATCTTTACAGTTCTGCACTCCTTCATTTTATGGTTTGTGGTTGATTTGTAGTTAAAAATGCTTATAGAATCTATCTTAAAATGCTACGTCCTGCCATTTGTATCAGAGCTTTGTGGTGCAACAACTGTTTAACAGCTACATACTTTTACAAAAGGGTCTTTACTATTACTTAGTGTTTGCTGACCAAGCCTTTGTTTAATTTAGACAAGGATTGGCTAAGCAGAGGCTAATGCATGGGTGCCCACGCTTTTTTGGTTCTCGAGCTCCTTTTTAAATGACTAAGTCAAAATGATCCACCAATAATAAAAATGCTAAACATATATTAATTTAAATATATACTGAGTATGACACAGAAGTGACTGGAGCTAATAAGATATTGAATGGCAGAACATTGCACAGGCACTGCACTACAAGGCTATAGTGACAGGAATGCAACAATTCATCTGTCATAGGAGAATGATGTGCTGCACAAGAACTGCTGCACATGAAACCGCCCAGCACTGCTCACCTCAGACTGCCCTTCCGCCCTCTCTGACGCCCTCCCCACTCCCCACTGTTACACGGAGTCTTCTCACACAGAAAGACATCCCCAGCATCCCTATAGACGTGCAGCCCGGCTGCTAGGAAACAGCAGTGGGGAGGGGTAAGGCAGGGCTCTGCAATCGACTCGGGTTGGCTTTGCGATCGACTGATAGATTGTGATGGACGTTTTGGGCACCCCTGGGCTAATGCTTGGCTTCTAGTGAGGCCAAACTAAAGTTTACTTTGCCGATTGCTTGCAAACGCTTAAATGTAAATAGGCAAAACAAAAGGTGTTTAAACACCAAAGACGTGCACTGCCAGTCCTCTTTAATGGCATTTGACATTTAAAATGTGTGCGTTTTAATTAGTAGTGTAAAAATATTAGATTGTAGGCTTGGGAAGGGTCTGATGTGAAAAGCTAAATGTACCCAGTAAAGTTTTTCATAATGCTGTTTAAAATACAATTTATAAAGCTGCTTTGAAGGCTGGAATCTTTTTTTTCCTTTAACAGTCGCTGTATGACATTTATAGTAAGCTTAATTCTTAATTACATTTATGGAGACCTACTATCTTAGCTAGGTATAATACTTTATGTAGAAAATTCAATAAATATAACCACACTAGAGTAGACCTGCTATTATCGGCACTGTTTATTACTATTTTATGGCAGGCTTTGAAAGTGATTTTATTTAGAGGTAATTAATAATGCATTTGTATAATGATACACATACACAATTTTATTCATAGTCATACGTGAATGCTATGGTTTTTTTTCCCCATCAGCAGAGTAATGTAACATAGGTATCCTATGATTTATTCAATCAACAGGGGAGACTTGTTTATGAACATGAAGCATGGTATCATAGATCTCTCCTGTAATAACTGACAAAGAGACTGTTTTCTCACAATACTTGGATGTTATAAAATAGAGTTTTTACAGTCTGCCGTACATGAGCAGAGAGCAATAATTAGTAACTATGACAATCTCCCTGTGCCAAAGAGGCAAAGAAGCGACAATCAAATCATCAACTTTAACTCGTCTTTAGATTCTGCAAGAAAGGCTGAGCAACTTTTGGTTCCTTATTTAGTGCTTAGTGCTTTATATAATTCAGCAAAAACACAAAGGTTACTAGCCCCCCTTAGCTAAGACATAAAATCTCTTCCTTTGTATATAGATAAGGAAAACTGATTGCTTATCAGTGTAACATGTATATAAACCCTTACAATGGGCCTGATTTATTAAAGCTCTCCAAGGCTGGAGATACATAAAGGATACACTTTCCTTAGTGAACCTGGGTCAAGCAGCAAACCTGGAATGGATCTGGTCCAGGAATAAAACATTTGCTAACAAATAGCAAATGACTTTTAGGAAATTCATTTTTAGGTTTGCTAGATCACCCAGGTTCACCAATGAAAGTGTATCCTCTCCAGTCTTGGAGAGCTTTCATAAATCAGACCCAATGAATTGCACTTGTGTGCCTTCTTTTGATTTGTTACCTGTAGAATTGTAAGGACTTAGATCTGTTCAAGACAAAAAGCATGCCAACATTTTTTTGTAACGTTTTGACAGCATCTTAATTTTTCCAAGATAAGGAGCACCTACAAAATGGTACATCGAAGGGGCTGGGACCAGTTTTTATCTCACAGCTTTACCTGGCCCTGGATTTCAACCCTAAGGCAGTCTTGGTTTGCTGGATGCCTGCCTGGAACTTGTAATCGGTATTGAAACAATGGTATAAAGTTATGACAATACGGGGTGCTTACGGTGTATCTGTGACTGGCCCAGATTCAGGTTAAATTATGTTACATTACAGAAGATACTTTTTAATTATTCAATTTGAATGCAATAAAGTTGTGGTCTTGTGCTTTCAAAGAAAATAAAAATGTCTTTTGTGCATTATTTGGGGAGAACAAGCAAAATCATAAAATGGCATCTGCAACTATACATAAGCTAATACTACAGGCAAGTATTTAATATGGTTCTGTTTCATTTGTTTAACTAAGAAAGCAAAAACTACCTTGATGCATGTTGTTAAAAGCTGTAATATTTTTAGTTAAGACATAATAAAGTGAAATAATTGGCTGACGCTCCTATTGTCTGACACCACTTTGTTAGGATTAAGAAATGATCAGGCAGTGCATTGATGACAAATGATTTTGATAATATAATGTTACTGAAGATTTGTCACAGTGCTTTTTATTAGGATGTCCAGGGACATAACCCATACAGAGCATGCCTGCTGAGCTTACAGTATTACTGTGGATCAGAGCACAACATGTCCATGCAGCATGAATATTCACATCCCCATTACTCCATCTGCATACATAAATGAGGATGTCAGCATTCATAGACCGAAAAATATGTATGTCCAAAACATTTACAACACTCTACATCTGAATCCTGTCCTTCATACACTAAATCATGTTCCATATCATTACAGTAAACATTATGCAGAGATACAGTTATTAATATTACACAGTATTTATTTAGCACCATTATATTACACAGCGCTGTACAAAGTCCATAGTCACATCACTAACTGTCTCTCAAAAGAGCTCTCAATCTAATGTGCCTACCTCAATCATATGTCTTTTAATACAGTTTAATACAGTCTAAGGTCAATTTTTTCTTGGGGGGGTAGCCAATTAACCTAACTGCATGTTTTTGGGATGTGGGAGGAAACCAGAGTACCTGGAGTAAACCCACACAAACACGGGGAGAACCTGCAAACTCCATGCAGATTGTGTCCTGATGTAAAAAGATGTTAAAAGCTACTTGAACACAAATTGTAATATAAAAAAAAAAATGCAACAAGAAACTAGGGCTTTTCAATCAGCTATTTAAGTAGTATTTAAAATCACAAGCATATAAATCAGGTGAAATATATATAAAACTTAATATTAAACAAGTACACATATTTAACAGATAATGGGTCACATCACATTAGGCCACATGAGATGTATGATTCCTTCCTGTTTCAAGGAATATCCAGTGTTAAATCCCATTTTCTTTGTTACTTTTGTTACTGCAATAATTATTATTTTAAATTTTGTTTCTAAGTAAAAAAACAAAACAAATAAAAAAAATAATCCTGCAGTTGAGAGATGCTGCTCATGAGAGAAAGGTGACTCAAAGTACATTGCATCTTGCTCATACTAACCCCGGTCTGTCACCAAATTATTTTCTCTTAACTGATTCTTTGAGTATTATTGTTGGCCACCAATGGATGGTACTGTGTCCTTTACATAAACTGTGTTAAAACTGCTTTCTGACAGCTCTGATCTGTTCAACTAGCAGCATATGCAGTTCCAGAACATGCCAATGGCTGTCACCCAAGTATAAACCGAGATTCTTTTTCTAATGAAGGCAAAAAGATCTGTTTATACATATATACAAGTATATTTAGTTTAAATGGGATAGGGAGACCAGCATTCAGGGAAGTCCTGTATTGACAAAAAATCCTCATGTGCTTTACGATCTTTAAGCAAAAGATGTACTAGTACTTAGCTATTTCTGCCCCTCTGCCTCTATTGCCATAACGTGTTCCTCTCCCTTGTAGATTTGCTTGGGAAGAGATACTTTTATTACTTTGTGGTTATTATTGTGATCTACAGTAGTCTCTATATGTGATTCATCCTGAAGAAGCAGTTAAAAAACTACAAAACGCATCGATGTTAAATGGAACCATCAAAAGATTATATACATTTATAAAAGACCCATCTTTAGGATCTTTTGAAAATATTTTGTGATGTGCATTGTAACATTGCCTTTGTTATAGGCAATGGTTAAATTTTTTCTTGTTCTTAAAATGATTAATCAATAAAATACTAATTTTATTTTACCATATTCCTGAAAAGTCCCACTTTTTTGCACATTAGACTTTTATTGCTCATATGATCTGGGATGTGGCATTTTTTGTTTTATACATTGTCATTTACTGATCAGCAAACCCTTATTAAATACATTAGTGAAGAACTAAACTGTAAAATAATTTTTTCCTCAGTAGTTTCTCTTTAATTTATTCCAAATCAAAAAATGTTACTACCAATAGATCTCACTATTGGTTTAAATGCAAATAAGTTAATAATACTTAGTCCAGTGCTAAAAAGTAATTATTGCTTTGGTTTCAAATTGAACTGATAACATGCAAATGCTCATCTAGTAGAAATACCTAAAACAAACTATTGATTTCTTTTTGCTGACTTTTTTAGAGCTGGAGTAAGTACATATAGCCCGATACAGATGGAGATCATAATTTTCCATATTGATTTCTTAACTTAGAATATATCAGTATTCTTAGCAACATGATAGGTGTACTGATTACTGAGTGAAAATAATAAATGAATCTGACCCCTTCTTCATAAGGAAAATTACTGCAGTTCTAACATGTTGAATTCAACAACTGATTTATTGAGACTCATTCAGTACAACGCAACCACGGAGTATTTTTACAAGCCACCTCCAAATCCCTATATACTATGCTTGAAAAAATGGCTGCACAGTAGTGTTATCATTACTCTGTATTGGTAAATGTGGGAATATTTATTTATTCATCCATTAATGCTATTTTAAATTCTTAACCCTTGGAATTAGAATTTTTATTAAGTTACCCTTTATTGAACAGCATAATCGATATGGTTCCCCTACATCATTATAACAACTTTTTTTCCACTATGTTTTATTGTTTTTCTCAATTTGGTCATGGATAAAATATTTATTTAATAACGCTGAACATCATATTCGCAAAAAGCAGAAATGTACCTCTTTACAACTCCTTCATGTTACAAGTATTCCCTTCCATTGTTTGAGAATAGAAAACAGCCAGGTTACTTTGCAATGGCCGATACAGTACTTAAAGGAGTCTGTAAATTATATACTATTTATGGGTTCCTAAACCAATCTGTCGGCTCTATGGCATAGTCGGAGTTTGGGGATGTTTTAGATTCTGGCAGTCACACAGGATCTGCTTGTTCAGCCAAATCAAACTGTTCTGACTGTAGCTCGGGGGAAATAAACAAAGAAGAAGGCAGATTGCTCGGTTATTGCAACTCATATGTCATTCCAAATGTAAAGGGGATATTAACCATTTACTTGCTAAAGATGGGACTGTCAAGGTGAGTTGATGATAAAACCCTACAAGCTAAAATTTTACAAATATTCTAAGAATGAAAGAAATCATAGAAAAGCCACAGTTTTCTTGCATAAATAGACATAATGACACAATTTTAAAATAATTAAAACCAATACCTACACTATAAAGGTATATAGTATGCATTTATGAGGAACAATAAAAACTCTAAATGCTAGATATGGGATTCAATCATTTACCTTGGTGTCTGTGTTTACAAAGGTATATGTTTTATAATATCTCTTTAATCCTAAATCCAATCTGACACTGATTGTAAAGAGCATTCATATAGGGTTGCATTCTGAAATAATGGAAGCTAAATGCATTTTGTAGCCGATTTAACCTCATCATGTTTAGAGGTCATGAATTGTATGTACAATATGACACCAGTTTACATGCACTGCTGGTATGTAACAATCACCAAACACATTGCAGTTTTGTTTTTTCTGCTGGAAAAAAATACCTATGACAAATAATAAAAACTTGCAAATAATCATAAACCAGCATCCATATAGGTTAGTTCTGCCCAGTGAGAGCTAAATACACAAAATTTGATGGTATGGTAAGTTTGTTGCAATTATCGTGTGGCCTATTAAACGAAGGCCAAAAGAATTAAGTACCATTCTATGATGTCCTAGTCCTATTCCAACCATCCTAACAACTTCAGTGACATTTTAGGAATGTATAAAATCAGGATTTGGCTCAAAGCAGTAAAAGACCTAGCTTAGGTCTAGAGAAAAATAGTGCAAAAAGAATATTTTGGTTTGATAATATTGATTTATGTAAAATATTACATTACTAGGCATACCTGCTATTTAGATTGATTTAATAATGTTTATTTATTGGTCTTCGTTTTCTTTTTCCTGGACATCAGTGGCTTCTCAACTGAAATTAGTGGGCCAACTGCCTATGCCAACTGAGAGGCAAAATTGAAGATTACAAATGCTTTACCTTCATGATCTCACTAACAGAGCAGTTACTTCTATCCTTGGAAATCTTTAATGCAATGCCAGAGATGATAACAAATGATCGTGAGTAAAATTATGCATGAATAAATAGTGCCAAACTTTTAAAGTATTGGTATCTTGGCTTTGTTTTTTTCATAGAAAGTATTTCCATCCAAAATGTAATGCATAGTTTACCATAGATTCAGAATCACTATAAAGCAATGATGGGACATTGATTTATGTATTATTTTAGTTCTCAATCATGGGCAATAGAAAGCTGTCAAATAGTAATGCTGAACAATGATAAATCAGGCAATTTCTTGTTACCTGCAATGCCAACTGCCTCCACACAATGATTCCTCATTCTTAGGGTGACACATTAAGTATAAAGATGACAAGTAAATCAACTATAGTCTGTTGACTGAATTTTTTTTGCTCTCTCTGTGATCAAACACAAAGAAAACAATTGTGGAAATGAAGGAATAGCTGCATATTTTAGTAGATAATGTACGTGAGCCCAGGAAAAGAAGAAAATAAAAATGTTTGTATTGAACTTTACAAAGATGACTGGGAAATGTCACTGCAACTTTGCATAAGCAGAGAATAATCCTACAAGGCCATAACTGCCAAAATAATAGAACCTTATTTATTATCATCTATTGCACATCAAATATTTTCATGCAAGGATTGGTCATTCCTTTTTTTATTAAGGAATATTTCCAAACCTGAGAGATATATTAAATAATCTGGCTCAATACAATTTCATAAGAACATTTACTTCTATCTTTCTCACAGATCTCTGTTTCTGCTATTTACTATCTCATCCAATAGACTGTCTCTGGATTAGTGTATATAGGACAAAACAACACTGGGTATAAAATGCTATATATATTTCATTTCAAGGTGCTAGTTCATGCTAGGAAATGGTTTACATTACACCCTGTGAGCAAACATCCCATATCGGAAATTTTATTTAAGGTTATAAAAAATCTATTTTTTGTCAGATGGGTGTGATGGTGTAACATGTATCTGGACTGATGTGATGTTGCCATTTAACTTGAACCAACCTATTTGTTGAGATAAGTGTGCAGAATTTCTTACAAACTGTTTTTTAATACAAATGCTATTGAAAGACAGTCAAAACATACAAAGTGACCAGCCTGTAAAATTAACTTTGTTTAATCCCTATTCTAAATACCCAGGAAATGCAAAAAGGCCCAATTCTTAAAAGCTCTGTTGTGGATCATCATAGAGCCACATAAGTGCTACAAAATAATCTTGCTTAACCTAAAACCTCTTTTTTTAAATCTTTTTTTTCTATTGTTCATTTTTTTCCACAATTTGAGGTTCTCTTTGCATGGCTACAAATTTAAATGTTCAGTGAGATCTTCTAGCACTCCCAGTCATTCTGGCATATCGTATATTTGCCCTTTTTTCCCAAATCTATAAACCAAATAATAAAACCTCTAAAAATCCACAACAGTTAAATGTTTTTCTCTCCGAATTCAAAACAGAAGAAAAAAAAAGTTAGAAGAAAAAAAGTCATGTGTTTAGATAACTAAACCTTTGGTTCTATAAAAATAAACTTTCCGGAGAATCCCAATTCCTGTTTGTGCCTAATGCTGCTAAATCCGCTTATATTTTGCCTTCCATGGTTCCTCGTTTCACCCTCACATATATATTCATGATTTTTTTAAATAAAAGATTTCCCTTTCAATACATATCTTCGATTGATTGTGTACACAGCTACACAACCCTGCCTCAACAATCCTTTCAATAACCTTCAACCTTGATGCAAGCTTTGGGCTGGCCCTTTGTAAGGAGTTTTAAAAATATCAAAATGTCTTAATATGTGGATGTAAGCCTGGAGAAATAGATATTCCTGATACAACCTGTTATTTTAGATAGACCAGAGTATACATTTCTGTCTTTGTGTTTGTCATCTTTTCTGTCTTTGTCGCTGTTTATGAACCTAATAGGAAGATTCCACCTCAGCCTGAGAAAAACCATAACCCTTTTCAGTTTTGCTTATAAATAAGGGTTTTGTTGTAGTCTGTGACCCCACTAAAGATATATTTTCCAGAAGGTACTTTGGGGCTGTAATCTGTTATAAAAATGTAGCATAGGATATAACCTCTCCTTACTCTATCTTTAGCTTAAAAAAGTGTTTGCTATAAAGCAAGTCATACTTTCTCCAATTGGCTCACAGATATCAATATAAACCTGACATGGGGTATCCCAGTTACTTTTAAAATTTGGCAGGATTAAGGCATTTACACCTAACATTTTAATAGTCACATTAATAATAATCACATTAACTCTTAAGTAAACACTTTAACTCTTAATTTTAAAATCCTACCATGCAATTGGAGAGAACAATCTACACTTTTAATAAAAGTGGCCTCTTCCAGGAAGCAGTGTATGGTTCAAGAGGAAGGTAGAGAATATATAATTATAATATAATATATATTATATATATAATATATATGTTATATTATATTTATATATATATATTATTATATTTATATATATTATATATATAATATATATGTTATATTATATTTATATATATATATTATTATATTTATATATATTATATATATAATATATATATAAGATAAAATTTTAATATCTCATACCCATAACAAAGATGGCACTTCCAGGAGTGTTTAGTGTACCCTTTCTATCCATTGTTGCATGATTACAGTAATTATTATATTAAAGAAAAGGTTACTTTTTACATAAATGTGTTAGGAAACACTTATCAGGCCAGCAATTCTGTGCTGGGCACCACCGCAAAATCCCACACTGCTATTTTGACCAGTGATATCACTTGCAGCAGCACAGAGAAAAAAGAAATAGAGGCATCCCCTGCATTCATTTAACCGTGCAGACTCAGATGTACTATCTTAGCATCCCCTGCAAACTCTGAGGCTGTGAACAGCTGAAGGAGATTTTAGGAGCATATTAGTCCTTAGCTCAATCCTGCGCTGCCCATGGCTGCTGGGGCTTTATAGCTTCTCTGCTCCCATTCACCAATGCCTGTTGTAGCGTTAGGCTAGGGTGACTTGCTGCTGGTTTATGTATTTGCTTTATTTACTGTTGCTGACCATTACCTGTTCCTGACGTATTGTTTGTATGTTGCCTGAACTGACCTTTTGGGCCTTACAAAATGTGGTAAAAGAACTACGCTTTACTGCAGCATCAACCAGGCTATCATGAAGACAGAGCATAAAAATACATGTAGTTAGCTATACATATATTTTTTATACCTTGAACATTTCTACCAAAACATAAGGGGTCTGTGTTACTAGTGATTTAGGAATAACTGCTAGATTAGGCAGTAGGCAAGGACAAGTATTATTACAGCATAAAGCTCAGAATAATATTGACCCACTGCAGGCCCATAGCATTCAGATTCTAATCCAACCCTTCATGTCTCTTGTTTATTATTGGGTATTATGGCTCCCTCAGAGAGCTCAGCAGAAAAGTACAGAAATGTAAAAACTCTTAAACCTAAGTTGTAAACCTTTCTACAGCTGCTTCAATCTCCAGCCTGCTGCTGAGAACAGCCAAACTGCTCATTACAGCTTCAACCGCCAATTTACCCAATCAATTTCTATATACAGCCCAGAAACATTTGCCCACTGTTTTCTGATATCCAGTAATTATGTTTCCAGTTTATACCTTTTTGACACAATTGCCGGTTTGAAAAATAAATGAAATAGAATGAAATTGGCCAAAATGTATTCAAACAATAATGAATTATTATAGTGCAAATAATTTACCTAAAGTGCCCCCCACTCCCTTTTACCATATTGCATATTAACACCCATCATTTATTATCCTTGAAAACTTTCTGCAATTTTGCAAGATCTCACTATGTTCAGTAATCTTGAAAACACTGGCGCCCTAGCTGGAAACGGGAAAAATGCACAGAAAATACAGCCAACTCAGCAGCCTGCCTCCAACAGGCCAAGGACACATCCTCTTTCTGCACAGCATGTGATCCTACCCACCCCCATCTGCCTGGGAACTAGATATTCTGGTGGGTGGCTGCATTGTATGTTTTTGTAAGATTCGTAGGGGAGATTTACTGTACATGATGTATGGAGTAAATGGCACAAGGAACAAATTAGAAACATGACAGAGCTTTATTTAATTCTCTACATTATCCAAAACCCTAACAAAGTTTTCATTTACACCTACATTCCCCAGCAGAAAAAAACAAATGAGTAGTAGGAGAGTAACTGTATTTTCCTAAGGCTCTGCTGTGTACCTAAATCTCTTTCTGTTTCCCTCATTACCAATCATATTTAAACTTCTAACGAAGGATTGAATCTGATTGCTTTCCCTGTGTGAGAGGCACCTAAGGATTAGAGTCAGGAGGGGGTAATATTAATAAAGACAAAAGGTAACGTGGATCGCTTCTGCAGTACAGCAATATCTATATAAAATATTGAAATACTCAGCAGGTAGTCTTACTTAGCTTCCTGTATGGATCTAATGGTATAAATTGTGACCTCAATAGACCTTTCAATTTGACATTGATTAATAAATACTCAATATTGGCCATAAGATTGTCTTATCATTTTACAAAGGGCTTGGATTAAAATCTGAACTCCTGGCAGATGTAAAATCAAACAGCAATTGAGTTATGTGTTCATTTAAAGTCATTATGTATATTTTTAAATACAGCAAGTATCTGCATTTTTATATTCATATTAGCATACCTCACATTATCTTCTGAACAGAAGACCTAAACTGTGGAAACAAGGGGAAGTACTATGATCTAATGCTGCTCTATTAGAGAGCACAGTGCTGCCAGTCTAACAATAGGAAAATGTTGTTTTATTGTACCACTTGACTTAAAGCTTTCCAAAGCTTGAGAGAATAAACTTTCATCAGTGAAGCTGGGTGATCCAGCAAACCTGGAACAGATCTGTTGGGAGGCGCTCTCTGGGCGTAGGATCCCAGGTGATACCTCACTGCAGTAGGGCACGCACAGCCTATTCCCTCCAGCCTGGGATTTATGCCCAGAGAGCGCCTCCTAACAGAATCTGGTCCAGAATTGAAAACATTTGCTAACAAATAGCTAATGACTTTTAGGAAATTCATTGCAGGTTTGCTGGATCACTGCAGGTTTGCTGAATACACTGTTATCCAGCTGGATCACCCAGCTGGATAACAGTGTATTCTTTCCAGGCATGGAGAGATTTAATGAATCATGCCCATTGCATGATTTTTACCAACACTTAGAGTACATGAAGGAATTTAACTGTTCTAACTGTTCTCTACCATATATCCTGGTTTAAAAATAAATGCTTTAAAAATGCTTGAAATCTTATGAAAAGCAGTATAAGCATTTATTTATTGTGTTTACAATTAAAGTCTTTGTAGACTAGCCCCAGGCACCATTGTGTGTTTTGTGGTAATGAGTGTTCTGATCTGCCTCACCGCAACACACTACATTGCTCAATTCACAGTGTAATCCATGGTGGCAATAAACAACAACCTTCCAACTCACAACTACAGTAGCAACACACCTTGCAACACACATAATAGTTGTAGTATGGCACATTAACAAATGTCATTTTTGTGAATTAAGGTGCACTGCCAGCCCAATTAAAAAGAATGTGCCACTTTATCTTTATTGCACTACACACCATGTTAGTAGGCCCCATGTGTTTATTTCACAAAAAGGCTTTTTGTTATGCTCAAAATCATATTGGGTATTAGAAGTGGTGAAGTTTGAGGCAAATAGAAGAGTTCTTCTCCATTTAGCAAAAGGTACCTTTAGATGAGTTCATCCATTGTTTGTTTTAATTATTGGCCAGTTACTGCATGAATTATCGCTCTCCAATAGACCATGCCAGGCTGTTATGGACCAATATTGCAGCCAAGACCATGCTAATCTCGAACATAAATGTGAGAAAATTAATGGTATGTTTCATTACAGAAAGTAGAGAAAAGAGGCAATGTTGACACAGTTACTAATAGAAAACAATTGCGTGTTTGCATTTTGGATACAAGAGGCCAGCATAATATCTCACAATGTGAATTCATGTAAATGTGATGCAGAACCACAGCCAGATTTGTTAAACAAAGTTGCTCCTGAGAGAGTTGTTTGGGGTCTGAATTGGCTGAGAGGGTAATCGCTACAAGTACAAAGTAATATAAGGATAACAAGAGCTTTGCTAGGGTCTCTTCTTTATGACTCTGACCTAGGACAAGGTTAAAGGTCTGTAAACTTTATTGTGTGGAGGTAAAAGTGCTCATACTGCTAAAAAGGTCCCATATTAAAATCAGCCAACAACTTTCCCATGAACTTTACTATGAACAAACATTGTAAGTCAAATTCTTGTAGAAAACAATTCAGTTTACTTGTAAGAATAAAATATAGGATGTGGTATATTTCAAAACATGTAAGCGATAAAGAAGATGAGCATCTAAATATTTTACTAGGCAAACCTGCTGCAGAATGCAAGAAGACTAAAGCTGCGTACACACATCAGATTTTTCTCGCCCGATAATCAGCATCGGCCAGATATCGGGCGAAAATCTGGCGACCGGTCCTAATGCAAGGGAAGGGGGAGAGCGCGCAGCAGGGTGCCGCTCCGTCGCTCTCCCCCTCCCCTCTCCATAGAGCAGAACGTTGCTGTATGTACAGCATCGTTCATGCATCGTGTAGTCCTTTGTCGTTGGAAAGGATCTTTCACGATCCTTTCCAACGACAAAGGACTACACGATGCACTACAAAAATTGCACGTGTGTACGCAGCTTAAGCATTAGTCAACCAGGAGTTCTAACTCTTAAAACATATCTAAACCTCCAAAAAACACAATGTAATACATTGCAGCTTACTATATCTTAAATGTAATGGCTGCATTCATTTTCTTTTTTTCTCTTTAGATTTACTTGGTGATTCTGCCATAACCAGATATGATATCTTAAAGTGACAACACATTTTTTTTTAAGTAATTGGTTAGGACTCCAGGAATAGACCCTTCTTCTCTTCCTCATAACAATTAGGGGTTGCAATTCTAGAGTCTTCAGAGTAAGCTGAGAACAACGTAACCAATAACAGAGACTACTGGAAATTTTCATCCTCAAGGTTTGTGGGAATTTCAACAGGTTTCTGTTTACACTGATCAAACATGTAGCAAAATGCTTCGAACAGTCTATTTATCACAGCAAAAAGGACCAAATAGAAAGTGTTCATTGTTGGCATTTGGATACCATTTAAATAAAAAAACTTAAATCGGCTAATTTATAAATCAGTAAATCTGACATTCACTGGAACAATCACTGATGGAAAATCAATTTCTTGCCATTTAAACACATAGACCTAGAAATTTCTCCACCAGAGAATGTTTCAGTCAGATTAATTGATAAATAGAAAAATCCACTGCTCTACCTACTGGCAAGGGCGTGACACATGCAGACAGATGAGTACGTTCATTCAATGCTGTATTTACAAATTATTCTTGGCACTGACGTCAACAATGACGCCACAGTCTTTCCAGAAGCATCAGTTCATTTTGGACTGCTATTGACTGTTTTCTGAAGCAGCAAGGGTCTGACTTCTTTGGCAGGGTTGGTTTACCCAGGTGGAACTGTTCTAAGCAGTCATACTTACCTAAGTCTCCATCGGGTCTGAATTAGCCAGTAATGTCAACAACAAACTGCAAAGCCTCTAATATGCAATGTGTGCCAATAAGATTCTAATTCTAGACTGAGGCAAAACAGAGTTTTGCAGACTCCCCAATGCCCCAAAAAACCTAAAAACAAACCTCTCCTTATTGAATAAACATATCATAATTGTGGGTTAAATAGCCTGTAGGCCTTTTATTACACATTAAATAGAACTCCTAAATATCAATAATACCCATACCAACATAAAACATATTAAACATATTAAACATCATATTAAATAAATAAAAATAAATTAACAGTTCCAGCTTACTACCCAACTTAAGCCTTCTCTGGTCGCCAGTTCTCAAATGGCCCCATTATCACTGGTAGTCTGCTCCAGTCTGATAGTATTTCTCCCAGCATCCGGTTCTTCCAACTTCTGCCAATAAACATACACCCCCTTGAGGACTCTTAACCACCCCAACCTTAACCCATTCCAACAACCCCCTTTCCTATTTAACCACCACAAAAAATGGGGCAGGAAGGTGGAAAGCTTTCTCCTGCGCCCTGTAAATCAAACAACCTTACTCCTCCTCTCCCTAACCTTTTATTACCTTAACCCCTCCCTCACCTCCGCCTCCTTACCAATCCCCAAAGTGACCTTTTGATCACCCCAAAATAAGGTATTAACCCTTTCCTGTCTGATCCCAGTCATTCAGGCCTTTCACTACGCTCCCTTGTTCTTCTTTTCTAGGCCTGTCTTATTCTGCAATATATGTGCACAAATTATTTGGGTAAAGAATGGGCAGTAGTATACAGCAGCAGTTGGTAAACTAAACTATAAAACAATTTTTGTGGAAATTATTTGCAGATTCCTGTGTAGTAGTTTCCATAGATGTGCAACAGTGTTTGTATGTGCAAAAAGTTCCAACAATAATATATTGGATCATTAGTGAAATAGATTTACAATATATTTTAGATTTGAGGAAACAATAGGCTAAAAGCAGTTGTGTATTAGTAAAATGTAAAGTTCTGCATCCTCTACTATATTTTATTAGCTTAGAATCCCAGATGCATAGAAGGCTGATAAAATGTTGAAGCATTTAAGGTGTGATTTGCATTTCTACTTTAAAGAGTTCTTAAATAATGCTCTTTTATAGCAGATGTATATATATAGCCTATGTGTCAGAAAGAATATAAATGTAGTTGTTAAAAAGGAAACTTTAGACCAGTCACAAAGCTTCAAATATAATTCAGCTTCTCCTAGCTCCAAAGCTCAATGCCATTAAAAGAATCCTTTCTACGTGAAGCTGTCTCTCAGCAATATGGAACAGTGTCACAGGCAGAGTTAATGAGATTCAGCTATCCACAGCTTTAAAAGATAATAGCCTCTGCTACCTATCAAGAGCACACCAAAAATTTTCATGTAACATCTTCTAAGAAAGAAAGATCATTCGAACAATCCAGATGCTCTTATAATAGACTATCTTATTTGAATATAACATACAGCAGCAACAATAGGAAAATGCAATTTGGTCTTCGGTAGACATGCTGATGGGTAATTTAGTTTTCAGCTTAAAAGAATGCCATGGCCAAAAAAATCCTGTTTATCCATGTAAATAAATGGAAACGATTGCCCTTAAATTGTTTTTGCTTTATTTTACCTCTTTTATTGCTCCAAGTTGTTGTGTGGGTAAAGAAAGCTTATGACAATATAAGCTAATAGGGAAATCTGAATAATTCATGGCCCTCAACACTTGAATCATGGCCACAGGCAGATGCATGTGAACACGTCATGAACAATGCAATTTAACTGGACCACAAATGCAATATTGTCACATACCCATTAAATTATGTACATTATCTCTGACCATGATTAGAATGTACTTTAATACTCTTGCCTGTTTACATATAATCACAATGCATATCTGACACACTTGGAACACAATCTTGGTCTATGGGGACTGATAGTTGGAATTCAGGAAGCACAGGTAAATAATTTCCTTGAGAACTCACTATTATAGGTTGGTTATGTAACTTCTATCTATTATCTGTTTTCATAGTACCTTGACCTATGTACCTTCATATTCTAATATCAACATTTTTTCCTAGAATAAAACTAATAAATGTAAGACAGTATTGTGTATTACAATAATAAAGCCTTTTTCTACACAAACATATTAAGGTCTATTCATAAAAATTTTCAACCGATATCTGCCAAACTTTTCCCCACAATTTACACATTTACTGTAATAATTATATTCAGTTAGTTTATGTTATGTATATGTTAGTTAATGTATGATTTTTCTTTACTTATGATTCACATATTTTTCTAATTGAATCCTATATAAGGTTGGTTAAAAATTGGTGGAATCTTTTTGTAAAAACATTAACAAATAAACTTCATAATGTCTGCACTAAGTTCACTTTGACCTTGAAGAAGTTCTCAGCAGATTTGGATAATCGTACTTAGCTGATGAGAATAAAACAAAATAACAAAAGGAAAATTATTTTAATAGGTATTGATTATGAAATTCGATCACATAATGGAAACATATAAAGACTCATACTAAATAGTAGTCTAAGCTGCTTAGTAACTGATTATGATAAATAAATAGTAAAATGGGGAAAAGTTAGAACAACATGACCCAGCAGTAAGCGTACATGTTTGTTTAGAAGAGAAAGTACACAGTATCACAAAATCATAGCTAACACAGAAGCTAATAAAAACATGTAGTTATTTTTTTAGGGGAAATCACAAGGTAATGCAGATTATGTCACAATTTGATTAGAAGACTTGTAATATGATTCTTGTTCTCCCTAATGATAATCGATAATGTATATATAGATGGAGTGAATCATGCAATAAATCATAACAGAATGCAGGAAGATACTCCGTAGTCTGTCTGTTCTCTTACAGTCCTAATCTCTGTGGATATGTTCCAAACAGCTAATATCCTTTTGTTTCCAAGATCAATAATTTAACTTTGAGAAAGCCTTTGGCCCTGATGTATTAAAGCGTTTCCATAGTTGGAGAGGATATACTTTCCTCAGTGAACCTGGGTGATTCAACAAACCTGGATTAGATTTCTTAAAATTAATTTGCTATTTGTAGGCAAATGTTATTAATCCTGGACCAGATCCATTCTAAATTTGTTGGATTACGCCGATTTGCTAATTAAAATTTATCTTCTCCAGTCTTGAAGAGCTTTAATAAATCAGGCCCAAAACCCCACTACTGTGGATCCAGACTTAAAATATAAAAGGGTATCTTTTTTTAGATAACTCATGCTTTTCCTACATCAACCTCCTAATATTTTTTTCTAAATGCAATTACTCTAAGACCTGACCCTGCTTTCAGTGGTAACAGACAGACTATGAATTGTCATCAGAAAGTGCCATTATTGAAAGCACAACAGCATTTTTTTTTGTTGTTTTTATCAGATTTTTATGCCATTTCTAAAGAAGTTCTTTGTGATTAAATGCATCAGGCAGGGTCAGTGACATCATCTGCAACATTCTCTTGTATGAACAAGAGAATGGTCATGCATGTGAGAAATTCGTGAGCACATTTTATTTTGTTTAAATAAGTGACCTCATACCTTTTTAATATAAAGATGTCAAGGGCTTTCTTGTGAGTGTGTGCCTAAAAAAGGAGTGCAGTGGTGTATTCAGCACAATGCAACTTTGGAGGCATATTTGACAGTGAATTTCGTGAAGTTAATGGATTTTTTAACTCTTGGATCACAGCATCACTTTTATTATAGGACATGTATTTATATATATGACTGACTTGAATTTGTATATTTATTATTCAAGGAAGTGAAGTGTTTTGTGCGTATGACTAAGGGGTTTGAAGAAGGTTAAGTTCTGCGAACTTGAATATCTATTTAATCAGATTTCATATTACTTTGCACATTATAGCATCAGTTTTGTTGATTAACATGTTCATTGCATTTTAGCTTTCAAAAAAGATATAGCTATACTGAATATATCAACTTTTTTGATACACTTGAGTTTATGTAAAGTACTTTGGAAAGAACTTCTTTGCCAAGGGCAGTAAGAGAAGTAATAATATATTATCAGTATATGGTTTTAGTGGCATTTACCTAAGAGCAGTAATATCCCCGCAGTATGAATTCCACAACAACACTCCTCACAACAGGTCACTTCGTCTAGCACTAAATCTGCCTTGAAGGTAATAAATTGCGTATTTACCAAGAAGACCACACACAAATGTAATCAACTTGTGCCATTCTATCAGACAACAACCATATTTCTGAATATATATTAAACCTAACTATAGCACACTCTAAAAGGATTTTGCACAAGTTATTAGAATTTAAAAGGGCTTTGAAATCTCAGGGAACCTCTGTCACATGTCACCAACCAGTAGGAACTCTCATTAAAAGTTCCTTCACGCACCAGATTTTTCTCCTAAATAAAGTGATACAAAGGATGATACAATCTATTGCCAGAGACATCAATCTGTCCCGGGTGACAAGTGTAGGGAAATACAGTGACTTGCTATTCGCAGCAGTATAAAAGCTCACATAGCAGAGCACTTAGATATAAGAAACAATGGAGGAGAAAACCTGTCCTTTTAACAGCCTGGGCATGAAAAGACCATGGCTAAGGAATGGGGACATTATTTATGGCTAATAGCCCCTCCTAAACCTGCTGACATAGTAACAAAAGGAGCATAACCTTATAACAACTATGTGACCAGATTCTGATTCCTTCACATGTAAAACACATGAAAATCACAAAAATAAATATAAGATGTGCATACCTACTAGAATAAAATATTTGACATGCATGTGACTTTTCCAAAAGTTTGTTAAAAATAAAATGTAGTATTTATATTTATTTACTGACCTTTTATTATGGACTAAAACATTTTGTTTTATTGAAGTTAGAGAAATAAAGTATTGCACTAACATTCTAAATTACAATTTTAACCAGCAGGTAGAGTTCTAGATTTATTTCCCAGGCTGAATTTAGCTGCTGGAAAAAAAATGTTTACAAAGCTAAGTAGCTTCATCAAAAAATGTCCGCACCCAACCTAAACTGTAATTTAAACTTTTTAAATAGTTTATCCCCAAAATGTCTGTCAAAAATCTGCCCCTTGTATTATATAATAAGGACAACTGGTGATTTTACTAGTATTGCAGCTATGAGGCCATTTCTTTTTGAGATTGTAACCTTTCTTTTAAAGTCTTTACCAATACAGAGGCACATTGCTGCTTTGTATGATGTCCATGCATTATCATCCTGGAGAAAATACAATGCGACATTTTTTAACATCAAGAATCAGATGAAATCTCCTAATAAACCCCATCCGTTGTAATGACAATTGCAGAAAGAGAAACTGTTTTTGAAGTCCAGGACAAAATTACTTTGTCATTGGAAGTGTTAATTTAATCCCACCAACAATCTTGGCTACAGTGGGGGTAAATCTGCCTAGGGACTACATATAAAATTTCACATTAAATTTATCCTATTTTCAAATCTAGCCTACCATCTACTTTATTGAGTCATAGAGGTAATTCATCCTCTTCTCTTTTAGGTCTTAGGAGCCATACGAGGGGTTTGTTAGAGACCCGTAAAACCAATGTAAGCAAACCCGTAAAAAGCAATGTAACAAATGCACCCTGTATTAAATTAGAGTATTTGTATAAATGAAAAAAAGACATTCAGCCAGGTTGAAAAAAGACACATTAGCATTTTCAGAACCCTAAACCAGTAGGTCAAGAAGAAGGAAAAAGTCTCTATGAATTAAACATGATCCAATTTGCTCTAATGAAAAACAAAATGCAATAACTGTCCGCAGCATTGATTTAAAATGTTATATTTTTGCAATTATTAGTAGCCATCTATATTTTGGGCATTTTCCCAACGTTTTTTCAGAAGCAATTTACTGGGTTAGCTAATATCACAACCTGTAAAGAACTATTTCACATATTTACAACGCTTACTGTAAAAATCCATTTCCATATGTGAATATTTAACGTTGTTTACTCCATTCTGAAAGAGTGCATTGACCTTTAAATTTTTACGCAAGGTGACCATATTCCCCACCCAACCCTTGTCCTCTTCAAAACCACCCTCCCCACCCCAACCCCATAAACTACTGTGAATATATAGTTATTTAACTGTTTTTTTCATTTTGAGCTAAACATCATTTTGATGTTTCAAAACCATTATCATTTCCCCTAAAAAATAGTACACTGTGTAATTGAATGTATTTTTCAATGTAACAACACAAAGTGTTTTAAGTAAGCATAAACACGTTATGTATATGGATTGAAAAGAAAATTAAGACTAGCACTGACTGTAGGTTCATTTAAATTCAGTAAAAAAGCTTTAACAACATTTGAGGTCAAGTACAGAAAATAAAATGAAAAAGTAAGAAAATATTTTTTTTTTGGTAAATGTACAAGTTATTGTTCTTCTTTTCATGTCTATATTCAGTACCTGATGTCTTTATTGTTCAGCATTGTAAAGAATAGGTAGATAAAGAATGGTAACACTGGAAACAAGCAAAGATATTGCCAGTTAGAAATGTAAAATGAAAATAGGGCATTCCAGTTTACTCGACATGTATGCATACATGGAAACCTTTTTTTAGATCAGGAAAGTAAGACATTTATCAAAACACGTTTTTCATAAAATGAAGAACATTCTAGATTCATTCTAATGAATCAGCATGACAAACAGAAAATGGTAGCCTCCATAGTTCCCAAGTTTACATTAGTCAGTGGTGTTTGAATTAAAGTTGTAAGTAGTTTATGCTGTTTGCTTAGTAATGTGAATTATCATACTACAAGGAATAATTCATAAAGCTTGCTCAATGTGGTGAACATATACCTCAAAGAAAACATAAACACATGCAAAGGTAAAAGTTAAGTGAATTATCCTCTGCACTTTTTTCTGCTAATTCACTTTGCATTAATCTCAATGAGAGTATTAGACTCATGTGCCCTTCTACACTTTTCCTCCGACTGTGCCACTAAACTCTAAATGTTCACTTTACAAAAAAAGACAGTAGACACTCCTTATATGTAAACAATTTTTTTTTTCTTTTTAAGCATTCGCCGCTGCATTCAAGACTGAATGGGAGCGCAGAGCCTCCCGGGATACCTACATCATGCATTCTGGGAGGCTCTGGCTGCTCCAATCTCGGGCATGTGCAGAAGGGGCATTTTTTCCACTAAGGGGAAAGAGATGCTGATCTCACACATGTGCAGTGAGATTGGCTCTTTTTTTTCCCCTCAGCCGCAGTGCGAGATCGGGTGACGTAGCAAGAAGACAGATGGGAAGATAGAAGATGACGGCACCCAGCGCTCCCTCCATGCCAGATGAAGGAGAATTCTAGCACGATGTGGGACCAGATCAAGGGAAGGTCCACTGCCATCGAGGGATCTGCGAGATTAAAGGTAAGTGTGATTTTTTTATTTTCAATTTAGTTCCGCTTTAACAAAGTGAATTATCAATTTGCAATTAATAATTTGTTTAGTGAATGTGATACAAAATTCACTGTGGGATGAATACCCCACAAATTTAAAAAATATAATTTTTTCACACATGATTGGATGGGTGAAGTTATCAGAACTTCACCTTGGCAGATTGATAATTCACCTTGTTCATGTTCATGATTGAAGAAAAGGTCTCGGTTCAACTTTTTGAGAAATCAATATTATCTACTTCTCTAGTTGATGCACCCTACAGACTCAAAAATAGGTACCCATGCTTACTAGGCCTTTTATTGACCTTCATTTATAAAGTCTAGGGCAGGAATTTTTTCAGAAAGTTTGTGTGGCCCCACAGCAACCACATCACTTTCGTATAACAGAAGAATGAAAAAAGCTGGTTTCTATGGTTGCAACAATTGTCTGAGACAATCCTTTTATGAGTGAATGGAATGGTGCCTAATGAAAGTGTGTAAAATGGAGAAAAGCTGAGAAAAACAGGTTCATGTAGCATCATGTACACGCTGGTATCATAATTGTTATTCTATATTTGTATATAAAAATTAGAAACAGTATTCAGCAACATATTTTGCAGCTTTTCCCTATCTTGCTAATGACTGTAAGTGAGAAAACACAGATGTTAAGCCTCAGAGTCTTATCATATTCCACAGAACAGTTTTTGTAATTGGAAATACTTTTTCCAAGACTTGTTTCTTATCAAAGTAATTTGAATTTTCTGAAGCATTGGATAAAGAGGACACCAGCCACAGATGTTTTATGTTTTGACTTATCAGAATGTCCCAACGGTGTCTGGGTACAGGAACACTTTTATTCAATGAGATTAAAGCACTCAATCATTTAATACATTATCTGTTAATATGAATTTTTGTTTTATGTCATATCAGTTGTAAATCTCTCCCTCTATATTTCTCTTCTTAACCTGGGAAAATACATATATTTATATCCATCTGAAATGAGGCATATATCTGCACCGCTATGCCCGCTATGGGGAGTGATGAGTATGGTAGTTTATCTTAGATGACATTTTGGGAGAGGCAGCTCAGCAATACTTCATACAGAGTTCATTATCCTGTAACTCAAAATTGTTTTTTTAAGGATGCCAGTTGAAAAAAAATACAGCCAGCTCACTTTTTACAGACACATCACCTTTATTATTTTAAACTGCCCAAAGGAGTTGCAATTTCTCCATTTATCGCCGTAATGTAATGCATTTATAGTATAATTTTTATTAATCAGCATAATACTTATTTTGTAACACAGATGCAATGCCCAGGTAGAGTTTTGCACAAAATATACAGATGTACTAAATGTTCGAAGGAAACCTAAATATAAATAATTCAAAGCTTCAATCAATATCAAATATCAAAGCTTCAAATCAATAGTTTTTTTACGGACATCTGTTTTCATGGACTTTACAGACAGTCCCAAACAGACTGCACTTTTTTTCTTTACAGAAAGTTTGTACATTTTTGAATGGTTGGCAATTAGTCTGTTTGTAGTTAATACAAAAGTGAAAACTACCTGTTAACTACCATTTTTCTCTTTTTTATAGTGAATTGCTTACTATAAGTTAATCATTTTACCTAAAAGAAAGAAAAAATGAGCACAGTTTGAGAACAGAATGTTCTAAGGTGTTTTATGTTTTAATGTTAAAATTGTCGAAAAAAATGAAAAACAAGGGTGTTGGCAGAATTTTACTGCCCATTTAACAAGATGCCATTGTTTCATCTTGCCAGATTATATGTCTTGAAACCTCGTGCATGGACACAACTAGGTTAATGATTTAACTACTTTCCATGTGACACCTTTAGTTTCACAACAATAGACCAGTACATATTTTTATTACTAATAGCATATTGACTAAAGCAGAGCAACGTGCCAGAATGATATGTAAACTCCAGTTACCTATAATAACCAGTTCTATTTTCTTTACTGGAATGAGATCAAATAAGAGATCATTTCTGATTGGTTGCTAATCTATTTTATACATGATTAAACAACAATTTCCAATGTCTTATCCTTGGAGGAGTACATAAAAAAGTAAAGAAGGGACCTCCTGCTAACCCCTAAATCTGTAATCATATACATGTGACTATATGACCTTTCCCAATATTAAGCCTGATGGCAGGGTTCCAACAAAACACTGCCAGCCTTTTCATTCCCCTACTATTTGGAAATTACAAACTCTATATTGTCACAGTATGAAATTCAGCATTGTCTATATTTTCACAGTATGAAGAGCAGCATTACCTATATTGACAGTTTTTTTCCTCCCTATCTATATCATTCAACTTTTCAATCATTACAGGTGTTCTGCTTTTAGGTAGGGGTAAGTAAACCCAATATGAATAGGTGCACAAAGTTTTGTAAGCTCCATTGATTTCAATTACAGCTTTCTGCTTTTAGCTGCATAAAATACAAATTTTCCATTTTCAGTAGTCAGCAATGGAAGACTTTTCTTTATCTGGTGCTGTATTCAAAGATTTGAAAAAGCACCAGCTAGCTATAACAGTGACCAGGAGCTGCCACTAACACGGGTTCCACTCTGACTGAGGTTTGAATGGGGGAGATTTTGCACTCAAGGCCACTAACCCAGCAAATATTATTTGTGCTGGACCTAGGAAGGAAATGTCTATTCCTTGAGCCAGATTTAATAAAGCTCTCAAAGGCTGGAAATGGTACAATTTCATCAGTGAAGCTGGGTGATCCAGCAAACTTGGAATGGATTTGGTCTAGGATTCAAAACATTTGCTAGCAAATAGCTAATGACTTAAAGCAAATCCATTTCAGGTTTTCTGTTTCACCCAGCTTCACTGATGAAAGTGTATCCTCTTCAGCCTTGGAGAACTCTAATAAATCAGGCCCCTTGTCTTCCTCAAAGTTTCTTGGAGAAATCCTAAAATCTGCTGTTTTCTGTATATTATTTTTTAACTGATTGAGATACCAGTCACTTCCAAAGAGAATTAATGAGTGCAGGAATCAGATTTGGTGCTTATAAGTATTATGTTTGATTAATCTGTTTTTGTTTTGTTTGTTTTGGTGACGTATGGTGAAATCATCACCATCCACCAGGTGACAATAAATGGGGTTGTTCTTTTTTAAAACATTATTGGGTTTTTATGAATTAGGCAATATATTCCAGAAACTTATTCAATGGTGTATCATAAAGGTGATGACTTGGATGGTAGAAGATTGCACAAACTGAGCAGACCTGATGTTGACAGAACACAGAAATAAAAAAAGTTTATTTGATCAAATAAATGGACATGCTTTTACTGAGTGTATCTGTATGTATGTGAATAATTATATATAAAAACATTTAATGATGGATTAAATAAGTTGGTGTTTGGACGCAGGCAATATATAAAAAAGTTGCTATTATGAGTCAGTTAATAAACCGACTGGCATCTGTCTGCAACCACAACTAGACCATTCAAATAGAATTAAAATGTATTATTTATTCATTTTACAAATAATATGTCTGTAAGTTTATTTTCCTCAAACCAGTAAACAATTTAGATGACTGAATAACAGTTCACTGGCACCATAATCCTTAGTCAGGCTAGTGTAAAAGGCATGCAAGATTTGTCAGGGAAGAGCAGACAAATTAAGACAGTTTATGAAGATGTAGATTTCATCTTTTACGTGAGATCATTCAGTGCATGAAAGGACAGGTGAGAACTGCACAGCACATTAGTTTTACAATTCATAATTTAATTTTCAGTTTGTAATTGGTTTACAATGCTCCACAGACTACTTCATCAATGAACGACTCTCTCCTTCTCAGAAAAGTGTATTGGAAATGCAATAATAAGGAAACACAAAGAACTTTCTAATGTATCCTTTGCTGCTTCCTAACATCTGCCTTCTAATTTAAGATATGTTTATTAGATGATTCAATTAAGACTGTATGAATACAGATTGAATGGAAAGTAGACTAAATGATCTTCTGACCTGTGTTCAGCAGTGCATTGCAATGTTCCTTCATCTCAAAGCAGAGCTATTAATCATACTATATTTATAGTTAAAGTATGGAATCTGACATTTTTCTAATGCACATATAAAGATATTTAGACACATTGAAATGATCAGATCAACTGCTTTGTCAATGTGTACCTTTTAATGGCATTCATCTTGTGTAGATGACTGCCCTGCTAGTTAAATCATTATGTTGCATTTTGATGCATTATATGTGTATTAACAAAATCAAGCTTGCCGCTTCTTTTATGTGGTCTCCAGCTAAACCTATTTTATAAAGATGAATAGTAATGTATGCAAAGCTTGGTGCAGAAAAAGCAGGTAGGTTCCTTTTCCCCACGGACCACATAGAAACATTCAATCAGTTTAATTCAGTACATAAATGCATCATATTAGGCTAATCATGGTATCATGATATGTGTATTCATGTCCTGTATAAGTATGGTAATTCTAGCTGCTAGTATGCTAATGCTCCAAAACATGTGAGTGATGCTTTCACTTCATTTTGTTTTCTCCAGTTCTGTTTGTAAACCAATAAAGGTTGATAAGTGTGGAGGAAAAAAAAAATCATTGAAAAAAATTCAGACATATGCTATTTCTATGGTATGTTGATAAAATTAAATAGCTGTTTTTTATCTTGTAACTACACAATGATTAGCCTTTGTGTTGTGGGGATGGAGTGTGCCGTGTATTGTCAGCCAACAGCAGGACTTGGAAGCTGAGTGCATTTATAGATTATTTTTCTTACTAGGGGAGTGGGTTTCACAAACACATCATGGTAGGGTAACTGATTTCCTCTAAACTGGACTATGTTAATAGTGTATGATTAAGGTAGGGACATTACAATGTTTCACAATTTTTCACTTTAAGGCCATTTCAAAGGACAAGGGGGCACTCTGCGTCTGGAGTAAAAGAAGTTTAATATCCATGTAAATAAGGAATGTGAAATGTTGTAATACACTTCGTTGGGAAGTAGTTTCAGCTTGTTCTATAGATTGCATTAAGAAAAGGCTGGATGCTTTATTAGAAGCACAGAATACAATGGGGAATTTTAACTGTTCTGTCTTGTTTGAGACTGTTAATCTAGGGAACATTTAACTGCCTCATCAGACCAGGAAGGATTTTTTTTTTCCTCTTTTGGAAATGTAAGGTTCTTTTGGGCAGTGTTCTTTCCTCCTTCTGTGTCATTGATTGAATCTGTCCAATATTTGTAACCTCTAATTATGTAATATGTTGGTGCTTTATAAATACTGTATATTATTAATTTATTGATCCATGTTTATAAGGGTTTTATGCCTCTTCTTATTCAACTATTAATATATATAAAAATATATTGTTATATCTTGGATATGCTGGTTTCTATTATGTTTATTTTCCTAGTGCTTGATCTTGATGGACTTTTTTCAACCATACTAACTATGTAACTATTAAATTGTGAGCTCCTTTGAGATACAATAACATGGCTATGGTTTCTATAAAGCACTGTGGAACATGTCAGCACTAAATAAATAAAGTAATAAATATTTAAATGTGTTGGCTGGTAACATTAGATAGACCCTTTTAATTTGAGAAAAAGAAATCATATCTGGACCAATGCCTGTGACTTGGCTTCTATATCCTTTTACTTCATACAAGCTCATTCTCCCAGGGACCCTCTGGAATAAACTGATTTATTCAGAACCTCTACCAGACTTGGAGTCCAGCACTTCACCATCCTTATTCCAGGACAACAAAAATATGTACTTTTTGTCAGTAAAGAGTGTTTACTCCTTGCTTTAATTTTTTTTTCTTAGAATTGTTATATTGCAGTTGGATACAGTTGTGATTTTTTTTTCAACACCTTAAGCAAGAAAGCAATCTTTTTAAACATTTTTAAAATACATTTATGAAAAATAGTAAAGCATATACTATAAATGTATAGATATCTAGGGCAAACGGATACTAATGAAAAAGATAAAATGCACACAGATGTGTCAGGTAATGAGATAGAAGCCCTCATTCCACCAATCACATGAAGCAGAATGCAGTGCCATTCAGGTTGGCATATTTAGCCATTCCGTTCTCGGCATCCCTGGGCACTTGCTTGAGTAAACAGTTATGTCAAGTGTCCCATTTAAACATCTTTGTGCATGTGGCTAAGCGCATCATTTCACATTTTAAAACACTGCATTGCAGTGGTGATTGTATTTCTGCATAAAATAGAAATTCCCTTTTAAGAATATTTCTGTTTTATCATGCATCTTTCAGCACAGTGATTTTGACAGTGACAGCTATTATATTAGTAATTTCTAAATTTCCACGATTCCCACCGCCCACTAAATAAAAAAAATGTAAAATATGGTACACGAATAGTCACGCTTCATCATGAGCAACAATAGCTTAATTACAATAATTTTCTAAATTTTTTTCAGCAATGAGATGAGGTGAAATAAAACACTGACATAACTATAGGTTTTCTAAATGTATATTTCATCTCCACTGTAATTAATAGACATCTGCTATGACAGATATTAGAGTAATAATGTCCAGAGTGCATTCCACTTATTATATGTAAGACTATATCACTTACCAAATAAACTCCTCTGGAATATTTTAGATTGCACAAAAATAACAACTATTGATGGCAGTATCAGTGAACATTTAATTATTTAAATCTGTCATCAGCCTGAACAAATGCTGACATCTTTGCACTCCCTAATTCCTCATCTATCTCATTTTAGTTTCAACATTTATAATAGTCTGAACAGTACAGTAAATTAGCAGTTGTCAATATAGAGTTCTACAAGAGCTGAAGTTTGAGTGAAAAAAGGAAAGCATTATAAATGTTATCAGTGGGACATCTCAGAAACAAAAGTTCACTTAAAAATAGGTGAAATGCGTCTGTTAGTTGCACAACCTAGATGTTGGGACAGTCTGCCTATGTATACCATACACTCAATATCCACTTTATTTATTATGCCTGCTCAACTGCTTGTTAATGCAAATATCTAATCAGCCAATTATGAGGCATGTACACAATGTCAAGCCTGCCTACTAAAGTTCAAACCAAGCTTCAAAATGAGGAAGAAGGGAAATTTAAGTGGCTTTGAAAGTGGTTTGCTTGCTGGTGCCAGGTAAGTTGGTCTGAGTATTTCAGAAACTGCTGATTTGTTGGTAATTCCATGCACATCAATTTCTAGAGTTTACAGAGAATGGTCTGAAAAGGGCAGTGACAGATCACTTGACAAAAATGCCTTATTGATGCCAGAGGTCAGAGGAGAATGGCCAGAATAGTTGGTGATGATATAAAGGCAACAGTAACTTACATAGCTATTTGTTACAACCAAAGTATGCAGAAGAGCATCTCATTGAACCTTATAGCAGTTGGGCTACAGAAGCAGAAGACCACATCAGGTGCCACTCCTGTCACCTAAGAACAAGCACCTGGGGCTGGAATTCGCATTGGCTCCCCAAATTAGGGAAGAGAATATTGGTAAAGTGGAAGGTAGGGTCAGGATTTGCCAGCAACAACATAAAGGCTTGTGTTAGGGATTCTTTCTTGCCTCACTTTGGGCCCCCAAGTAAGCATCATTCAAACTTCCCACCCTACCTTAGTATTGTTGCTGACCATGTCCATCCCTTTATGACCACAGTTTGCCAATCTTCAGTTAGTTACATCTATCAAGATAATGAGCTGTATCACAAAGTAAAATCATCCCAACGGGTTTCTTGAATATCATAATAAGTTCACTATACTCAAGGGACATCCACAGTCACCAAATCTCAGTCCAATAGAATGTGCAGCCTGCAAATTTGCAGCAACCTAGTGATGCTATCATATCAATATGGAGAAAAGTCCTAGAGGAATGTTTCCAGCACCTTGTTGTATCCATGCCAGGAATATGCCAATACTGAAGGGAAAATGGGGTCCAACTCAGTACTAGCAAGGCATAATGTAATAAAGTGTTTGTATCTCAGGTATAGACTGAGATCCCCAAAATTAAGGAGGTTTAGTGGCAAGTTGTAAAGAAGAACATTTTATTATAAAAAATATATATATTATGTGAACTGAGGAAACCACTTGGATGGTAGTAAAAGAAAAAGTTAATTAAAAAAAATTAAAGCATATAAAACCTCCATGTATTGAATAAATGTATTTGGTCCCTTTTTGTCCGTAGATATTCTATTTAAATAATTATTTTATATCTCCTATAAAAGGAAAGAAAAAAATGCTGATGCTCCAGAGATCTTAGTTGACACTCTTTTGTATTGCTGGGGTGTTATAAGTTGTTCTGTTTCAAAGAATACATGAAGAGTAGAATTGTGGAGGTGGAGGTTTCTATAGGCCTGTCCTGTTTCTGTTGTACAGGAAGCGTGTTACTGGCAGAAAATTTAAAAATTTGTTACATGTTTGTGTTTGTGTTTAAATACACTTTACTACTAGTTTGTCCTGGAAAAATAAAAAAATTCACCAAGAGCATAAACAAAATTGAGAGTTTTCCTTTTCACAAAATTTCACTGAAAATTGGGAGTCAGTAGAAAAAAACAGGCCATAGTATTTAACTAGCTCATGAAGGCTAGAAAAGCTTATTTCAACTATTATGGACTTGTTTGTGATTTGTTTTATTTTTCAAAAACCCCAAAAGTTGATGTTGCCCTATGTAGGTTTTTTTTTTTAGTGTGAACTACAGGGAGTTGCCTGAGATTAAGTTTGGAATATCCTAAGTGGCAGTGCTGTTCAGCAAAATTTTAAAAATATGATAAAAAATTTCCAGCAATGTTTGGAGTCGATGCATCATGGTTTCTACAGCCTACAAACTGGATTCCCAGTTCAGGTGCAAACCATGCCAGGTATATATCTGCCATATATATCTATGCATGAACATTATGCAAAAATTGCCAATGAAAAATAAAATTCTCAAAGTGTGGAAACAAAACAATTCTCCAACTGAGACACCTGACACAGGTTTTAACCCATCTATACTTAAACTGAAAAAACACATTTGCATAGACTTCTAGTTTATGTATGACTTTGAACATAAGGCATTAGTAAGCAAGTAATGGTGAGCATTGGCCATGGCAACCTTTTTATAAATGGAATCCTAAAGGGCAAGGGATTCCTGTGGAATAGCAATTGACAACATGCACAAGTATAATTCACACCCCATACCGCTATTACCTGACTTTGATAACTACTGTAGAAGGTTTCTGAGTGTTGCTGATCTGAAAAATAACTAATATATTTGAATTTCTGTAGCATAGCAATGAACAACATACAGAAGTATAATTCATTTCCCATAATCTAGTTAGATGCTTTCCATTGGTAACAAGTGTGATTGTTCTGTGTATATGTGATGTATTCAGATAGAATAGACCATCAGTGGCATCTGTATAGTAACCTAGAGAACTCTCCAGTTTGTCTCCGCATTACTTTAAAAATGATAATGGAAATAAGAAATGTTAATTTGAAACAAGCCTGCAGTTTTAACTTTGTGTGGGAAAATGCAATTTTACAAGAAAAAGTATCTTAGCACGAGTGAGTGAATTCTGGTTTAGGAAGAAATTCTCATGGGTGACACATAATTAGTTCAGGGAAGTTTCTTGAATACCTCTGGAACATCTCTGATTTCTCCTATATTTTTATCTACAAATATACTGACATAGACGATGCCAGCTCTGTGTTCACCAGGGAAATATTTGCACATCTGTAATGTCAGTTATTCTTTTAATATTCCTCATGAGAGATCAAGGTGGAATGAAAGGTTCCCAGTTAGCACATGGCATGTTAGCTTATGTTTAGGTCTCTATGACAATAGGTGTACTTATTTGTAGTCATAAATAAGAAAGAGCTGTGTAAATAGCTGCATAGCACTGCACATTTATTATGCTGAAAAAACTATAATTGGAAAAAATATGGCATTTCTGAGTACATGTGCACATGCAGAAGTGTGTGTCCCAATTACACTCCAGGGTTGTTTACTAAAAGAGGAGAGAATCTCAGTAAACTGATTTTTCACTTTAGAAAGTGTTTACTGGGTTTAATAACTTAAGATGCTGTGTTTCGTTTGGTTTTCTAAATCACTTTTTTCATACCTTGCATTTATTACCTGGATAATGTCATCTGGTACATAAGGCAAACAAGCCAGTGTCCCCTTTTTATGAGCCAATATTGGTTGTGCTTGCCTGCTAGAATTGTTCGCTGATCACTAGGATTGACATTTTTGGGAAACTAAATGGGGTAACATGGTATGTGTTTCATCTTGGGTAAACCAGTGCTATGCAGTTAAAATGAGTATGGTTTTTATTGCCATTATATTAATCACACTGCCACCAACCCTGGTGCTTGCATTTCTCCACCAAAATACCAGCACCACAGTATTAGTTGCATACAATACATATATATGCCATTAGTTATCATACAGTAGTCCTCTGTTGCAGTCTATTGCATTATTCACTAACTGATATCTAATGTTGGGTTTGGGCTTGGAGAAAGTAGTAGAAATGGAGGGGGGCATTTTGCTCTGCTAGCTTGCTGCAAAGTCCCCTTTTTTTCTAAAGTAAGCATATCTAATAAGCCTATACCAGCCTTGTGCTAGTGGTTGAGCTGATGCTAGGCTACACTGTGATAAGGGAAGAAGAGTTTGGTGCCTGCACATTAATATATTATGAATCTGAATGAGTCAAAGCATGGCTGCGAACTTGTTCACCCTGCTGCAAATATTCTGGGTATTCATATTGAAAATGGCTTTACCTCACTAAATCTATAGTATTGTAGCAATATCTGTAGATTATTATTATCATTATGTATTTATAACATACAAAACACAACTTTACAGAGTGCATAGTCATGTCAATGACTGACCCTCAGTGGAGCATACAATCTAATGTCCTTACTACAAAGTCCAATTTTGGGGGAAGCCAAGTACCTATCATAATGTTTTTGAGATAATACAAACACCATGCAGATAGTGTCTTGGCCAAGATTCCAACCTGGAGCCCTAGTGCTGTGAACCAGCCAGCCACAGAGCCAACCTACTACCTGTAGACAAATAGTGAGACTGTAGCACTTGGGGAGGGGTAAATTAGATTAGATCAGGGTAAGGAAGCATGGGCATAGAGCGATATAGGATAAGTGCAGAATATATTAATATGCTCTTATCCTTTAACTGGACAGAGCTACTCTATGAACTACCCACCTTTATAAGCAACAATAATACAATACCTAAATATGTATCTAGATAGAATTATTATCTATCTAGTTTTTTTTTTTAATTTTACTGGCACTATTGAAAATACAAATCATCTTATCTGAAACTTCTGCTTTTTTGTCCAATGCAGCAGTTTAAGAGAGAGAGAGAGAGAGCAAACACTGTTGACTTTGGCTGGAGTCCATGTATTTTATGGAGATGTGGAAGGAGACAGCCCAGAGCAAACTTCTCCAAATAACTCTTCATTAAATATGCAGGTGAATACATAGGGTAATAACTCCATAATCCCCCTGATTAAATGAAAGTCTGCCAGCCATGGAAAGGACATTTTGAATTCTGGCTCACATTCCCAACACTGCAAAAACTGCCACAGAGAAAAGGCTGGTTTGAATTAGTAATGCTAGTACATTATCTCATCAATACAAGAACAAAGCACAAGAAGAGATCATTATGAGTGACTTAAAGTTGTGTAATTGTTTTTCCTATTTACTTTTATCAAGAGAAGATACACTAATCATGTATCATCTAGACATGTTCTGCAATGATGTAGTTACAAACTTTGAAGATTTATTTTACAAGCGACACAATTGCCGATATAAAAGATCAGATGCGTATTACATCGTAGGCTTAATGATAATAGTTAATCGATAACAGCAAGCTAATGCAATGAAAAAACTAAATATAGTTCGCTGGTAATAAATATATTAGATTTGTGGTTTTAGAAAATAATTGTACATTCTTCATTGTTTTAATTTGTTCATGTAGAACTGTCATTTATTTCTATTTTACCACCACTGTAACCAGTATCCTCTCTTATATTTTAAATAAAGCAATAAAGTAAAAAGTGCTAACAAAGAAAAAACTGGACTGTAAATCAAATCAAGATTAGGGCCATTTCCAGATTGAGTACTATAAGGGTTTAGTGTTTGGCTATGCAACCAGATAAACTCCATATTATAATTTTATTATTGAAATTTCAGAAAACGATTAGTGTATGTTAACCAAATCCCCTTATCTTTTTTTTTTTTTGTTAACATAATATTAACATAACATAATATTTAGTTATCTAAAGCATGATGTGTCAGACATTATCTAAGTGTATATATATTTATATTTAGCTCAAATAAGGGGGGGGGGGGGGGGGGCAACAACACAGTATAACACCAAGTCCATGAAACTTCTGTGATATCAATACATCAATACAATACAATCCAAATAGTAAGCATAGCTGGTTGTGAGTTAATTTCACTTCAGATAATCAGTATTCCTGCAATGACAATTACAGGACAAGCAAATAATAGGAGTTTAGCGTGGCAACACATTTATTCCATACCAGGTGTAAAGTCAAAACTTTTTTTTATATATTTATTTTACAGCAGCTATTTTTTATTTTCAGTTTTTTTTAATAATATGATTTTTGATAACAGATCCAATACCAGTAAATGTATCCCAATTTATGAGGGTCCCTTATAAAGAAAACAAATTATCACATTAGAAGGAACATGTTTAAATAACCAGCATTGGAAAACTGGAACGGCTAAAAATAAATATTCTCATTCGCTTTCGTACAGTTTATTTGTAAGCACCACAATTTTTCCCTTCATATCCCTTCATATCGTTTTCCTCATTGCTACCTTATATTTAGATTGCACAAAAGTGCATGAGTGCAACATGACAGGGGAACTATTACATGCCAGTTCCCATAATGTGGTGGTATTTTTAAAGTCTATTTTTATCCTGTTTTTCACAAAATGCTGCACTTCCTGCCCCAGAATCAAAATTGTAGTTTGACACATATGAGATCAGGAGCAACTACTGAAGCCAGTCACTATGACCTTTGGAGAAGAGAATGATCTTGCATAAAAATGTGCCCATCGCAGATGCATCACGTGTATAAATCATGGCCCAAGATGATCACAGTGTCAGCCTATGTAAAACCCTGCTAATCAGGAGAAAGTCACCCTCCTGCACTGAATTGTGGGGGTGTTATGTTTGATAGGAGGCATCCGGATTTCAGAGCATGCATTGAGAGATTATACATAACATATCTCATTTGAGCACATTTGGAATACTGGAGGAACGCCAAGGCAGATGACTGACATTTCCATGGAAACCTGTCAATCTTCCCCAATGGGGTCAGGAAATTGTATTTCAAGATGGTAACCTTCCTCCGAAAAGTAACAGTAGGTGGAAGCGGAGGCACTGCCACTTGAAATTTTAGCGAACATAAAGACAAGTTCATCTCTCATTAGACCTGCTTGAGAAAAATCTTAAAAATGAAAGGCAAGAAAGCTTTTACAAAAGATCATATGTCAAGATAACTGCAAGAAAAAGAAAAACGGTTCTCGTCAAGAAACTTAAATGAAGGCTGATTCCGTTCCATGGCCTTCTGTGTTTCATAAAGGTTTTACTGAAGAAACAGACTGTCTTATTATGGTTTTGGCAGATCACAAAAATAGATCTTAAGTCATGTAATGTTCTATCCCACGCAACAGAACCTTTTTTGAAGAAGGAAAAATATCTGCCATGAAAACTTATAGGAACCCAATGCATATATGTCAAGTGTTTGTCTGTTAGCCTAAAGTATAGTTAAAGCACATAACTTTTTATTACATTCTTGTTGTATTTGAATAGAATTTATTCACAAAAGTACTGTGATGTCCCTACAAAGCATGCATTATAGTTTCCTAATTGTCAGTAGATTTTTTGGTCATTGCTGTATTTTACTTTCATAAAAAAATGCAAAATATCTAAATGATGTGGACAGCCACAAAAAATATTAATGAAAATCTTTTGGGGATTTTAGCTCCCTGCCATATAAATGGTAAATGTTCAGATTTCTTCATGTATTAGCCATGTGCATGCTGACGTCGTGTATTAGCATCATTGTAAATACCAGAGATGTAGCCTCTCTCGTCAGAGGCCTAAATTCCTACCCTCCCTTTCTTCACAGGGACTGCAACTCTTATCCTCCCCTTCCTCCCCAAACACAGTAGCACAGAGTTAAAATTAAAAGTATATTAATTCCCCAAGAGTTAGATTTTCTGTGCAGCCACTTACTGTTACTTACTTCAATTGTGCTTCCAGCATCTTCTTGAATGTCATGGAATATTACATCCAACAAAAGAAGCCATGGGAGGTGAAATGAAGACTTTAATGGAATACACAAAAGAGGAGGACCCGACAGTGGAGGAGGTCATACACTCTGCTACACTCTGCTACTCTGCTTGGAATAAAAGGAATCTTGGTGGTTGCACTTGTTATATAACCCTTATGACACAGTCATGAAGTTTGGGTTAGAAGGGAAGAGTTAGGAAGTGAAGTGGAAAAAATAAGGGGATTTGTCACCAGGACAAATAAAAAAAGCTACATTTCCAGCAGGGACAAAAAAACTGGCCTAACACTTTCCTAAAAGAAAAAAAGTGCCAAAAATGTGCTGTCATATATGACCCATATTATTTGTTTTGGATGAAATTTGAATTCTTACTCTAATCAAATTGTGAGTTTGGCGATGTCATAACCTAACTGCTTATTTCTTTCCTTAAGGCCTACTATAGGGTAAGCTATACCTAACGGCCTACAATGCATAGTTATTTAGTATGTGTTATGTCTATTCTGTGGATATGTACTTCATTCACATTTCCTGTTACTCCCTGGTAAATCTCCACACCATTTATCATTTAATCAAATCATCAAACATCCAGGGTTAGGTCTTACATCAGAAAGCAAAGCTCTAGATATCTACCAAGATGGCCTACATAACATGCAGGGATCAGCTACAGAAAGTTTACAGTTTGCCAGTCCTTTGCCCTTGACTTGACATTATTTTGGCATTTACAGTGGAGATCTGGAAGCTTTCAGGAAAACAACTTACTAGTTACATAGTAAGTCAGGTTAAAAAAAGACATATGTCCATCAAGTTCAACCACTAGGGAAGTAAACAAATCCCATGCTTCTTTATAACCAAATAAGCAGGCAGATAACACATGAACAGGGGTATATAAATAATAAGATTTTCTAATCAAATCTTTTAGAAAGTTAAACAATTTATATTAGTGTATGCTGTAAGTAATACCTCTACACATGTCATATTACACAATATAATGTGATTTAAAATAATATATTATTAAAATCTACAGTCAGCTGAAATTTTCCAAAACTGTCAAAAAAGGTTGTTGCTTCCTCTCATATTACCATGGTAAAACCTGTATACAAATCCTTAAGATGATTTTTTTTCCGTACCAACAATAAAATTGCACTTCAGAATTGCAGTAGTTCTACTAAATTGTTGTAACATCCCTATACAGTCACCTGTGCACCTTTTAACTCATTGACAGAATACAGAGGTTGGTGATACATTTATAGGAATGGTATGGATGTAATGCTAAATTTTTAATTGGTGATGATGAACTTAAAATCAGAAAATGACCATGGTATTATAAATATCCACTCCATGCTATGTGCACTATGAATGATTAAACAGCAGTACCACTTTTCTTTACTGCCCAATATATGGTATATGTCAAAACATCAACATTGCTAATCAGCTGTTATATAGCACACATGACGTATTCAGCCTATGGCAAAATGGTATTTTTGGAACATTACATCCAAACGAAGAATGATTCTAGTTCTATCTTTTCCTTACCTTAACTGGTACAACTTGCATCAGAATGGCAAAGTTGGTGAGATGATTACATCGACATACAGAGTAATTCAAGTTTCCTTCAACTCGAACGCACCCTTCACTGGACCAAATACCAGAACCAGAGCTGTAGGGCAGATCAAAGACAACTGATTATGATCCACCATATGAGTCATCATGAAGCACAGTTTTATCACTGTTGTAAAAGTTAGACTTAAAGGTCGTATCTCTCATTTTATGTCACTAAGCATTTCATTGAATCATGTTCTTCTGTGTCTTTGTATTTACCAATGAGACTGGAAATTACAATCTTGCTTTCTTTCTGACAGGATAAATGAACATCGCTTATATGGACTCAAATATAAAATGGCAAAATTATCTTGGAAGATAGTCAGTTTGTCACTTTTCTTCCTAACAAGTATTTTGAATATGGTTTTCTCATAGATAGGAGCAATTGTCATTTTTTAGACAGTGATTTTTCCGTGGACACAACTGAAATGTAAGATTCTGTAATTGTACGAGTACTGTATCAAGGGTTTCTCAATAGCAAAAATGACCCAGCTCTTTGATAAATGTCAGTCTTGAGAACTTAAACCTAAAGTGTATAAATGAGCTGTAAACCAACACTCTTCATTTTGCACCTTTGTCACTAAAAATTTAATTGCAATTGAACATTTGAACACAGAACATAGCAAAGCTTTTTTAAAAGCTAATGGTAGGAAGTAACAGTTTGTGAACAAAGACAATAAAACATAAAGTCTTGTAAAATGTTTCCTTAATTCCCTGGGGGGCACCCATCTCACCTGATAAAAGACCAAGGAACAGAAACACTGTGAGGTTCCCAGAGTGGCTCCTCAGTTCCAGGCGTATTCATAAGTAAGGGGTATTCTTATCTTATCGTAGTATAGGCTGATAATAACATGAATCATCACCTTGCAGGGTTCTTTATACATAGAGAATATGGTGAAAATTCACCTTGTAGAAAAAAATAATTTGTTTGTATTGTAATGTATTAAACATGGTTTGTAATTGTACAATTTTGCTAAGTTTGTTTATTTTCACTTTGCTAAGTGCATAGCCTATATTACTTTAGTAAATCAATGCCATTGAGCCATAAAGAACCTAAAGGTCACAATCTGCTTTACTAATTAGGTTGAGACAGACCAGGGACACTTGCTTTATTTAGGCAAATTCTGAAATGATTTGTACAGTACTTTCAGTAACTCAACTGTTTTCTCAGGTTTTGAAAACAAGAGTGTGATTGTAAATTACAAGTTTAATGGTACAATTTAATCAATTTCATACTTCATAGCTTCCCCTCCAACCACTAATTCTTTTCTTACACTATTCTTGTTGCCCTGTTTGCATTCTGCAACCTTGACTCACTGAAATCTGTGTGTAAACCATGATGTAATCTGTGACAGAGTTTACACATGGTTAATGACCTTCTCAATGTTTCATTGTATGAACTTTTTGGCTGCTCATCCAAATTGTCAGATCATCCAAAGCATTTGATAGGCAGGAGATTAGTGCTGAGATACAGCCTTTATGTTACTGCAGAATCCAGGGTTATAGCAATTTTGTTCTTCACTTGTAGACAGTTGGTGTCTTATAAGAAAAGCCATGCCAGTACAGACCACAGATTGAGCAAAGTTGCTATTTTGGCTATGACCTTGTTCTTTCCATATTTTGTCTCTGCTGCTTAATCACTGAGCACAAGAAACAAATTCCATTTAAATGTCTTAGAAATCTAGGTATTTCCAGGGGCCCCCATTGTTGGTGTTTTGTTATGGTTGATATACCAGGTTACACTAACCTGTCACAAGCATCTGTTTCAGCTAAAATACTGCTCTAACCATCTGTAGTTACAATATCATCATCCTCCATGTAAACCAGATGGATTCAATGCATATGCATTTCACACCTGGAGAACCACTTTAGCCCCACTGGGTTCCAAATATCTGTTAACTGGATCAATACAAATACCCCTTTAATTGTGGGTTTAGAAGCACAAAACAGAAATACCAGTGCCCTGCATGACCTCAAAATGATACACTGCTCTATGAGGGGGCCTTTAAGACCACAACTAGTCCAACCTTTAACCGCCCAGATCCTTAGCGGTACATAAGTCTTTCAGAACTGTTTTTTGATGCAACCTAGTAGGAATCTACATTGCTTATCCAACTTTTGCAATAAATAAATAATTTTCTATCGAATCTTACAGATGAATTTATTGGGAAATCATGCTTGACAAGGCCACTTTCCCTCGGTCTCCTTTGATCCGTACTGTGAATACATTTTCTCTACCATCTATACATGGCTGTTTATCTTGCTAGCAAATTCTTATGCACTTAAGGTGCGTACACACTTCCAATTTTTATCGTTCCAATCGAACGACGAACGATCAATTGGGCAAAAAATCGTTCGTAAAAAAGTAACCAACGACGCCGACGAACGAGGAAAGTCGCTGGAAACGAACGACCGGACCGGCGGATCGGATTGGACGACGATCGTTGAGCATCGTTCGTGTGTACGGTCGTTCGTTGATCGTCCATGTTCAGAGCATGCGTGATGAACGAACGTAAGTTCACTTTCCTGTCGTGCACATAGTTCCTCTATCGCTTAAACGATCGTATCTATTGTGTGTACAATATCTACGAACGATCGTGTCGTTACCTCTATGTGCAGTATCGGTGCTATACGATCGTTCATATATATCGTGCAGGAACGTTCGTCGTTCGTTTTCCGACGATAATAATTGGAAGTGTGTATGTAGCTTTACACCGCACATGATGAAGGCAATATTCATGTTTTTTATTATCTTACCCCTAGCAAGCTCACACTTTAGCAAAATCAACCAGGGAATCAATGCAATAAAAATGATGGTTGTGTACACACATAACAAAGTAGTGGAGTTTTATTCAACAACCAAATAATGTGTATTAGAGTTGCTAATGTTTGCAAATACTGGTGAATAGAGCGAGGGCAGCTATTCCCTTTAGGCTGTAAAAAAGGGTTGAAACTGGAATAGTTACATAAACTTACATTTCCACATATTTTTATTTGATCTGTATAACTTGAAAAAAATCATAAGCAAAAATCTGTGCAAAAATCTATTACATATTTATGGAAAAAAACCACATCACGACAGTGGAAAAAACAATAGTAGTAAAACAATCCAAGATTGCAATTGATTGGTCAATGTGAAGCATTTCTTTTTGAGTTGATCTTGTAGTTTCATAATAAAATCATTATCAATCAAATCAATATGAATGAAAAACACCTGGAACCTTTGTACGTAGCATATCTCAATTTTACCCATTTTAAATAGAAAGAAAAACTCTGCATGTGTTATAATATTTTCAGGAAATTGATGTTTATAAAACTGTGTTTGCAAAACTGTGTGTTACTTATAAAAACATCCTATAATATTTCACGAGAGCACTGGATGGCCTTTGGGATAAAAGCAAGTAAAATGGCCTTATTTTAGCTTTTACATTTATAAAAAAGACTTTAAAAAGAAATTGTACAGAATACTTTTTTTTGCACTTTTCTAGAAAATACATAAACTAAACCATTTTTTGCCTCCTTCTGCATTTGGCAGTAAAATGACTAGGAGCTGGCTTCAACTTAGAGAGAAGTCAATGTTGTGTGGTCTGGGCCAACGTTCTATGGGGTTACACAAGGACACAGGGTTTGATTAAAAAATTAGGAATATTTGCAGGCTTTTTAGTAACCTATTTTAGATATTTAAAGGTTAAAGCCCATTTTGTTTGTTGTTCATTAAAACAGCCAACATTCCTATTGTGAATTTCTGCTTTATGTTAAGGAGGATGAACAATATTGGGGCAGGCATGTGAGAACATTCTTTTTTTATGAAATACTGATAAAAGAGAATGAAGAACTTAAAAAAGATTTGAGGGGGTTGGTAGACAATATCAGCCTTATTCAATGGAATGAAAAAAAAAACATTTTATTAAGCTTTTAGATAAACATGTTAAACATATCGGTGAAATATACATAATTGGATGAATTTGTGTGCTTTTTTAACCCATTGCTATAATTTGTAAATATATATATATATATATATATATATATATATATATATAAACAAGTACATAAATACTCACATGTACATATGGCAGCCATGTTTGCTTATCACAAATATTATAATGTATAATATTACAAACTCAGATTTAGCTTCATGATTTGCAGTGCCAAATAAATATATTTATTTATTAGAGTCTGTTCACTTAAATAAATAAAATGAAGATAGGTGAACTTTCAATATCCAAACAATATCATATTTAATAATCAACCTTCACTGTGTTACTTCACCTAGGATCAGCTATATAAGGTAACAATATCAGTCTGCCATACTGACATACTCACATTATATTATACTTTACAGTCTGTGTATGTATATATGTATATATGTGTGTATATATATATATATATATTGGTCTCTTAACATAAAATCATAATTGATTTTTTTTATAGATCCCTGACTCAAACACAAGGACCTTAGCACGTAGAATACCACACTACTTATACCTCTCTGATCTTGCATACAACTTCATACCATCCATTTTTGTTCCACAAATCTATGTAAGTGTGAATATTTCTGGATTAATTACTGTCTGACATCCATGTATATTGGCCTAAAACCTGCTTGTTAGTAATTAATTAATATATAGTAGGACATTAATGTGCGCTCTAAACAACATAGGTCATCATGTTATAGAAAGCACATTAATTGGGAATGTGTATATCTACAACATAATATTCATATGAGTCATTATAAATTCTAATTTAAACATTATCTACTGGTCTAGATGCAATTGACACAAACAATCTACGCATGCTGTCAATACTCCTGAAGAAGCTGTATCTGGCGAAACGCGTCGAGTATATCCAACAACATGCTTCGATGATCAAACATTGTATATGGTCAACAATATATAAGTTGATAGCTGTTATATGTCTAGTGAAAAAATCACTTTGTGGTTGAATCCCAAGGATAATAAGGTGGTTCAAACCAACCTTTGATTACTGTTTATTGTATTAAGTAATCATATGACTTCAATGATTATACCTGACCACTAGTTGTGTACAGTGGTATTTTTTTAATGTACAAACCCTATTACAAATTTTGTTCATATATGTTGAATACATCGTTTGTGCCAAAAAACCCTGCTTAAATCTCTGTCTTTGTTGTTTTTTGATCTATTGAATGATGAGGGTAGGCACATTATTGTTCTATTTACAGTCACTGTGATATACCACCACCATTGCCATATCTCCATTACTTTGTTTCTTAATCAACTTTCACTAAGTGAACAACAGTCACTCATTCTTTAGTAATTCAATCCCACTGTGTAAGCTTTTTTTAAGGTTGCAACTGAAAATAATGCACTGCTTTGTAAAGCAACTATATGAAAGCACCAAAATAGGCAAAAAAACAGCTGTGGGCGTACAGTTAAAAATATGTAAAATGTAATGGTTTGCTTACAAGTCATACAATTTGTTCTGCATGTGTGGTAAAGCTAAAAATGTCCTAAGCCAACAAAGTTTATATTTGTTCAAGGTCAATTCACAAAGGATTTTTCACCCATGGGTAACTACAAGTACTGTACACTCTTTGGGAATTGTACCTGGGTTTTCTTCTCTCAGACAGAAAATATACAAGAATTAGAAAGTTTGCTTACCCTTGCTGTGGTATCTATATACTTCCCGTAAATACCTCATGCATGTTTATTCACAAAGTATAACACATGCGGTATTACAAAGTGATATTTGTAATATTTTTACTTTTCCAAACCCAGAACTGTCAATAGGATAAGAAATAGCTATTTAGGAAAGTGGTAGAAATGTTGTATGAAACAATCCATAGAAAAATGGTACAAACTGATCCAGACTGGCAGTGGCAAGGGTTTGACAAAGGTTTTTACTATATGTAAAGAGAAAACTCTAATAATTTTTATATACATATTTCTTGCAAAATCAAAGCAAAGCACTTCACATGTCAGCACTTCACGTTTGTGAATTGACATAAAAAGTATGATTTTCTTGTCATATGCAGAAAATACCATAGCTGAGATCTCATTTTTGCAAACTTGGACGCAAATAATCACCACAGTTAAAATTCACTCCATTCATTTGCATTCCAGCTTTTATGGCAACTTTATAAATCACTAAATGGGTTTCAATACTTTTAAAGTGAAGAATTCCTTAGGCAACATGGAGGGCAGTGTTGTGAATCTGCTCTGTAGTTGGGGTAGATTGGTATTAATTTGTCCACTAGGAGATCGAGTAGTGACTGGTGGCCTGGACAAAGCTGGTTTTGATTATACATTGTGCCTTCAAAGACCTTAGTCCTACAAGGAGGTAAGTTTATATTTTGTAGTTTTTATATAATGTATAATGTGTTCTCCCTATTTGTATTTTATGGCTGCTATGGCTGTTTGAAATAAAAAAGTACTTGTCTGGCCATTTTTTAAAGGGTTTGAAAACTGGGTTTTAAATTTAAATTCAGAAAATCTTAGTGTCTGCAATCCTTTATTCCTGACCCTTTTTTACACTAATCAAGTACAAGTATGCAGTTAGGGATTTCTGTTTAGGAAGGTCAGGGGTCAGGGAGTCATAATGGTGCATTATATCCAGGTGTCTAGAAAAAAAAGCTCAGCAATGACAGCTTTCATACTCCTATTAGAAAAGGTTTACTTGACATCTAAATGAATACATAATTACTAACCTGAAATCCAGAAAAGCACAGTACAGGTGGACATGGTTACTATTGTTGACAGCTTCAATATAAAGTCGAGGAGTCTATAAAAAAAGAAAAAGAAAATAAAGGAAACTCTACAAAATAATATTGTATTATGCATACCAGCAGATGTATTTTAACTGTATTAAATAAACCTATATCTTATCACAAATAATTATGAACAACATGACTGTGTCATAGACAATGAGAGTTATTCAGAAAGTGTCAATTTATAATTGACAGACTGAATAAAGGTTTTTCACAAGGTCCTTTGTTTTTGGTGCTGAGAAACCTATGTATCAAAGTAAATTTTTCACTTACTTTGTGAACAACAGAAATTTGTATCTGTAAGTTAGTATTTTGGCTTGTTTTCTGGTTTGGAACGCAATTTAATTCGGGTTTGTTGGGATTGTGAATGTGCTAGGAGTCTGGCTATGGCAAGGGAGAACTTTTCATTTAAAAACATTGATCTACAATCATTTCCTATTAAGAGAAGCCACAAGATGGCTTTCCATAGAGAGAAAATTGGCTTTTGTTTAAAAGACTATGTTTCTCTGGTTTAACTGAGCATGAAAGTTCATATTTGAGCTTCTTCTGATTATGCTTCTTCAATTGATTTTATGACAACGACAACAGCAAGCGTTATATAACCTTTTGCACTGGCTGTCAGAATAAGAAAAACCTGATTTTAGTCCACTGAACCTGTTCAGATGTATGGGAGGGTTGGCCATTCAAATATCATATGAATATTTTGGTTATGGTCATCAGAAGAAATACGTATCTTTTACGCTCCATTTAAAATTGGCTTTTATGCAGTTGATGTCAGAAATATGATTTACTTATTGGCAGATTATAAGAATCGCTAAGGTTCTTTATTTAAATGTCTGGCTGTAGAAAATCATAATAAAATATTCATTTAATATTGCCAGTTCCACACAAGAATTATTGTTGAAATTTGTCATGTGCAATCTGCAGATCTCTTTAACAAGTTGATGATGAACCACTGCGTTCTGCCATGAGCTCAACCATGCTCCCATTCAAGTCATGGGAGAGATTGAGATACCATTTTTGCATGAGGTTTCACGCGACTGTATCTGCACTCATGGCAGACATTTTGGTAATGAAGTTTTTGCTTGAAGATTTGTGTTGCAGATGCTTGGACTTCTGGTTACCCAGTTTGCAATTCCTAGACACACAGCAGTAGTTTGCTGTGTTCCCTGGAGATATCGGCCATGTGAATTCACACTGTGGGAGTGAAAAAGCCTTTACATTTTGTAAAATGCCATTACATGTACTCGCTCATTATTTACCAGCACTATCACTAACCAGAGAACTGGGCCACCATTAGGTAATTACCATTGTTCAACACCTAATGAACTTAAATCTTTTAGAAGGCATGTTATTGAAACAATTTCTGTATTCTGCAACAGATCAATGCAAGCAATGCAAATTTACTGCCATCTATTTGATTGTATTGTTTCCAAGATTAGCACGGTGTATTCTCCTCAGATTTCACCAAATTAGTTGTCTTTACATTTTAATAGGTTTATTCTGTATGCTTGGATTGTGTGTTAGACACGTTTTTCTTCACTACCTCTCTTTTGCCTCTGGCAGTGAACCTTCAATGAAACTGGTGTACACTGGACAGACCTATAATAAAACAGACCAAATCTTTCTGGTCATTGCATCAACACTGATATTTAAATGGTATGCAATGGATGAAGCCTTCTTCCTCATATTTTAGTCATTTAAACATGGCAAGGTCTGTCAGCTATGATTAGAAGTATAACAAAATGCAGACTGGCAGCCTCATCTGTTGGCAACATGACAAAAAGCTGTACCTGTAGTACGAAATGTAAGTTTGGCATTAAGCATAGCACTGGAATTTTCCTAGCCTGTACAGTAAGTGAGACATAGAGAAGTCTAAAAGCACAGAGTACTTCAATAGTTTATTTGAAAACCTTCTACCTCACCTAACCTTCTAACTAATGCCAACACTTATTTGTGTCAAAAGCAAACTTGCTAATAACAGGGGACTTAACTTTAGTAGAGTAAAAGTACAGCTGCTCTCACAACTAGATGCTCTCACAACAAGATGCTATAGGAAAAAGTTTGACTAGACTTTTTATTTTTTTAAAAAGACTGGGAAACTTTCTTCTGCCTTAAATATTTTTTTCTCCATGAGTATTAATAAAACAGTGTGCCAGGGTCAAGTGTTAATTAACTGGAAAATTAAGTTCACAGTAAAAGGATCCTGGAAAATAAATAAAAAGGGTTCAATACCTGATTAAGGCCCAGAAGGGAAAAGGAGTTAAATTAAATTTAACTTAAAGTACAGATAAAGGGTTAATGTAAAAATCACATTTCTTTGTCATTTTGTTTTAACATAAAATGTATTGGCCGGGGGTGTGGTAACAGAAATGTAAAATTTTGTTTTGTTTCTTATACAAGTCCAACTATGCCTGACATATTAAAATTAGCTGGCTTAATAAGAGATTCTCATGACGCGGGTAGCTCGGACCTTCTAGCCCATCCCTTATAAACACCATTGTCATGACTACCTTCTACTACCAAAC